>NW_027411616.1:1222142-1833214 GCF_049639745.1 Rhodnius prolixus
GGCTGTCTATTGGCGATATATGTACATTCTGTTCCTTTAAGAATAGACTGTATAACCTTTTATTTTCCTCTTTTATTTTAGAAAATAAGTTCATTTTATTATTTTAAACTTCTTTCTTTTATTTATTTATTTTTTTTAAACTTAAGTCCTTGTACAAAATTGTTAAATTTTATTTTCTAATCTATTTTTAATTTATTCGATGTTTTAGAATGCAGCACATCTTGTGCACTTTTAATTATATGTATTTTAATTAGTCTAGATGGGCATTAAATAAGTATTCTATTCTACAGTCCTCTGTTTCATTAATAAGACAGTTTTCTAGCTATGCTTGGAAACCTTAAGAACAGGGACGTATTTTTAGTGTCATTCGATTGTAACCTGCTACATATGTATCTTAATTCAGGCCTAATTGTATGACGGTCATAGATAAAATAAAACGTTACTCCAAAAAATAACATCATTTTACAGATAATTTAATCACTGTATTTCCTCTAAATAAAAATTATTTTTCTTTAAGTTTTTTTTCGTTTGACTGATTTTAACATCTTCAGTTAAAAGATTTGTTTTAATTCCGCAGGAGTGTTACAAATTATATTCAACAAGCAATTTATATGTGCATGCACTATTTTCTCCTTATTTATTTATTTGTTTTCAATAAGATATTAATTTTTTGGTATTTTAATAATGTAACAAATTTTTTTTTTTGCAAAAAGTATTATTAACTCACTTGTAGTGCCGTAAAATTTAACTTGGTCGAATATAGAAATCGATTAACAGTTTTCATCCATGTTTGGTTTATTGTGATAGAATGTATTGTGTTGAAGAGCCCTAAATGTTAATGTAAACAAGTGTACGATGCTTAAATCAGTTATTGTAGCCGTCTTATACTTACGTATTGTAAGAATGTTGGAGCTGTCAATGTAAGGGTTGCACTTGGATTCACACAGGGACTCCAAAATCTTTAAAGAGGTGGCTAGTCCATTTTCACTAATGGGTTTAACTCTCCTAAATGGAGATCGCCATGATTTACTCGCCTGTAAGGAAAAAACATCTTTTTTCGGGACAAGAGGAGCTTATAAACTAGGTGGGTATCAATAGTATTGTGCTCTGGAAAACATTCCCTGAAGAGAAAGGCCAAGACTTGTCTAGCCAACTATGATTATAGATTTCATCACCATAAGTAGCTAGGCTTAGAATGATGGTCTCGCCTATTTATGTTGAAAGTTGGAGAAGAGTCAATTCATCTCCTGACAGTCTAGAATGCTGGGTTTAAGTGAATGAATTATCTTCTCTAGATTAGATTCTATAATTGCTTAAACAGATAGATTATGAGATAGATTTGAACGGGTAGTAAGAAAAATAACTGCCAGGATCATTAGGATGGCACAAGCAAAAATCTCTCCGAAACCCATACTTAGCGAAGTGAAGTGTGGCTCTTCATTTTGGTGTGATAATTGAGGATTTGGTTCCCTAGAGCTCTCGAGCAATGTTCATGTAGTCTAATGAGAAAATCTTTGTTAGTTAGTTGAGGGCTGATAGCGAAAACTACTTACGGGGTACTAGACTACCTCTCTGAGGCGCCATGTTAGCCGAGCTGTTAGAGGTGAGACCTGCGAAGCTAATATGTATTGTGATACTGGGTTCGGTTCCCGGTCTTAGGCCTTGGATTTTATTTAATGGTTAATAAAAGAAATTTACAGTAAAAGTATGTTTGCTAATCGCCTCCATCCACGACATATTGGAGTTGGACGTACAGCCCGCCTGCAAAAATAGGCAGTTACTTTACTTTAGTACCCCTCTGATTAAAATTTTTGGTGTCGCATCGATTTTTAGATTCGATAATTTCGAATAATGTGGTCTGGTTAATTATCCTGTTCTTGTATCATCATTGCTCTTATCATTCCATTTTCATTGTTAAATGAATTTTTAGGTCCTACCAAGCTTTAGAAAAATTAAACAAAGCACATATTTTATTATCTTTCCAACCAAACCAACTTATAAAAAAAAAATGTTTTTCCAGATATCGGATGACAGCCAGCCAATGTTTGGCCCATCCATGGCTTCAGAAGAAGGTAGCACCAAAACTGCAAATACAGTGTTTAGAACCAGCTAAAGAAAATTTAAGAACATATGTAGAAAACTTCACACCACACAATGGTATCAATTTCATAAATAAAGCAGAAGATAAAAACAGAATGGATCCAATACTGCAGATTATTGAATCAGATAAAAGAAATATCAATCAAAATATATTAAGACCATTTAGGAAAGATTCATTAATTAATAGTTCAAGAAATAGTTCAAATGATAATATGAAACATTCTATAAGATCACAAATTACCATACAAAATAATGAAAATTTAATAGAAAATAGTAATTCATTCAATGATATTAATTATACCAATGACATGAATATTGAAAAACCTGTTAGATATAAAATGACTTTAACACCATTAGGGAAACCAATCAATTTATTACAAACACAAGAAAATAATTTCTTTCCCACAACTAACTCGCAAGTTATTGTAAAAAAACTGGTCGAAAATATTAATAGTTCAGAATTAAATGAAACTGATAGCAAAACGAATATTAGTTCTTTGGAAGCCATACTAGAGAATCAAATAGCAGTTAGTAAAAATTTCACTGATGCTGAAAAAACTAGCTTAATACATCAAAGATCACTTAATGAATCAATAAAAAGTCTATCAAATTTACCATCAAATTCATCTTCAACCAATAATACTACACAGTCACAATCAGGCAACCTAAATGGTGGTGTTAAACATAGAATTGTAATACCACCAGTATTTGGCGAGAATAGAGCAATAACATTACTTAATAATAAAGAATGTGAAACACCATTTCCTTTCAGTATGGATAAAAATCAAGGAACTGTAATAAAAGATGAAAATAAAGACATTAAATGGCCTGAAGTATTAATAACAATTATGAAAAAAAAGGAGAGATTTGGTAACGAATTAAGCAGTAACAATTTTAATAATAAACCAACTAATATATCTGAGAATAGTTCTTCAATAAAAAATACAGTAATAAAATATGATAGAAATGTAGGTAATAAAAAGAATTTTCTATCGTATAATCTATTTGAAAATGAAAATTTTATAACAATTTCTCAAAGTGCCATGGGAAAAGAATCTTCCAGCACCACGGATATTTCTAATGCTATAAAAAGTTATGACAGTGGCTGTAAAAAGTTAATGGCTTTACCACCTAGAATAAGTATTAATGATAAGTGGAAAAATGCAGAAAATATTAGTAAAACTTTACTACAGAATCCAACTTTAAGTACCGATAGGCACTTGACTGATACAAAAGAGGCGACGAAAACAAATACAGAACGCAGTTTGTCACTTCAATCTAGTATTAATAGTAATCTACAAGATATTTTCTTAAAACCTAAATTAAAATCAACACCACCATGGTTTAGTGAAATGCAAGAAAAATCAAAGGAAACAGAAATAACAAATGTTAGAAGAAAATTTAAATTTACTAGCACGCATAGAGATGTACCTTTAGGTACTCCTGTAAATTTCGATATTGGGCGTTTTGTATGCCCAACAAATTACAGTGCAAACATTACAGACGTTCTTAATGAGCAGAAACATTCAAGTACTGTAGAAGAGATATCACTTAATAAATCTAATTACCCAATCAGGACCAACAGTACTGAAAATGAATAAGTTGATCGAAAATTATAAAAATGTTTTTGATTAATATTATCCGTTTCAAATGGTTCCTGTATTATGTTCTTTAGTTGTACTAAGTTTTAAATAATCCTCATTTAAAAAGATCTGTGCAAAGTCAATTTTAAAGAGAAATTGTTTTTAAATATTTTAGTTCAACGTGGACCATTTTCTCATTTTACGTATGCCTTGCAACCATTTATATTCAAACTTCGATTTAAATCGATCATATCCGAGCTGTATAGAAGCCAGTAATTTTGCTGATGCATTTTGTATGCAAGACAAAAATGGAAAAACGGCTTTGTCTCTTTTGCTTTCAATGACTCCATTCCAGTTTGGAATTAGGTCGAGTAGATCTCGTACATTATTCAGAATAATGTCAGTTTTTTCAAGGGAGACTGATTTGTAAGCCTTGCTTCTAGATCCAAGTCCAGTTTTCCTCATATAGAGGTAGGATGTTAAATAAGGCCTTTGGGACTTCTTGGATCATTTCTCATTTGGTGCTGTGGTTTACAGACGCTTTTAAAAAAAACTATGCTTTGATGTAATGAATTTTTGTAATATATAGTAGGTTTTCATTAATAGAAACTAAGAAAATAACCGTAAGAAAAAAAGCAAATCATTAATCTGGAATGCCTAAAATTCCAAATTGTATTATTTTGTACATTTTTATTGAATATAATTGTATGAAAGTAAAACCTGAAAAAAAAAGAATTAATAAGGTTAGTCTAGTTTATGCTTCATTAAACAAGTGAAGGCTAGTTTCTCAACAAAAGAATTTTTAGTACTTATGCCTTAAGATTGGAGGTTTATAATAATTCATAAATAAAAGCATGCAAATTTTAATGTGTTTTTCTTCGTCACCCAGTTTTAATTTATCATTGAAGACAATTAATTATTTAAAGATTCAAAATTTAAAATTAGTGCCGCAGTGCCCCAGCATGTTGGGTGGATGGTACAAGAGAAAGCGTTACAACCTTCTTAATGTAACAAACCACTTTTGTGGGACAAGCGATCCCATAGGAATTCTTCTTTGGAAAGAGCTGTGAAATAAGAAGGAAGTTAAGAGAGCATTATCCTGAAGAAGCCTCCCACGATCAAAAACAGGGTGAACATTAGTTCAGGACACCTAGGACTGGACCTTGAGGTGATCCTGAGGATGCATTAAACAAGCAAAAGAGGTTACTTCTGCTAATAAATATCTTGATGAGGCTTTGTACATTTTGAGCAACATCTGAAGAAGCTGAGTTGGAATACCTTTTTGTACTTTTGGGTGAAGTTTGAGGTGGCTCCAATATTTTTTCAGGATGTCTATGAAGCTAAAATTCAATGGAGGCTTAAAACATTAAAAGTTGCTTATTGGGAGTGGTTAATATTAATTTAAGTAAAAATTCTAAGATGAAGAAATTTTTTTAGATTTTTAAAGTCTGATATGAAGCATTCACAACCCTCTTTTTCTTCCATTATTTCATGAAACCTCAGTTATTAAAATTAATAGGTGTACAAAAACGGTGCAGCGATTTTTGTTTATTTTTAAAGTAAATACTTTTTTAAAACTCAAAACCGAAAATATGACAGGATTGCAATACTTCCTCTTGTATGACAAGAGGAAGAAAGAAAAAGAAAAATGAGGAGTTCAGCCGCTGAAGTGCCATTAAAGCAGCTGTGCACAAGTGCCGCCTGCCGCTACTTAATACCCGAGACTTTGAAACATAAGAGTAAATCAAATTTCGATCAAGATATGTTATAAAACATTATTATTTCTTTATTTCTATCTTCCTAGTTTGAGCGAGTATTACGATCTATTGTAATTTCTGCAATTAACATTCCACCGGACTAACTACGCCATAATTCTTTCATTCTTTGTCGTTCGTAGCGCCGAGTTGAGTGGGCAGATACAAAATTTTGTTTTAAGTATTAAGAAATTGCTAAGTCTTCATAGGCGATTTACAGATTCCTGGTTAAATTCCTTGCTGAGTATTATGGTTTTACAAGATATATCTTCATTACGAGGACCATACCATACCTTTGCTTTTGTAGAGTTTGGGAAAAAGAGGCTATCCCGTTGGTCTCTTCACCTTTAGATGTGAAAACAGGTTCATGATCTCTGGAAGATCGTTTTATTGCAAAATTTGTGGTATTTTCCCACAAAGATACTATCCGAATTGCTTACTGCTCGGGTATGACAGTACAGAACAACCATTCACCTTTTAAACAGAGAGATAGATAAGATAAATAATCATTATTATAAGTATGTACAATAAATAAATACATGAAGTGCCAATGAACAATACCTCTTAAACTCACGTTTAGTCAATAATGTTTAGGAAATCAGTTTTCAGTAAAACATGTCCACTATATTAACATCAAAACTTGGTGGACTTCTAATCCACATTAAAGTAAATTTCTTTTTCCTTAAAATATATAAATCTTCTTATTATCTATAAATCTTAAACATAAATAAAATAAATTAATAAAAATTACATTTAAATGCTTTTTATGCGAAACTTATATTGTTTAATGTGATAACTAATCATATACCTACGAGAGAATGCAGGGAAAGAGTTGTAAAATATGGGCGGTTGCATTGGCCAATCAGAAGCTAAAAAAAATCATGGCGACTACGTCCACATCCAGCCATGCCTTCTGCTTTTAGATTTCAATGGCTGCTCTTTGAAATGGGCATATCTCATATACAGGGTGTCCCAAGCTATATGGATAACGACTTTTTCTCGGAAACTAAGATAGCTAGAAAAAAACTAAAAAATACGAGTTCCCTTAGTTTTATACAAATTTAATTTGTAAATTTTTTTCGGTGATTCCAGAAGCGAGATACAGGCACCAACTTCATTTTTTCAAATGGGGAGGTGTGGTTTTTATTTTAGGTGTCGAGACTTTTAAAGTGCAAATCTGTACAAAATTTCGATTCGAATGACACTTCATTCATGAAAATCGGTTCACGTGTCGATAATTTGAAACGATTCCTATACTTCCCCTTAACAAGTGTAAGAGCTGATCGCCGCTTTAATGTTACGTAGGGGAGCCCTAACCCTATCATCCTACCAAATTTTATCAAAATCGGGCCAAGATTTACAGAGTAATTAGTAATAATAATTTTGGAGGGGGCCTTACATAAAGGGGGCTAACTCCTCTCCCATTCGATGTACAGTATCGAGACCCCCAAAAGGCACATCTACATAAAATATTGAATCGAATGACACCTCATTCATGAAAATCGGTTCGCATGTTAAAGTAGAAAAAGACAAAGTTAGAGTAGGCTACTGTCTTGAATTCGTCTTACCGAAATATTTGTGAGCACAAATAACACACAGTTAATAACAAGTAGATTATTCAACAACAATTATCAAATCGTCAAAAACTGCACGAAAAAGCGTAATGCTGAAAAATACCCAACTTTGGCATTTTTTTTCTCTTTTTCTATAAAACATAAAATTCCCAAATTTTTTTTAAAATATAGTGCAAATCCTCCTTTATAACTGTAATTTTTTTCGTAATAACATAGATTTATTAGTTTTCGAGAAAAGCAATGTGAAAATTGCGAAAAACAACATTTTCAAAAATTGTTGTTGTTCTTGTTGTTGTTGTTGTTACCTTTTTTGTAAACTGCGTACCGCCTAAACGCGCGAACCGATTTTCATGAATGAGGTGTCATTCAATTCGGAATTTTATGTAGATGTGCCTTTTGGGGGTCTCGACGCTGTGCATCGAATGAGAGGGGAGTTAGCCCCCTTTATGTAAGGCCCCTTCCAAAATTATAATTACTAATTACTCTGTAAATCTTGGCCTGATTTTGATAAAGTTTGGTAGGATGGTAGGGTTAAGGCTCCCCTTTGTAACAATAAAGCGACGGTCTGCTCTTACACTTGTTAAGGGGAAGTATAGCAATCGTTTCAAATTATCAACGCGTAAACCGATTTTCATGAATGAAGTGTCATATTATTCAAAATTTTATGTAGATTTGCATTTTAGAGGTCTCGACGCTGTGCATATTTGGGAGGGGAGTTCGCCCAATGTATGTAAGGCCCCCTCCAATATTATTATTACTGATAACTCTGTAAATCTTAGCTCGAATTAATAAAATTTGGGAGGATGAAAGGGTTAGGGCTCCCCTGCATAACAGTAAAGCGATGGTCTGCTCTTACTTTATTATATTATATATGCGTTGTAGTTTTATTTTTATATGTGACTAAACTAACTGACGGACTAAGTCCGCCAAGCCGGTCCCAAGCCCAGGTGACAAAGGATGAGGGGTCCGTCGGAGTTACTTATGTTTCAGGATCTAAAGGCTAACTATACGCAGAGCCAGGAGAGGGAGGATATATTCATAAATGTTTATGCTGTGTAAATATGTTATTGTTTGCAACCCTCTATAAAACTATAAATAAATCTATCCAAAAGGTACAAAAATCTCCTTAACAAAAACTTACAGTTTAAAATGTTAAGTATAAGGGTTGATTAAACTCCAAAATGCACTCAAATCAGCAGGTAACCAACATTTCATTCATACTTCATTAATATTTACGTAATTTTACTGCATTAACTTTTTATTAAATTTTTTAGAATTCATTAGATGTCGCAGACCCTTATGCTGGCCATTTCATTCATAATATTTTTTTATTATAATTATGATAAAATGAGTGATGAATTATTCTGAGTAGTCACATATACATGCATGTTAAAGTAGAAAAAAACAAAGTTAGAGTCGGCCACTTTTTAAATTTCAATCACGGAGGATTTAAAACAATATTTCAGTCTTGAATTCGTCTTACCTGTAATTAACAGTTTGATTATTATAAATAACTAGATGTTGCAGTCAATCTACAGTGCTACTTAAACATATATTTTATAGACAAAATGGCCAGCATAAGGGTCAGCGACATCTAATAAATTCTAAAAAATTTAATAAAAAGTTATTGCAGTAAAATTACTTAAATATTAATGAAGTATGAATGAAATGTTGGTTACCTGCTGATTTGTGTGCACTTTGGCGTTTAATCAACCCTTATACTTAACATTTTAAACTGTAAGTTTTTCTTAAGGAGTCAATACGTGCTTCACAGTGGGAGATATAGAACTGCCACAATTTTACAGAATTTCATGACCCAAAAAATTTTCAACCCTTTATATCTTCTACATTTATAGATCTGTGCACAAAATAACGATAGTTTATAATTGAGTAAAACAAAGTGTACAAGAGAAAAAAATTCCATACCAATATGTGGTTCACAATGGGAGATATAGAACGGCCATAATTTTACAGGATTTCGTGACCCAAAAAATTTTCAACCCTTTATATCTTCTACATTTATAGATCTGTGCACAAAATAACTTTAGTTTATAATTGAGAAAAATAAAGTGTAGAGAAAAAAAATCCATATCAATACGTGCTTCACAATGGGAGATATAGAACGGCCATAATTTTACAGAATTTCATGACCCAAAAATTTTTCAACCCTTTATCGTTATTTTGTGCACAGATCTATAAATGTAGAAGATATAAAGGATTGAAAATTTTTTGGGTCATGAAATTCTGTAAAATTGTGGCAGTTCTATATCTTCTACCTTTTTAGATCAGTGCACAAAATAACTATAGTTTATCATTGAGAAAAACAAAGTGTACAAGAGAAAAAAGTTCCATATCAATACGTGGTTCACAGTGGGAGATATAGAACGGGCATAATTTTACAGAATTTCAAACCCAAAAAATTTTCAACCCTTTATATCTTCTATCTTTTTAGATCTGTGCACAAAATAACCATAGTTTATCATTGAGAAAAACAAGGTGTACAAGAGAAAAAAGTTCCATATCAATACGTGGTTCACAGTGGGAGCTATAGAATGGCCATAATTTTACAGAATTTCATGACCAAAAAAGTTTTCAACACTTTATATCTTCTACCTTTTTAGATCTTTGCACAAAATAACTACACTTTATAAATGAGAAAAACAAAGTGTACAAGAGAACAAAATTCTTTATCAATACGTGCTTCACAGTGGGAGATATAGAACAACCACAATTTTACAGAATTTCATGACCCAAAAAATATTCAACCCTTAATATATTCTACATTAATAGATCTGTGCACAAAATAACTATAGTTTATAATTGAGAAAAACAAAGTCTGCAAGAGAACAAAATTCCATATCAATACGTGGTTCACAGTGGGAGCTATAGAACGGCCATAATTTTACAGCATTTCGCGACCCATAAAATTTTCAACCCTTTATATCCTCTACATTTATAGATCTGTGCACAAAATAACTATAGTTTATAATTCAGAAAAACAAAGTGTACAAGAGAAAAAATTCCATATCAATACGTGGTTCACAGTGGGAGCTATAGAACGGCAATAATTTTACAGAATTTCATGACCCAAAAAATTTTCATCCCTTTATATCTTCTACATTTATAGATCTGTGCACAAATTAACTATAGTTTATAATTGAGAAAAACAAAGTTTACAAGAGAAAAAAGTTCCATACCAATACGTGGTTGACAGTGGGAGCTATAGAACGGCCATAATTTTACAGAATTTCATGACCCAAAAAATTTTCAACCCTTTATATCTTCTACATTTATAGATCTGTGCACAAAATAACTATAGTTTATAATTGAGAAAAACAAAGATTACAAGAGTAAGAAATTCCATATCAATACGTGCTTCACAGTGGGAGATATAGAACGGCCATAATTTTACAGAATTTCATGACCCAAAAAGTTTTCAACCCTTTATATCTTCTACCATTTTAGATCTGTGCACAAAATAACAACACTTTATAAATGAGAAAAACAAAGTGTACGAGAACAAAATTCTTTATCAATACGTGCTTCACAGTGGGAGATATAAAACGGCCACAATTTTGCAGAATTTCATGACCCAAAAAATTTTCAACCCTTTATATCTTCTACCTTTTTAGATCTGTGCCCAAAATAACTATAGTTTATCATTGAGAAAAACAAAGTGTACCAGAGAAAAAAGTTCCATATCAATACGTGGTTCACAGTGGGAGCTATAGAACGACTATAATTTTACAGAATTTCATGACCTAAAAAATTTTCAACCCTTTATATCTTCTACATTTATAGATCTGTGCACAAAATAACTTTACTTTATAATTGAGAAAAACAAAGTGTATAATAGAAAAAAAATCCATATCAATACGTGCTTCATTGTGGGAGATATAGAACGGCCATAATTTTACAGAATTTCATGACCCAAAAAATTTTCAACCCTTTATATCTTCTACCTTTTTAGATCTGTGCCCAAAATAACTATAGTTTATCATTGAGAAAAACAAAGATTACAAGAGTAAGAAATTCCATATCAATACGTGCTACACAGTGGGAGATATAGAACGGCCATAATTTTACAGAATTTCATGACCCAAAAATTTTTCAACCCTTTATATCTTCTACCATTATAGATCTGTGCACAAAATAACAACACTTGATAAATGAGAAAAACAAAGTGTACGAAAGAAAAAAGTTCCATATCAATACGTGGTTCACAGTGGGAGCTATAGAACGGCCATAATTTTACAGAATGTCATGACCCAAAAAATTTTCAACCCTTTATATCTTTTACATTTATAGACCTGTGCACAAAATAACTATAGTTTATAATTGAGTAAAACGAAGTGTACAAGAGAACAAAATTCCATATCAATACGTGGTTCACAGTGGGAGATATAGAACGGCCACAATTTTACAGAATTTCATGACCCAAAAAATTTTCAACCCTTAATATATTTTACATTAATAGATCTGTGCACAAAATAACTATAGTTTATAATTGAGAAAAACAAAGTGTGCGAGAACAAAATTCTTGATCAATACGTAGTTCACAGTGGGAAAGGCCATAATTTTACAGAATTTCATGACCCAAAAAATTTTCAACCCTTTATATCATCTACATTTAAAGATCTGTGCACAAAATAACTTTACTTTATAATTGAGAAAAACAAAGTGTATAAGAGAAAAAAAATCCATATCAATACGTGCTTCACAGTAGGGATATAGAACGGCCAAAAATTTTACAGAATTTCATGACCCAAAAAACTTTCAACCCTTTATATCTTCTACCTTTTTAGATCTGTGCCCAAAATAACTATAGTTTATAATTGAGTAAAACAAAGTGTACAAGAGAAAAAAATTTCATACGAATACGTGCTTCATTGTGGGAGATATAGAACGGCCATAATTTTACAGAATTTCATGACCCAAAAAATTTTCAACCCTTTATATCTTCTACCTTTTTAGATCTGTGCCCAAAATAACTATAGTTTATAATTGAGAAAAACAAAGATTACAAGAGTAAGAAATTCCATATCAATACGTGCTACACAGTGGGAGATATAGAACGGCCATAATTTTACAGAATTTCATGACCCAAAAATTTTTCAACCCTTTATATCTTCTACCATTATAGATCTGTGCACAAAATAACAACACTTGATAAATGAGAAAAACAAAGTGTACGAAAGAAAAAAGTTCCATATCAATACGTGGTTCACAGTGGGAGCTATAGAACGGCCATAATTTTACAGAATGTCATGACCCAAAAAATTTTCAACCCGTTATATCTTCTATCTTTTTAGATCTGTGCACAAAATAACTATAGTTTATAATTGAGAAAAACAAAGATTACTAGAGAAAGAAATTCCATATCAATACGTGCTTTACAGTGGGAGATATAGAACGGCCATAATTTTACAGAATTTCATGACCCAAAAAATTTTCAACCCTATATATCATCTACATTTATAGATCTGTGCACAAAATAACTTTACTTTATAATTGAGAAAAACAAAGTGTATAAGAAAAAAAAATTCCATACCAATATGTGGTTCACAATGGGAGATATAGAACGGCCATAATTTTACAGGATTTCGTGACCCAAAAAATTTTCAACCCTTTATATCTTCTACATTTATAGATCTGTGCACAAAATAACTTTAGTTTATAATTGAGAAAAATAAAGTGTAGAGAAAAAAAATCCATATCAATACGTGCTTCACAATGGGAGATATAGAACGGCCATAATTTTACAGAATTTCATGACCCAAAAATTTTTCAACCCTTTATATCTTCTACCTTTTTAGATCAGTGCACAAAATAACTATAGTTTATAAATGAGAAAAACAAAGTGTACAAGAGAACAAAATTCTTTATCAATACGTGCTTCACAGTGGGAGATATAGAACGGCCACAATTTTACAGAATTTCATGACCCAAAAAATATTCAACCCTTAATATATTCTACATTAATAGATCTGTGCACAAAATAACTATAGTTTATAATTGAGAAAAACAAAGTCTGCAAGAGAACAAAATTCCATATCAATACGTGGTTCACAGTGGGAGCTATAGAACGGCCATAATTTTACAGCATTTCGCGACCCATAAAATTTTCAACCCTTTATATCTTCTACATTTATAGATCTGTGCACAAAATAACTATAGTTTATAATTCAGAAAAACAAAGTGTACAAGAGAAAAAATTCCATATCAATACGTGGTTCACAGTGGGAGCTATAGAACGGCAATAATTTTACAGAATTTCATGACCCAAAAAATTTTCATCCCTTTATATCTTCTACATTTATAGATCTGTGCACAAAATAACTATAGTTTATAATTGAGAAAAACAAAGTTTACAAGAGAAAAAAGTTCCATACCAATACGTGGTTGACAGTGGGAGCTATAGAACGGCCATAATTTTACAGAATTTCATGACCCAAAAAATTTTCAACCCTTTATATCTTCTACATTTATAGATCTGTGCACAAAATAACTATAGTTTATAATTGAGTAAAACAAAGTGTACAAGAGAACAAAATTCCATATCAATACGTGGTTCACAGTGGGAGATATAGAACGGCCACAATTTTACAGAATTTCATGACCCAAAAAATTTTCAACCCTTAATATCTTCTACATTAATAGATCTGTGCACAAAATAACTATAGTTTATAATTGAGAAAAACAAAGTGTGCAAGAGAACAAAATTCCATATCAATACGTGGTTCACAGTGGGAACGGCCATAATTTTACAAAATTTCATGACCCAAAAAATTTTCAACCCTTTATATCTTTTACATTTATAGATCTGTGCACAAAATAACTATAGTTTATAATTGAGTAAAACAAAGTTTACAAGAGCACAAAATTCCATATCATACGTGGTTCACAGTGGGAGATATAGAACGGCCACAATTTTACAGAATTTCATGACCCAAAAAATTTTCAACCCTTAATATCTTCTACATTAATAGATCTGTGCACAAAATAACTATAGTTTATAATTGAGAAAAACAAAGTGTGCAAGAGAACAAAATTCCATATCAATACGTGGTTCACAGTGGGAACGGCCATAATTTTACAGAATTTCATGACCCAAAAAATTTTCAACCCTTTATATCATCTACATTAAAAGATCTGTGCACAAAATAACTATAGTTTATAATTGAGAAAAACAAAGTGTACAAGAGAAAAAAGTTCCCTATCAATACGTGGTTCACAGTGGGAGAAATAGAACTGCCATAATTTTACAGAATTTCATGACCCAAAAAATTGCCAACCCTTTATATCTTCTACATTTATAGATCTTTGCACAAAATAACTATAGTTTATAATTGAGAAAAACAAAGTGTACAAGAGAAAAAAATTTCATGTCAATACGTGGTTCACAGTGGGAGCTATAGAACGGCCATAATTTTACAGTATTTCGTGACCCAAAAAATTGTCAACCCTTTATATCTTCTACATTTATAGATCTGTGCACAAAATAACTATAGTTTATAATTGAGAAAAACAAAGTGTACAAGAGAACAAAATTCTTTATCAATACGTGCTTCACAGTGGGAGATATAGAACGGCCATAATATTACAGGATTTCATGACCCAAAAAATTTTCACCCCTTTATACTTTTTACATTTATAGATCTGTGCACAAAATAACTACACTTTATAAATGACAAAAACAAAGTGTACAAGAGAACAAAATTCTTTTTGAATACGTGCTTCACAGTGGGAGATATAGAACGGCCACAATTTTACAGAATTTCATGACCCAAAAAATTTTCAACCCTTTATATCTTCTACCTTTTTAGATCTGTGCACAAAATAACCACTTTATATATGACAAAAACAAAGTGAACAAGAGAACGAAATTCATTATCATTACGTGCTTCACAGTGGGAGATATAGAACGGCCATAATTTTACAGGATTTCATGACCCAAAAAATTTTCATCCCTTTATATTTTCTACATTTATAGATTTGTGCACAAAATAACTATAGTTTATAATTGAGTAAAACAAAGTGTACAAGGGAAAAAAATTTCATATGAATACGTGCTTCACAGTGGGAGATATAGAACGGCCATAATTTTACAGAATTTCATGACCCAAAAAATTTTCAACCCTTTATATCTTCTACCATTATAGATCTGTGCACAAAATAACAACACTTTATAAATGAGAAAAACAAAGTGTACGAGAACAAAATTCTTTATCAATACGTGCTTCACAGTGGGAGATATAAAACGACCACAATTTTACAGAATTTCATGACCCAAAAAATTTTCAACCCTTAATATCTTATACCTTTTTAGATCTTTTCCCAAAATAACTATAGTTTATCATTGAGAAAAACAAAGTGTACCAGAGAAAAAAGTTCCATATCAATACGTGGTTCACAGTGGGAGATATAGAACGGCCATAATTTTACAGAATTTCATGACCCAAAAAATTTTCAACTTTTTATATCTTCTACCTTTTTAGATCTGTGCACAAAATAACTATAGTTTATCATTGAGAAAAACAAAGTGTACAAGAGAACAAAATCCTTTATCAATACGTGCTTCGCAGTGGGAGATATAGAACGGCCATAATTTTACAGGATTTCATGACCCAAAAAATATTCATCCCTTTATATTTTCTACATTTATAGATCTGTGCACAAAATAACTATAGTTTATCATTGAGAAAAACAAAGTGTACAAGAGAACAAAATTCTTTATCAATACGTGCTTAGCAGTGGGAGATATAGAACGGCCACAATTTTACAGAATTTCATGACCCTAAAAATTTTCAACCCTTTATATCTTCTACCTTTTTAGATCTGTGCACAAAATAACTATAGTTTATCATTGAGAAAAACAAAGTGTACAAGAGAACAAAATTCTTTATCAATACGTGCTTAGCAGTGGGAGATATAGAACGGCCACAATTTTACAGAATTTCATGACCCAAAAAATTTTCAACCCTTTATATCTTCTACCTTTTTAGATCTGTGCACAAAATAACAACACTTTATAAATGAGAAAAACAAAGTGTACGAGAACAAAATTCTTTATCAATACGTGCTTTACAGTGGGAGATATAAAACGGCCACAATTTTACAGAATTTCATGACCCAAAAAATTTTCAACCCTTAATATTTTCTACCTTTTTAGATCTGTTCCCAAAATAACTATAGTTTATCATTGAGAAAAACAAAGTGTACAAGAGAACAAAATTCATTATCAATACGTGCTTCACAGTGGGAGATATAGAACGGCCACAATTTTACAGAATTTCACGACCCAAAAAATTTTCAACCCTTTATATCTTCTACCTTTTTAGACCTGTGCACAAAATAACTATAGTTTATAATTGAGTAAAACGAAGTGTACAAGAGAACAAAATTCCATATCAATACGTGGTTCACAGTGGGAGATATAGAACGGCCACAATTTTACAGAATTTCATGACCCAAAAAATTTTCAACCCTTAATATATTTTACATTAATAGATCTGTGCACAAAATAACTATAGTTTATAATTGAGAAAAACAAAGTGTGCGAGAACAAAATTCTTGATCAATACGTAGTTCACAGTGGGAAAGCCCATAATTTTACAGAATTTCATGACCCAAAAAATTTTCAACCCTTTATATCATCTACATTTAAAGATCTGTGCACAAAATAACTTTACTTTATAATTGAGAAAAACAAAGTGTATAAGAGAAAAAAAATCCATATCAATACGTGCTTCACAGTAGGGATATAGAACGGCCATAATTTTACAGAATTTCATGACCCAAAAAACTTTCAACCCTTTATATCTTCTACCTTTTTAGATCTGTGCCCAAAATAACTATAGTTTATAATTGAGTAAAACAAAGTGTACAAGAGAAAAAAATTTCATACGAATACGTGGTTCTCAGTGGGAGATATAGAACGGCCATAATTTTACAGAATTTCATGACCTAAAAAATTTTCAACCCTTTATATCTTCTACATTTATAGATCTGTGCACAAAATAACTTTACTTTATAATTGAGAAAAACAAAGTGTATAATAGAAAAAAAATCCATATCAATACGTGCTTCATTGTGGGAGATATAGAACGGCCATAATTTTACAGAATTTCATGACCCAAAAAATTTTCAACCCTTTATATCTTCTACCTTTTTAGATCTGTGCCCAAAATAACTATAGTTTATAATTGAGAAAAACAAAGATTACAAGAGTAAGAAATTCCATATCAATACGTGCTACACAGTGGGAGATATAGAACGGCCATAATTTTACAGAATTTCATGACCCAAAAATTTTTCAACCCTTTATATCTTCTACCATTATAGATCTGTGCACAAAATAACAACACTTGATAAATGAGAAAAACAAAGTGTACGAAAGAAAAAAGTTCCATATCAATACGTGGTTCACAGTGGGAGCTATAGAACGGCCATAATTTTACAGAATGTCATGACCCAAAAAATTTTCAACCCGTTATATCTTCTATCTTTTTAGATCTGTGCACAAAATAACTATAGTTTATAATTGAGAAAAACAAAGATTACTAGAGAAAGAAATTCCATATCAATACGTGCTTTACAGTGGGAGATATAGAACGGCCATAATTTTACAGAATTTCATGACCCAAAAAATTTTCAACCCTTTATATCTTCTACCATTATAGATCTGTGCACAAAATAAAAACACTTGATAAATGAGAAAAACAAAGTGTACGAAAGAAAAAAGTTCCATATCAACACGTGGTTCACAGTGGGAGCTATAGAACGGCCATAATTTTACAGAATGTCATGACCCAAAAAATTTTCAACCCTTTATATCTTTTCCATTTATAGACCTGTGCACAAAATAACTATAGTTTATAATTGAGTAAAACAAAGTGTACAAGAGAACAAAATTCCATATCAATACGTGGTTCACAGTGGGAGATATAGAACGGCCACAATTTTACAGAATTTCATGACCTAAAAAATTTTCAACCCTTAATATATTTTACATTAATAGATCTGTGCACAAAATAACTATAGTTTATAATTGAGAAAAACAAAGTATGCGAGAACAAAATTCTTGATCAATACGTGGTTCACAGTGGGAAAGGCCATAATTTTACAGAATTTCATGACCCAAAAAATTTTCAACCCTATATATCATCTACATTTATAGATCTGTGCACAAAATAACTTTACTTTATAATTGAGAAAAACAAAGTGTATAAGAGAAAAAAATTCCATACCAATATGTGGTTCACAATGGGAGATATAGAACGGCCATAATTTTACAGGATTTCGTGACCCAAAAAATTTTCAACCCTTTATATCTTCTACATTTATAGATCTGTGCACAAAATAACTTTAGTTTATAATTGAGAAAAATAAAGTGTAGAGAAAAAAAATCCATATCAATACGTGCTTCACAATGGGAGATATAGAACGGCCATAATTTTACAGAATTTCATGACCCAAAAATTTTTCAACCCTTTATATCTTCTACCTTTTTAGATCAGTGCACAAAATAACTATAGTTTATCATTGAGAAAAACAAAGTGTACAAGAGAAAAAAGTTCCATATCAATACGTGGTTCACAGTGGGAGATATAGAACGGGCATAATTTTACAGAATTTCAAACCCAAAAAATTTTCAACCCTTTATATCTTCTATCTTTTTAGATCTGTGCACAAAATAACCATAGTTTATCATTGAGAAAAACAAGGTGTACAAGAGAAAAAAGTTCCATATCAATACGTGGTTCACAGTGGGAGCTATAGAATGGCCATAATTTTACAGAATTTCATGACCAAAAAAGTTATCAACACTTTATATCTTCTACCTTTTTAGATCTTTGCACAAAATAACTACACTTTATAAATGAGAAAAACAAAGTGTACAAGAGAACAAAATTCTTTATCAATACGTGCTTCACAGTGGGAGATATAGAACGGCCACAATTTTACAGAATTTCATGACCCAAAAAATATTCAACCCTTAATATATTCTACATTAATAGATCTGTGCACAAAATAACTATAGTTTATAATTGAGAAAAACAAAGTCTGCAAGAGAACAAAATTCCATATCAATACGTGGTTCACAGTGGGAGCTATAGAACGGCCATAATTTTACAGCATTTCGCGACCCATAAAATTTTCAACCCTTTATATCTTCTACATTTATAGATCTGTGCACAAAATAACTATAGTTTATAATTCAGAAAAACAAAGTGTACAAGAGAAAAAATTCCATATCAATACGTGGTTCACAGTGGGAGCTATAGAACGGCAATAATTTTACAGAATTTCATGACCCAAAAAATTTTCATCCCTTTATATCTTCTACATTTATAGATCTGTGCACAAAATAACTATAGTTTATAATTGAGAAAAACAAAGTTTACAAGAGAAAAAAGTTCCATACCAATACGTGGTTGACAGTGGGAGCTATAGAACGGCCATAATTTTACAGAATTTCATGACCCAAAAAATTTTCAACCCTTTATATCTTCTACATTTATAGATCTGTGCACAAAATAACTATAGTTTATAATTGAGTAAAACAAAGTGTACAAGAGAACAAAATTCCATATCAATACGTGGTTCACAGTGGGAGATATAGAACGGCCACAATTTTACAGAATTTCATGACCCAAAAAATTTTCAACCCTTAATATCTTCTACATTAATAGATCTGTGCACAAAATAACTATAGTTTATAATTGAGAAAAACAAAGTGTGCAAGAGAACAAAATTCCATATCAATACGTGGTTCACAGTGGGAACGGCCATAATTTTACAAAATTTCATGACCCAAAAAATTTTCAACCCTTTATATCTTTTACATTTATAGATCTGTGCACAAAATAACTATAGTTTATAATTGAGTAAAACAAAGTTTACAAGAGAACAAAATTCCATATCATACGTGGTTCACAGTGGGAGATATAGAAGGGCCACAATTTTACAGAATTTCATGACCCAAAAAATTTTCAACCCTTAATATCTTCTACATTAATAGATCTGTGCACAAAATAACTATAGTTTATAATTGAGAAAAACAAAGTGTGCAAGAGAACAAAATTCCATATCAATACGTGGTTCACAGTGGGAACGGCCATAATTTTACAGAATTTCATGACCCAAAAAATTTTCAACCCTTTATATCATCTACATTAAAAGATCTGTGCACAAAATAACTATAGTTTATAATTGAGAAAAACAAAGTGTACAAGAGAAAAAAGTTCCCTATCAATACGTGGTTCACAGTGGGAGAAATAGAACTGCCATAATTTTACAGAATTTCATGACCCAAAAAATTGCCAACCCTTTATATCTTCTACATTTATAGATCTTTGCACAAAATAACTATAGTTTATAATTGAGAAAAACAAAGTGTACAAGAGAAAAAAATTTCATGTCAATACGTGGTTCACAGTGGGAGCTATAGAACGGCCATAATTTTACAGTATTTCGTGACCCAAAAAATTGTCAACCCTTTATATCTTCTACATTTATAGATCTGTGCACAAAATAACTATAGTTTATAATTGAGAAAAACAAAGTGTACAAGAGAACAAAATTCTTTATCAATACGTGCTTCACAGTGGGAGATATAGAACGGCCATAATATTACAGGATTTCATGACCCAAAAAATTTTCACCCCTTTATACTTTTTACATTTATAGATCTGTGCACAAAATAACTACACTTTATAAATGACAAAAACAAAGTGTACAAGAGAACAAAATTCTTTTTGAATACGTGCTTCACAGTGGGAGATATAGAACGGCCACAATTTTACAGAATTTCATGACCCAAAAAATTTTCAACCCTTTATATCTTCTACCTTTTTAGATCTGTGCACAAAATAACCACTTTATATATGACAAAAACAAAGTGAACAAGAGAACGAAATTCATTATCAATACGTGCTTCACAGTGGGAGATATAGAACGGCCATAATTTTACAGGATTTCATGACCCAAAAAATTTTCATCCCTTTATATTTTCTACATTTATAGATTTGTGCACAAAATAACTATAGTTTATAATTGAGTAAAACAAAGTGTACAAGGGAAAAAAATTTCATATGAATACGTGCTTCACAGTGGGAGATATAGAACGGCCATAATTTTACAGAATTTCATGACCCAAAAAATTTTCAACCCTTTATATCTTCTACCATTATAGATCTGTGCACAAAATAACAACACTTTATAAATGAGAAAAACAAAGTGTACGAGAACAAAATTCTTTATCAATACGTGCTTCACAGTGGGAGATATAAAACGACCACAATTTTACAGAATTTCATGACCCAAAAAATTTTCAACCCTTAATATCTTATACCTTTTTAGATCTTTTCCCAAAATAACTATAGTTTATCATTGAGAAAAACAAAGTGTACCAGAGAAAAAAGTTCCATATCAATACGTGGTTCACAGTGGGAGATATAGAACGGCCATAATTTTACAGAATTTCATGACCCAAAAAATTTTCAACTTTTTATATCTTCTACCTTTTTAGATCTGTGCACAAAATAACTATAGTTTATCATTGAGAAAAACAAAGTGTACAAGAGAACAAAATCCTTTATCAATACGTGCTTCGCAGTGGGAGATATAGAACGGCCATAATTTTACAGGATTTCATGACCCAAAAAATATTCATCCCTTTATATTTTCTACATTTATAGATCTGTGCACAAAATAACTATAGTTTATCATTGAGAAAAACAAAGTGTACAAGAGAACAAAATTCTTTATCAATACGTGCTTAGCAGTGGGAGATATAGAACGGCCACAATTTTACAGAATTTCATGACCCAAAAAATTTTCAACCCTTTATATCTTCTACCTTTTTAGATCTGTGCACAAAATAACAACACTTTATAAATGAGAAAAACAAAGTGTACGAGAACAAAATTCTTTATCAATACGTGCTTTACAGTGGGAGATATAAAACGGCCACAATTTTACAGAATTTCATGACCCAAAAAATTTTCAACCCTTAATATTTTCTACCTTTTTAGATCTGTTCCCAAAACAACTATAGTTTATCATTGAGAAAAACAAAGTGTACCAGAGAAAAAAGTTCCATATCAATACGTGGTTCACAGTGGGAGATATAGAACGGCTATAATTTTACAGAATTTCATGACCCAAAAAATTTTCAACCTTTTATATCTTCTACCTTTTTAGATCTGTGCACAAAATAACTATAGTTTATCATTGAGAAAAACAAAGTGTACAAGAGAACAAAATCCTTTATCAATACGTGCTTCGCAGTGGGAGATATAGAACGGCCATAATTTTACAGGATTTCATGACCCAAAAAATTTTCTCCCTTTATATTTTCTACATTTATATATCTGTGCACAAAATAACTACACTTTATAAATGACAAAAACAAAGTGTACAAGAGAACAAAATTCTTTTTGAATACGTGCTTCACAGTGGGAGATATAGAACGGCCACAATTTTACAGAATTTCATGACCCAAAAAATTTTCAACCCTTTATATCTTCTACCTTTTTAGATCTGTGCACAAAATAACTACACTTTATATATGACAAAAACAAAGTGAACTAGAGAACAAAATTCATTATCAATACGTGCTTCACAGTGGGAGATATAGAACGGCCATAATTTTACAGGATTTCATGACCCAAAAAATTTTCATCCCTTTATATTTTCTACATTTATAGATTTGTGCACAAAATAACTATAGTTTATAATTGAGTAAAACAAAGTGTACAAGGGAAAAAAATTTCATATGAATACGTGCTTCACAGTGGGAGATATAGAACGGCCATAATTTTACAGAATTTCATGACCCAAAAAATTTTCAACCCTTTATATCTTCTACCATTATAGATCTGTGCACAAAATAACAACACTTTATAAATGAGAAAAACAAAGTGTACGAGAACAAAATTCTTTATCAATACGTGCTTCACAGTGGGAGATATAAAACGACCACAATTTTACAGAATTTCATGACCCAAAAAATTTTCAACCCTTAATATCTTATACCTTTTTAGATCTTTTCCCAAAATAACTATAGTTTATCATTGAGAAAAACAAAGTGTACCAGAGAAAAAAGTTCCATATCAATACGTGGTTCACAGTGGGAGATATAGAACGGCCATAATTTTACAGAATTTCATGACCCAAAAAATTTTCAACCTTTTATATCTTCTACCTATTTAGATCTGTGCACAAAATAACTATAGTTTATCATTGAGAAAAACAAAGTGTACAAGAGAACAAAATCCTTTATCAATACGTGCTTCGCAGTGGGAGATATAGAACGGCCATAATTTTACAGGATTTCATGACCCAAAAAATTTTCATCCCTTTATATTTTCTACATTTATATATCTGTGCACAAAATAACTACACTTTATAAATGACAAAAACAAAGTGTACAAGAGAACAAAATTCTTTTTGAATACGTGCTTCACAGTGGGAGATATAGAACGGCCACAATTTTACAGAATTTCATGACCCAAAAAATTTTCAACCCTTTATATCTTCTACCTTTTTAGATCTGTGCACAAAATAACTACACTTTATATATGACAAAAACAAAGTGAACAAGAGAACAAAATTCATTATCAATACGTGCTTCACAGTGGGAGATATAGAACGGCCATAATTTTACAGGATTTCATGACCCAAAAAATTTTCATCCCTTTATATTTTCTACATTTATAGATTTGTGCACAAAATAACTATAGTTTATAATTGAGTAAAACAAAGTGTACAAGGGAAAAAAATTTCATATGAATACGTGCTTCACAGTGGGAGATATAGAACGGCCATAATTTTACAGAATTTCATGACCCAAAAAATTTTCAACCCTTTATATCTTCTACCATTATAGATCTGTGCACAAAATAACAACACTTTATAAATGAGAAAAACAAAGTGTACGAGAACAAAATTCTTTATCAATACGTGCTTCACAGTGGGAGATATAAAACGACCACAATTTTACAGAATTTCATGACCCAAAAAATTTTCAACCCTTAATATCTTATACCTTTTTAGATCTTTTCCCAAAATAACTATAGTTTATCATTGAGAAAAACAAAGTGTACCAGAGAAAAAAGTTCCATATCAATACGTGGTTCACAGTGGGAGATATAGAACGGCCATAATTTTACAGAATTTCATGACCCAAAAAATTTTCAACTTTTTATATCTTCTACCTTTTTAGATCTGTGCACAAAATAACTATAGTTTATCATTGAGAAAAACAAAGTGTACAAGAGAACAAAATCCTTTATCAACACGTGCTTCGCAGTGGGAGATATAGAACGGCCATAATTTTACAGAATTTCATGACCCAAAAAATTTTCATCCCTTTATATTTTCTACATTTATAGATTTGTGCACAAAATAACTATAGTTTATAATTGAGTAAAACAAAGTGTACAAGGGAAAAAAATTTCATATGAATACGTGCTTCACAGTGGGAGATATAGAACGGCCATAATTTTACAGAATTTCATGACCCAAAAAATTTTCAACCCTTTATATCTTCTACCATTATAGATCTGTGCACAAAATAACTATAGTTTATAATTGAGTAAAACAAAGTGTACAAGAGAACAAAATTTCATATGAATACGTGCTTCACAGTGGGAGAAATAGAACAGCCATAATTTTACAGAATTTCATGACCCAAAAAATTTTCAACCCTTAATATCTTATACCTTTTTAGATCTTTTCCCAAAATAACTATAGTTTATCATTGAGAAAAACAAAGTGTACCAGAGAAAAAAGTTCCATATCAATACGTGGTTCACAGTGGGAGATATAGAACGGCCATAATTTTACAGAATTTCATGACCCAAAAAATTTTCATCCCTTTATATTTTCTACATTTATAGATTTGTGCACAAAATAACTATAGTTTATAATTGAGTAAAACAAAGTGTACAAGGGAAAAAAATTTCATATGAATACGTGCTTCACAGTGGGAGATATAGAACGGCCATAATTTTACAGAATTTCATGACCCAAAAAATTTTCAACCCTTTATATCTTCTACCATTATAGATCTGTGCACAAAATAACAACACTTTATAAATGAGAAAAACAAAGTGTACGAGAACAAAATTCTTTATCAATACGTGCTTCACAGTGGGAGATATAAAACGACCACAATTTTACAGAATTTCATGACCCAAAAAATTTTCAACCCTTAATATCTTATACCTTTTTAGATCTTTTCCCAAAATAACTATAGTTTATCATTGAGAAAAACAAAGTGTACCAGAGAAAAAAGTTCCATATCAATACGTGGTTCACAGTGGGAGATATAGAACGGCCATAATTTTACAGAATTTCATGACCCAAAAAATTTTCAACTTTTTATATCTTCTACCTTTTTAGATCTGTGCACAAAATAACTATAGTTTATCATTGAGAAAAACAAAGTGTACAAGAGAACAAAATCCTTTATCAATACGTGCTTCGCAGTGGGAGATATAGAACGGCCATAATTTTACAGGATTTCATGACCCAAAAAATTTTCATCCCTTTATATTTTCTACATTTATAGATCTGTGCACAAAATAACTATAGTTTATCATTGAGAAAAACAAAGTGTACAAGAGAACAAAATTCTTTATCAATACGTGCTTAGCAGTGGGAGATATAGAACGGCCACAATTTTACAGAATTTCATGACCCAAAAAATTTTCAACCCTTTATATCTTCTACCTTTTTAGATCTGTGCACAAAATAACTATAGTTTATCATTGAGAAAAACAAAGTGTACAAGAGAACAAAATTCTTTATCAATACGTGCTTAGCAGTGGGAGATATAGAACGGCCACAATTTTACAGAATTTCATGACCCAAAAAATTTTCAACCCTTTATATCTTCTACCTTTTTAGATCTGTGCACAAAATAACAACACTTTATAAATGAGAAAAACAAAGTGTACGAGAACAAAATTCTTTATCAATACGTGCTTTACAGTGGGAGATATAAAACGGCCACAATTTTACAGAATTTCATGACCCAAAAAATTTTCAACCCTTAATATTTTCTACCTTTTTAGATCTGTTCCCAAAATAACTATAGTTTATCATTGAGAAAAACAAAGTGTACCAGAGAAAAAAGTTCCATATCAATACGTGGTTCACAGTGGGAGATATAGAACGGCCATAATTTTACAGAATTTCATGACCCAAAAAATTTTCAACCTTTTATATCTTCTACCTTTTTAGATCTGTGCACAAAATAACTATAGTTTATCATTGAGAAAAACAAAGTGTACAAGAGAACAAAATCCTTTATCAATACGTGCTTCGCAGTGGGAGATATAGAACGGCCATAATTTTACAGGATTTCATGACCCAAAAAATTTTCATCCCTTTATATTTTCTACATTTATATATCTGTGCACAAAATAACTATAGTTTATCATTGAGAAAAACAAAGTGAACAAGAGAACAAAATTCTTTATCAATACGTGCTTCGCAGTGGGAGATATAGAACGGCCACAATTTTACAGAATTTCATGACCCAAAAAATTTTCTACCCTTTATATCTTCTACCTTTTTTGATCTGTGCACAAAATAACAACACTTTATAAATGAGAAAAACAAAGTGTACAAGAACAAAATTCTTTATCAATACGTGCTTCACAGTGGGAGATATAAAACGGCCACAATTTTACAGAATTTCATGACCCAAAAAATTTTCAACCCTTAATATCTTCTACCTTTTTAGATCTATTCCCAAAATAACTATAGTTTATCATTGAGAAAAACAAAGTGTACCAGAGAAAAAAGTTCCATATCAATACGTGGTTCACAGTGGGAGATATAGAACGGCCATAATTTTACAGAATTTCATGTCCCAAAAATTTTTCAACCTTTTATATCTTCTACCTTTTTAGATCTGTGCACAAAATAACTATAGTTTATCATTGAGAAAAACAAAGTGTACAAGAGAACAAAATCCTTTATCAATACGTGCTTCGCAGTGGGAGATATAGAACGGCCACAATTTTACAGAATTTTATGACCCACAAAATTTTCAACCCTTAATATCTTCTACCTTTTTAGATCTGTGCACAAAATAACTATAGTTTATCATTGAGAAAAACAAAGTGTACAAGAGAACAAAATTCTTTATCAATACGTGCTTCGCAGTGGGAGATATAGAACGGCCATAATTTTACAGAATTTCATGACCCAAAAAATTTTCAACCCTTTATATCTTCTACCTTTTTAGATCTGTGCACAAAATAACTATAGTTTATCATTGAGAAAAACAAAGTGTACAAGAGAACAAAATTCTTTATTAAAACTGTCCGGTAGGACAGTTGTATAAGGGTTGATCATCAAAAACTGCACGAAAAAGCGTAACGTTGAAAAACACCCAACTTTGACAATTTTTTTCTCTTTTCCTATAAAAGATAAAATTCCCAAATTTTCTTTAAATTATAGGGCAAACCCTCCTTTATAGCTGTAATTTTTTTGCAACAACCCAGATCTAATAGGTTTCGAGAAAAAAGTTGCCAAAAATGAGCAAAAACGGCTTTTTCAAAAAATGTTCTTGTTCTTGTTCTTCTTCTTCTTCTTCTTGTTCTTCTTCTTCTTCTTCTTCTTCTTGTTACCTTTTTTGTAAACAACGTAGCGCCTAAACGCGCGAACCGATTTTCATGAATGAGGTGTCATTCGATTCGGAATTTTATGTAGATGTGCCTTTTGGGGGTCTCGACTCTGTACATCGAATGGGAGAGGAGTTAGCCCCCTTTATGTAAGGCCCCCTCCAAAATTATTATTACTAATTACTCTGTAAATCTTGGTCCGATTTTGATAAAATTTGGTAGGATGATAGGGTTAGGGCTCCCCTACGTAACATTAAAGCGACGATCTGCTCTTACACTTGTTAAGGGGAAGTATAGCAATCGTTGCAAATTATCGACACGTGAACCGATTTGCATGAATGAAGGGTCATTCGAATCGAAATTTTGTACAGATTTGCACTTTAAAAGTCTCGACGCCGTGCCTCATAAGGAGGGGAGTTTGCCCCACCCAAATAAGGCCCTTTCTAAAACTATTATTACCAATATTTCTATAACGCTTAGTCCGATTTTGATCAAATTCAGCTCGAATAAGTGGTTAAAGCTCCTCTACGTTGCTGATGCTCTTGCACCTACTAAGAGGAAGTACTGCAATCATTTAAATTATCAATGAGTGAACCGATTTAAATCAATGAATTGTCGTTCGATTAAAAGATCTTTGCCTCTTTGCCTTTTAGGAAGAAGTACTGCAATCGTAGTTTATTTTTCTTACTCCTCTTAAAAGGAAGTACTGAAATCGCAGTTTAATTTTGCTATTTACGTACAAATACCTTCCTATGTTATTCAAAACGCTTTTTCAAAAAAATTGTTATTGAGGATGGTTCGGGGGAACGCAACTATAATCATTCTTTAAAAAGATCTCTCCATTGGTAGTTACGGTTCCGACTTAACACCTTATCAGATTATAATGATAGAATTGTTTATTCCAAATTTTAAAAAAATCTGTAAAGAAGATATGTAACTTTGTAAAATAAACAAAAAGGAAAATCTATCCAAAAGGTACAATAATCTCCTTAACAAAAACTTACAGTTTAAAAAGTTAAGTATAAGGGTTGATTAAACGCCAAAAGGTACACAAATCAGCGAGTACCCAACATTTCATTAATACTTCATTAATAGTTAAGTAATTCTACTGCATTAATTTTCATTAATAAGTTATTTTTTAGAATTTATTAGATGTCACAGACCCTTATGCTGGCCACTTCATTTATAATATTTTTTTGTTATAATTATGATAAATCACATAAATATGTACATGCATGTTAAAGTAGAAAAAGACAAAGTTAGAGTCGGCTACTGTCTTGAATTCGTCTTACCGATATTATATACAACATTGTGGGATGAATACCTAGATTGAGAATGTAATTGAAGAAAACTATAATATTTGCGATAAAGCCAGATAATTATTACCTGTTGTTATAATCGTTTGGCTACTTCATAAAATAACAATTACTTTAATCAAAGAATGAACTTAAACCGATGATTTCTATTTAAAAATAAAAATAAATAAATAAAATAAACTAAATCATTAATGTAAGTTTTTTATAAAAAAAAGTTTTGAATTTTTTAGCCTCATAATTTTTTTTTTATTTTTTATAACGTTTTTCTTTTTAACCTGTAATTAATAGTTTCATTATTATAGATAACTAGATATTACAGTCAATCTACAGTGCTACTTGAACATATATTTTGTAGACGAAAATGGCCAGCATAAGGGTCTGTGACATCTAATAAATTCTAAAAAATAACTTATTAATGAAAATTAATGCAGTAGAATTACTTAACTATTAATGAAGTATTAATGAAATGTTGGGTACTCGCTGATTTGTGTACCTTTTGGCGTTTAATCAACCCTTATACTTAACTTTTTAAACTGTAAGTTTTTGTTAAGGATCAATACGTGCTTTGCAGTGGGAGATATAGAACGGCCATAATTTTACAGAATTTCATGACCCAAAAAATTTTCAACCCTTTATATGTTCTACCTTTTTAGATCTGTGCACAAAATAACTATAGTTTATAATTGAGTAAAACAAAGTGTACAAGAGAACAAAATTTCATATGAATACGTGCTTCACAGTGGGAGAAATAGAACAGCCATAATTTTACAGAATTTCATGACCCAAAAAATTTTCATCCCTTTATATCTTCTACATTTATAGATCTGTGCACAAAATAACTACACTTTATTAATGACAAAAACAAAGTGTACAAGAGAACAAAATTCTTTATAAATACGTGCTTCACAGTGGGAGATATAGAACGGCCATAATTTTACAGGATTTCGTGACCCAAAAAATTTTCAACTCTTTATATCTTCTACATTTATAGATCTGTGCACAAAATAACTTTAGTTTATAATTGAGAAAAACAAAGTGTATAATAGAAAAAAAATCCATATCAATACGTGCTTCACAGTGGGAGATATAAAACGGCCATAATTTTACAGAATTTCATGACCCAAAAAATTTTCAACCCTTTATATCTTCTACCTTTTTAGATCTGTGCACAAAATAACAACACTTTATAAATGAGAAAAACAAAGTGTACGAGAACAAAATTCTTTATCAATACGTGCTTCACGATTGGGAGAGAAGCAATGTATACTTTATGTAATTTTTTGGATATTATTTTGGATTTTAGGCCAAAATGTTCTTTTTTTCGATTAGTGAACCAGGTCATTCTTAAGTTGATACCAAGTCTCAATTTAAATAATTAAATTTTCTTGAAATGTAGAATGAGTCTAAGAAGATGACATGATGATACCTGTTTACTGTAATGACTGAATACTGTCGCTCATTGCTCTGTATCGATATTCCAGAAAAACATTTCGCCAAAGTGACGGCTAGACCTAACATACATCTTATCCGAGTTCATATGATGGTGGCAGTCTGGAAAAAAATTACATAAAATTCGAGAGAACCGGTCTGTACAGATGCACTTATGGTTGACATCCACCTACCTAACTCTTAATTTTTTCCATAATTTCAAAAGTAATGACATCGATGCAATTTGATGGGAAATAGTGTACTAGAAGAGTTCACTATCTCTTACCTCTTTTAAGAAGAAGTACTGTGTAAATACAGTCACAGTGTAATTTCTTTTACCCTTTTAAGTCAAATTAATGTAAATATAATTTTCTTACCCCCTTCTTTTTAAAGAAGTAATATGATCGTAGAGTTGACCTCTATTCCAAATTATTCTTTTGACTAATTTATATTGTGCTTTCTATTCTAAATAATCGCCTTACACACATACATTATAATAGAAAAAAAAAAAAAAAAAATTGGAATTGGTCGGCACTTTCGTAATTTGAATCACGGACTTGTAACAAAATATCTATCCTAGTTTCCTTTCACAACAGGATACGAGAGCACAAATTATATAGTTGATAACAAATAAAAAATTACTTATAATCATCTGCTATTACTTACCTAAATTATCATTTATGTAGTCACTTAAATTGAGTAGGTACTTGTAATAATTCTATGTAAAGAAGCTGGATAATGAAGTAATTAGTAAGTACTTTAATAATAATTGTTCATCATAAAAGTATGCACGTCTTTACAGACTACGTTACATATAAAAACAATCAAACGAACGTACATCAAAAAATAAATTAATTTTAAAATATACGTAAAATGTGTAATTAATTATGTGCATAATCTGATTAAGATTATATCAAAGAAACTATATTAATGTTTAATGTTTTAATAATAAAATTTTTATTTTTCTCTATTAATTACATGAAATTTAGTTTCATACCTCATACCACACAAACTGTAAACAGCTATACAAATTTCGGTATTTTGCAAGTTGTATGCAAGTATTTCAAAAACTTGATCTAAATTAGTAAAACTTGGATATCTTAAGTACGAAACACTGATCTAAAATATAATTTTTTTGTGACTGACCTGAGTTTTATTCCTGTATTTTTAGCATCATATATGTATATTTATTCTTAAATATCTTTTTTCTGTAATATAATATATTATAGTCTGGATTTTTGTCAAAATTGTGTAACACTAAATTTTGGTGCTCGCAAAGGACATAGTGCAAAAATGTTAATTGTATTTTAGCCATTTCATTTTATAACCTTGATTATTATCAATTATATATACGTATCATTTGTAATAGGGCAACCGTAAATAAGTAAATAAATTAATAAGGCAAAATAGAGAAAGTGTGATAATTATTATTTAACCTTAATTTTCAACGCTTAACTACTTGATTAAATGTAGCATCTTCTCAATTTAATTAAAGCAAGAACTTAAATCGGCGATATCTAGCTTCATACTGCAGTACTAAATTAGCACTGGAATTTAATGTACATAATAAATAAATAAATAAATAATCTTGTTAATGCATGTTGGTGTTCGCATTTTTTAAAAAGTTTTTGTTTATTTTTTAGTTTCATAAAAAAAATGCGCATTTACAGTTTAATCCCTTTAATAATCAATCTAAGTTAATTTGCGAGTACTACTCTTCACTAAATACAAATATTTAACAGTTGAAAATGGCAAGCTTTAGGGTCTTTAACATGCAATAAATTCTAAAAAATATTATTCAAAAGGTTATGCAGCAAAATTATTTAAATGATATCAATTGTTTCCAAAACTACAATGGATTTGAATATGTTGTTAATATCTTCAGGAAGTATTCAGGAATATATTCAAAAGCGAATTTATACTTCAAAGTTGAAGTACTAGGAAAGCCCCATTAGTAGTAAGAGGATTAGTTCAGAAGAATAGAGAAAAAATTAGGAACAAATTCAAATAAAACACAAGCTTTTTCGAACGTTTTTAACTGACTGATATATGAATAAAATTAAGGATTTGATAATTTTGTGTGCTTGTTGTCGTTAAATTAACTCATATATTTGACTTCTTAAACTTGGTTTTTGTCTTAACAAATCCTTAGATTTCATATATTTATGTGCAACTCATGCCAACACTGACACATATATTACATTTGTACAGTGTATTCATTTTATTTATTAAGTTTTCGATTTTGTTGTTAACGCAGTAGTTCTTGTAATTTACTTGTATTTTAATATTATATTTTCGACTATTGTTTTAAAAATCACTTTACATTTTGTTAAATAAAGTATGTTAATTTTACTCTTTGAAAAATTTGTGTTATGATTTTCTATAGCCGTTCACAGTCGTTTTATTTTTCTAGGATTCAATCTATTATCACTTAAATTTTTTTTTTATTAGCAAAAATTGATGTATTTCTTTGCAATTAAGCCAGTCATCGCTTGTCACGCTGACTTGCATGATTTATTAGATGTCAGTAAGTGCAGTTGATTTCACTACGTCTCATTTTCATTAACACTATTGCAATACACAAGAGAATAATCATTTCTATCTGTTTATAGAACAAGAATGTCAGGAAAAGAGGCATTATTGCATAAATGGTTAAAAGAAGAAGCTGCTGAGACTGCTCTTAGTAAAACAAAACTGAAAAGATACGTCGTGAAGAGAAGATGGATAAAAGCGGTGAACGCGATAATGGCTCTGCAAAGGATGGGTGCTAAGTTAGACTTATAAGAGAAAGTAAAATATCATTTGTGTTCATTACATCTTTTTTCTTTTAATAATTTAAAACAAAGTAAACTGAGATTTCAGTAAAGTGTGACTTATTCAACTGTCGCCTTCTCCATGTCAGATCCATTTTGGTCCACAAATGTATTGTATTTCAAAAAATTACAAAATTTAAAATTGCACTAGTACATCTCAGAACAGTTAAAAAATAAATAATTAAATAAATAAATTTTCCGACTATTAACGTTTTATTTTCATATTTTGTTACAACATTAAAATAACTTTTCTAATTATGTATGTAATGGATACTTAAATTTGTCAGTTTTAACCTCTTTTTTGGAGTGGGATTTTTAGATTTGCATGTGTACTTACTGTAGAGAAATTGCACTCTCCAAATAGCATAAAATTCACTGTTGAAATGCAATTTCTAGATCTAAATTAATCATTCCTAATATTCATTTTTATTTGAAAATACACTTTTGAAGCCCCGCAATGAAGTTGGTTTACAATTTTACTTGAATTTTGAGTAAGCGGAATTAAATTTTGGAAATGAGTTTTCTCCTAATAAACTTGAAATAACGTCTGCTGTGAAAACAAGTGTAGATGCGTCTAACTTTAGTAAATAGTCAATAAAAAAAGATGTAATAAAAAACCAAATCACTTAAGTAATTAAAAAAGTATTATTTTATGAAAAAAGGGTTGTTTAAAAAGGAAAGTGCTCAAATACTTATTTTTCTCGTAATACAATGATCTAATTTTAAACGATACTTTAGCAACTTGCAATTCTTTTTTGAGATGGGATTTACTACAAAAAAGTCTAATTGGCCTTTCAATTGCATAGTGGTAGCAGTAAGAATTTTTTCACATTAACGGCCATCCTTTTTGTATCTGAGTCTTCAATAAATTTTATCAATCTGTGCTCAAATATTTTTTCAATTATAGACAACTGTTGGATTCTAGTCTTTACGGAGCCAAAAACTTCTAATTTTGTTTTAAAAACCCACACAACTTTTTCTTAATTCAATTTTAAATCTAACTTAAACGATTAATATAGGTTACGGGATCATATTAAAGTTTCTGGATAAGATTAGATCTATCGTCCGCGCTACTAACTAAACTTGTACGGCAATCAACCTCAAGCCCAAGATCCTTCTCAGGGGCACCCTAGAATACCAAAAAAATTAGTATTCTGGTCTAGTATTCTAGTTTTTAGTGTCTATTTTTCGGGAGGAGACGAAAGAAATGTCAAAAATTAAAAAAATGTTTTTTTGTGTGTACTTATTATACTAAATTTTAAGAAAATGGTTGCAGCTGTTTTCAAAAAATCAGAAAGCCTTAGTAATCAGTGTGAGATTTTGCACTGGATTTTCGCCAAACCTTTTGAGATCCGTGACTTAATTAGGACATTATATTTAATCTAAAAAGCAATCTATCTCTGATGTACTTACTTTGATCTAACCTGTCCACTAAACATTTAACAGGTCGGAAAAAGTAATATTTTTCTATATTATTTAAGCACACGATGTCAGCCAATAGTATTTTCACTAGGAAAGTTTGTTCAAATGTAAATATGTCGACTACTATAAATTATTCATTCATTTTGAAAACACTTTATCTTTCAAAGATTACAGTTGAGAAAAGAGAAAACAACAAAAAATCATACTATTTTTGCAACACAGAACATCTGTCAAAAGTCCAAAATAACAGTCCAATTTAGTGTATATACGGTAATTGGTTAATGTGCAAACAAGACCACTATAACAATAAATAAATAAATAAATAGTGTATATACGTATATTTCAATATTTTCCTGTCAATGATCACCACAGCAGCAGTAATGCGTCTATGACAGAACAAACAATTTAAAGTACCCCAAAATGAAAAAAATGCGCGGTGTGAGATGTGGGTACTTTAGATGCCACGATTTGGAAGTTCTCAAGGTAGTAACCAACAACTCTACAACGGAATGATGAAAATCTGGCATGTTATTTATAGTAATATACTTTTATTGTTTATTGTATTTTGGAAGACAGTCTTTTCATACCGATTGACTTTACTATTACCTCGTACAAATTGTCTAATTTACTTACTCATCTCATTTTTTAAATATATATTTGATTCAATTATTCTTCGTTCTAATTTTTAATATGTAATATATAATTGTAATGTTTGCAATTTATAAATATGAACGAAGGATGAACTGTTTTTTGTCATCATTCATCATGGGCAGAGAATACGCCATCCAAAGTCTCTCTGGGCCCATGTAGCTGCCCCAAAGACTGTAATGTTAACTTATATGTATGTTATTAAAGACTTCTTTTTAATATGTCTCATTTCTTGATTTTAAGTAATTAGCCGAATCCACACAATGACCCGCTTTTGTTGCCACTGAGTTCATGCTCCTACTCCTAGTACTGAGATCTAGATCTCCATCTCTAGTTGTCAACCCGTAGTCTTCCTCTCTCCCGGATGAAAAAAAAAATTTACTAAGACGAAATCAATTATTCAAAATTAGCCATTCGCATAAAAACTAGCGTATGATGACAACATACCTACGTACAATCTATAAAACCACATTTGCTGACTGACAGAAATTCAAAATTTGTAAATCAAACAATCAATTGGGACTCACATTCTTATAAATGATATAAGAATTATATAATTTAAACACAAACTAAAACAAATATATATGTACATATCTATATATGTATGTATATTTCACCAAAGAAATGTTACAATGGATTATTTATTTCAGAGGTGCATATTTAATTCAGACAAATTGCACATCAAATCACAATAAGTAGTACTAGTAATTTATTAATTCATTTTAATAACTCAGTTAATATTTATCTAATTGCAATATTAATGCTTATTATTTACATTTTAACATTAAAATAAGTAAATTATAATAAATTTAGGTAGCATAAACAATTTGAAAACATTTACTTTCACTACTAGGTATTATCACAATTTTAAATTATTTACATTATACTATATTAAGAAGGAAGTTTATATTTTTGTTAATTTACACTTTGAATAAGATAATAACTAAATTTGATATAAAATAAATAAAGAAAAAAAATAAAAATCGCAGATTCTATAAAATTTTATTAATAATAAATAAAAAGCAGTAATTTTATTTAACAATTTTTGTTAAATTATAAACTCTTACTTTGTTGGATTATGTCTTCGGCACGAATTCATACGATATCTTCTGAAATTTCATCCAACAAAACACAGTTCCGAATGTAAAAATAAGAAGTATCCAACTCCCACATTTTTTTTTAACCTTGTATAAATTTCCGAGAGTAAAAAACAAACCAATTCATTTCATGTGAAGGCAGAGAGATCTACGCCCTAATATCAATTTAATTTTTAAAAAAAGTGTTAAAAGCAATACTTACATACCCACATACCAGTCCCAATAGCACCATCAGTAGGTTAAATCAGTTATTTTATATGCTTAATACATCGCAGTAATTGCAGGTACTTTTGAAAAACTAATCAGCAGCAAATAAGCTCACTATGGAAGTAAGCAGCTCACAAACTAAATATTTAATGAATCAAGACAGACCACTGTGAGAAACTACAAGTTACACAAGTCAACGCTGCATGCAAGACGAAAATCTTAAATTCTTCGAGTCGCTTGTTACGAATGACAAAGTTGCCACTAAAGAAAGAAATAAAGGCGAGGATTTCAGATAGGAACAGGAGGTTTCTGATCACTTCAATATTGTTATTCTAAGTTGTTACTCCATAAGTAGATTTTAAGACAATGATGGTGTGTCGGTGTTAAACTTGGGCTCTTAAAAAGAACCTGTTTAGAGGGGAAAATTTGGAAGACTTAATGGCACCATTTGTGATGAGATGAATGCCACAGAATGAGATGAATGTAAACAGATCAGAGCAAATTTAGCCTTGTAAATATGGAAGGCAGAAGTAGCTAAGGAGTAACAAGGGAAACGACTCTTTCTCTGTCATCCAATCGAACCAATAAAGCTAGGAGGGTGAGATGGCTTGACAGATCGTAGTCTAAAAATATTATAAAAGAAAGAAGAGAAGAGCTGTCAAAAACTTCGATATGATTGGTAAAATGACATCGAGGAAGCAAAGTCCTTCAAGGCACAAAACGCCAGGCAGAAAGAACCAAAAATAATGTTACCACTCATCTTTCCATATTTGTATACTTATTTTGTACAGATCCTAAAGAAGGAAATTTTGCCGAAATGTGATATTATTTACGGTCATTAACAGAACTATCAATTACCGTTTTTTTTTTAAATAGTCATTATTATTAAATATGTATATATTTGTTAAATCTATCATCAACAGGGGCCGGCCTATTTACAAGTTGCTTATTCCAGATAATTTTACATGCAGATTTTTTTTTCTTTCACCTTAAATTACTAGCAAATATAACGTTGACCCATAGGTACGTATGTTATAACGCGTGATCTCTTTTATAATTTTGCTTTTTTCTGCACTCGAAACCATAAAATCAGAACTCCTTTATTTGCAGCTCTTATACATATTAACGATTGTGCAACGCTATAGAGAATAAGGGAGTTAAAGCTAATGTCGCTAAAGGGTTTGCAGAAGGCCAGAAAAAGAATTTCCCTCTCCACTTTTTTTCCTAGCATCCCTTCCCAAGGCACGATAATGGATATACAGTCAACCCTCCTATAACGTGGTGAGTGCGTACCGCGTTATATGGAAACCGCGCTATAAGAAACTCGGATTTAACTGTACAAACCAGGCTAATTCGTAGCGCGTTGTATGGAAACCGTGCTATAAGTAACTCAGAATTGGTACAAATCACATCATTCGTACCGCGTTATATGGAGACCAATAAATACAAAAGACAAGATAAATTATAATATATTTTTATTGAATTGAAGAGTTCATATAAGGAAATGATAAAAAAAAAAATGAAACAAAAATTGAAAGGAATATAGAAATAAAAATAATATTTTAATAAACTATTAGATATTTTTAATTATAACAGTTAAAAAGGTTATAGTGTTACCTTATAGAAATTTAAAATGGATTCTAGTGATTCCTGTTTAGTTTTTTTTTTTTAGTTAATAACCCTAATGGTTGCAGAAAAAATATAATATTTAACTCGAGTGTAAAGTATTTTCCTCACACTCGGCAATTTGCACTTGCACTCGCCTCGCTTCGCTGAAGAAGAATATTACTTGCAGTATTGTGTAATATTGTCTAATTATAAACCACAAATAAACCGTTTGAGTGCCACGGAGCGATTCTGCGCTTCTTCGCCTTCGCTGTCGCTAGAACAGTGCCAGCAAAAAATTTTTAGAAAGAATTGGTCACCAACGAAACGTACTGTGAAAGAGCTCTGAGACGACTGAAACCGATGTCGTAAACGGCTAAGAGATAAGCTTGAATGTTTATATAAACATATCCAGTAAAAATCATTCATTGGGTGCACGGAAAGAACTGAACGGAAACCGCGCTGTAAGAGTACCGCGTTATAGGAGGGCTGTCGTAATTTCAGCTCCGCGTTATATGGAAACCGCGTTCAGAGAGTACCGCGTTATAGGAGGGTTGACTGTATATCTCCAATATATAAAGCTTTTGTCAAATATGAGATTTGGATCTCGACTTACCCCACATCACTCAATCGTTCTAAGCCCGAACTGAAAAAGGATTTAAAAATAATCCTCAATTAAAGGTATTCTTTCTAACCATTTCTTAAGAATTAAAAAAGCATTCAAAGTGTTAATTAAATTAAATGATAAAACATACTAACATCTTTTATGTAATTAAATTTAGTATAACGAATTTCTTATCGCTAATTCTATTGTGTTTGAAGAACTACGAGTTTAGCTACATTGGTAGTTGCAACGTTAGAGAAATGTTCACTAATAAAAAGTCAGTCTCTAAATTAATTTTAAGATAAAGTAATGAGATGACATTGTTATACTAAAACATGATTATTTAGTTTTACGCCAATTTCATCACACAAGGAATTTCATCAAGATATTGCGTTAGTACTAATCAGATAATCTTCTTAACAAAAACTTACAGTTTAAAATGTTTAGTATAAGGGTTAATTAAACGACAAAAGGTTCCCAAGTCAGAAAAACCCAACATTTCATTCATACTTCAGCCCGTAATTTCAGTCATATAAAAACATTCAAAACAGCCTACATATTTTACTCAAATTTTATAAAAATTGATATCATTAAAGTATATTAAATTATCATTAATTTGTTTAGAATTGATTAAATGTCTCATGAGTTTATGCTGGCCATAGAATAATGATAAAATATATTACATCTTCATAAATTGTAATAAATATGTACTCTATTCCAAATTATTTTTCTGATTTATCTTCATAAAGCTCTTTATTCTGAATAATCATCACTCACATTCGCACATTACTATAAAAAAAAGTTAAGAGTTGCTTTGTAATTGTCGTAATTTAAAACGACATTTCAGTCTTACAGAAGAAAATGAAAGCACTATTTACACACAGTTACTAACAAATGAATAAGTAATTGTAGTAATCATTCTAATCTAAATTATAGTTAAATGTAACTTATAAAGAATAATACTAGTTGTAATCAAATAATTAGTATAGGTCTTTAATCGAGTATCCGAAAAATATATAAATCTACATCTATATTATGCTACATATATATAACTTTTATATATTTATAAATTTACAGGTTGAACCAGTAACTAATGTCCATAGGCCTACTGTGTGTAGTACATCTAAAGTGGAGTTCAATGACGTATTGGCCAACTTCATATTTTCCACTGTTCTTGAGTGACGTCACTTTAATTTTTTTTTTTAAATCATTACTTTTTTCCAATAAAAATGTTATTACTTAGAAAGTTTTAGTCCGAATTCGTTTCTGATAACACGGTTAGAAAGACAGATAAATTTTGTAAAAATTGATACAATTTCGAAGCATAAGTAATTCTCCAAACAGCCTCAATCTTCCTCCGAATGCTGGAAAAATAAAAGTAATCGAAATTTTTAAGAAAACTCATTAGGCCCTTATGTGATCATTATCAGACCTAGGTGCTAGTACTTTTCATAAAAGTTTCCTTGTTTAATGGGCTTTCAAACGGTATATCATTTTCCAGGATTCCTTTTATCTTTGTGTGAGAAATTACGTTTGTTTTGCAAGAAAACGTGTTCACGAGCACTTAACAGTGTTAGTTTATCAAGTTGTTTAATTCATTGAAAACTCTTTTAGATGGGCCAGTAGTCAATTTTTAAAGTAGATTGTCTTAAAATAAGGAAGTCAAAGGTTACAAATTGTCTTTTAAACATTTACTTCTGATCTCACAGAATTGCTTAGCAAAATGTTAGGAAATATTTCAAACAAGTACTTAAACAAAAATTCATATAGTTTGTATTTACTCCAAATTACAATTTCACACATAACTGTTGAAAAAGATAAGAATGTGAAGAAGCCTTAACAACCCTTTGAACCCACTAACAGATAATCCTTATATCGGAATCTAGAATTAACCAATACAACTAGGTATCTTATAAATAAACTTCCCTGATCTGCTAGACTTAGTTTTACAAAATTTTCTATTGTACCCTATTTGAAACTAAGCAAATTAACCTTCGATTATAAAAATAGCACTTGTTTGAAATATTTCCTAAGATTTTCTCAAATATTTCAGTGAGATCAGAAGTAAATGTTTAAAAGGTAATTTGTAACCTTTGATTTCCTTATTTTAAGACAATCTACTTTAAAAATTGATTACTGGCCCATCTAAAAGAGTTTTCAATGAATTAAACAACTTGATATACAGGGTGTATACGGAGGAGTGGTCGAAACTTCGGGAGGTGATTCTGCAGCTCAAATGCAACAAAAAATATTCTATTTATTCTGGCCCGATTCTCAATAGTGTCCAAGATATTTGCATTTTTAACTTTTCCGTCGATAATCGCGTTTTTCGCCATAAAAACGGCCGTAACTTTTCTATCCTTTATCCTAAAACAAATCTGCTTATTCTAAACGAAAGAGCATTAAATTTCCTATAAATCTGCTTGGTACAGAGCCTCAAAACGATTCTTATAACAATGAAATTGTTACTTGAATGTCTAAAAATTTCGTTCTCGATGATTTTTGTTAAAATTTTCAGTTGCATTTTCTCAATGATTAATGAATCAAGGAGTCACATAATTTCAGAAAAAGTTGCGCATTTATTGAGCTTCAAGATCATATGGATTTTTTTGGTTTTTAATAAAACCCTACCCGGAACAGAGGGGTGTAAATGCAGAAAACTGGGATTTTGCAAACTGACTTTTCATTACTAATTTACTCAAATGTCAATTTTTGGAGAAGGAACAAAAAGAAAAGTAGCCATTTTAGTTTTTCACAATTTTTATTTAATAAAACGGAAGTAAAAAATAAAGTAGCAATAAAATGCAGTAGTTGACTACAATTGTTTCTGCAACTTATTTTAATGACATAATGGAGGTTTTTTTTATCAAAGTTAATTAATAATAATTCAAAAATAAAATGGTTATATTCTTTTTGTTCCTTCTCCAAAAATTGATTAGTTTTGAATTATTATTAATTAACTTTGATGAAAAAAAACCTCCATTATGTCGTTAAAATATGTTGCACAAACAATTGTAGTCAAGAAACTAAAAATTTGCTAAAATTCTTTCCCACTTCCTTGTTTGAATAGTTCGAACGATTTTTGTAGCAATTTTAACTGGGCACCTGCTTATTGTACTTTTTCACTTCTGTGTTTTATTGCTACTTTATTTTTTACTTCCGTTTTATAAAATAATAATTGTTCTAAACTAAAATGTTACTAAAATGGTAAAAATTGACATTTGAGTAAATTAGTAATGAAAAGTCAGTTTGCAAAATCCCAGTTTTCTGCATTTACACCCCTCTGTTCCGGGTAGGGTTTTATTAAAAACCAAAAAAATCTATATGATCTTGAAGCTCAATAAATGCGCAACTTTTTCTGAAATTATGTGATTCCTTGATTTATTAACCATTGAGAAAATGCAGTTGAAAATTTTAACAAAAATCATCGAGAACGAAATTTTTAGACATTCAAGTAAAAATTTCATTGTTATAAGAATCGTTTTGAGGCTCTGTACCAAGCAGATTTATAGGAAATTTAATGCTCTTTCGTTTAGAATAAGCAGATTTGTTTTAGGATAAAGGATAGAAAAGTTACGGCCGTTTTTATGGCGAAAAACGCGATTATCGACGGAAAAGTTAAAAATGCAAATATCTTGGACACTATTGAGAATCGGGCCAGAATAAATAGAATATTTTTTGTTGCATTTGAGCTGCAGAATCACCTCCCGAAGTTTCGACCACTCCTCCGTATACACCCTGTATACAAAATTTTGTGGGGAGAACACCTACATTTGGAATATAATTTTCTAGAAAACTACATTTAAATTTAATATTAACAAACTAAATTACATATTAATTTGAACGGTTAATCACTAAATGAATGGAAGTAGCAATCTGCAGAATGAACTAAAACCGACGATGTTTACTTCCTACTGTTGCACTAAACTTGCACTTAAATCTGTTGCCATTAACAATAGCAGTTGACGCGTCTTAAATACCAAAAAATAAATTAATAATAGTAATTTCTTTACTGTATGTAGGCTAATGCTTTTTTTTTTACCCAAATGATAAAATGGTTAATATAAAAATTTGAATGAACAAGTTTTTTCGAACGTTACTAATGGCAGAAATGAAATATTGGGTACTTGATGATTTGTGTACCTTTTGTTGTTTTGTTGTTTAAACAACCCTTATACTTGACTTTTTAAGTTTTTGTTAAGGACATTTTTGAACCTTTTGAATAGATTTTTTTTTTCTTCCTTCATTGGAACAAATTTATATACCTAGTGATGAATAATTATTCGGATTTTGGGAATAATTAGGCCGATTTACTACAAGTATAGGGTTTTTTATTAATGCCTTGTGGTTCTAGATGCCCACGCATACATACATTTGACATCAATATCATGGATTTCTCAGAACCAAATATCCAATTAAAGAGCATAATGCACTTTTTTTTTAAGTAGGGAAGATCTAACCATTTCTTCTGCCAAATTTTATCAAAATCGGGCAAGATTTACAAAGTTATTAGTAATAAACGTTTTAGAGGGTGCCTTACATACATACTGCATGTAGGATGTACAGCAACGAATTCTCAAAAGACATATCTACATTAAATTCCAAATCAAGTGACATCTCTTTCATGAAAATCAGTTTACGCGTTTAGGCGCTATGTTGTTTACAAAAAAAAAAAGTAACAAGAAGAAAAATAAAAATAATTTCTAAAAACTCCGTTTTTGCCCATTTTCGGAAATCTATTTGATCTGTGTTATTACCAAACATTCTAATTCTTAAGACCTAATTCAACCAAAATCTTAATTTCGTGTTTCTTGTTAAAACCTAAACTGAAAATGATTTATATATACATTTAACTTATCGGTTTCGTGTTTCGCTAACACACAAAAAAAACAGTTTATTAATTTTAAGGGGATTTTAAATGAGTATTTTCCAAATTCGTTCTAAAAAGTAAATATTTCTTATTACAACAGATCTTTTAACGGACATTACAACTACTATTATTCGCTTTTACACATCCCGGGTTGATTTCAGCTCGACATTTTCGTTTTCACATTTAGACTCTAGACGGTTAGACACGATTTATTTATTTTATGCTGAATGACCTATACATAAAAAATCATAAGTAGTGCTGAACTTTTCTTTTCCTTCTTTTTTTACTAGTCGGTATATGCCATAATATAGAATTTGGTGGGATTCCTATAAATGCAAAATAGATTTTACTGTGCTTTCCATGTTATAATACTGCGCGTGCAATTAAAGGAAGATTTATAAGTGTTCAAGGTTAGTAAAATTTATTTAAATTGGTTAAATATTAGAAATTATACAGAAACTTAGCTCAACCAAACTCGTCGTTGGATAATATATATTAAGGACATAATGACGATAAACTTTATCAAGAAGTTAAGGAAACAATGATGATAAATCAGATGAGGCATCTTACCCAGGTTCTCCAGTAAAGTTTTAGAGAACCCGCATAACACATTTCCCTGGAGTCAAATACAGCACTACCCGTAACCTGCTGTCCGTTAGGCATAACACATTTCCCTGGAGTCAAATACAGCACTACCCGTAACGCTCTCTCTAAAAATAAAAAAACGTATCCTTGACTAATAAGTTCTGAGGGTATACTGACTTCCAATCCTGGAGACCACGTAGGCAACTAAGGGATAACTGCTCCCTGGTGCCAGACACTCCTCCGCCAATGCAATATCCTGCTACAACATATGGCAACCACTCAAGCCCTATAGAAAGAGATTGAATAGCAAATTAGAATATCACCTGACTGATGCCTAAACTTCCTGCCAGAGGTGAGAACTCTTGTTGTAAATTAGTAACTGTTGTAACTAAGCTACTGAGGAAGCTCACAACGCCGTACCAAACCCGTATTCTCTGAAGGCGCTATGAACAGTGTATACATTGTTTGTGTTGCTTGGCTGTTATGCCTACACGGACGCAAAAATGTTAAAAGTTAAATAAACATTGACTTACTATTTAAAAACGGACATTACGTGTTTTAACCGCCTTGTTAAAATTTCGTTTTTGAGGGTGCCTCAATGCCTATGCTTTGGTTGCAACATTATCAACACTTGTAATAATCGGTAATGTTTAACTGTGCTTGCTGTGGATTTACTATTTTACAGTCAATTCGCTTCAGTTATACCTTTGCTCATGAAAACCCTGAAGAAGACAATAAATCTGTTCGACATTTTGCATTACTTATACAATATTAGGTTTATGTTACAAGAAACCGCTTCATAAAATTCTAAGAGCCAATCTGATGAAAATGAAATATATCACCACTAATATGGTTCAAATTTACTAGGCCCTTAATTAAATAGAAGACAGGATTTTTGGCAATGGCAAGAGAAGAATTTAATTTTACAGAATTTTAATTGGTTACCCAAGTTTTGGGTATTATTGATGTCCTTCAACACATTCTAACACGTTTTTACAAGAACTTGCTCTGGCCACTGCCGATCATCCTTCCTCCTCTAAGACAATATTATTTTATAAGAACGAATAAACACTATGAGTGGTACTGTGAGACTGCTGAATCATCTTAATATTAATCAAAAGCTCAATTTCAATGATATTTAAATTAGATCAATTGGTTTGTTGTTGAGTAGTTTTGTTTCTGTTTTTTTGATTAAAGAAAATTAGAAACGCTGATCCCTGTTGTAAAATGTTGACAATATAAAAATAAATTTTTCTTGATGCAATATGTTATTCCCCTTAATTTTCTTTTTTATTTCACTTCATTTTTGTGTTTTTAACGGAAAAATGATCCACAGCTTAATTCTATTATAAAGATGTATCAGCAGTGTTTGCAGAACTAGCAAGTGTCATTTTGGAAAATGATGACAAACTTCTCTTGGGACTTGACCCAAGGATATTTACGTTGGTCTCATTAAATAACTTTCGGAATCTGAAAAAAAAAAAATATATATATATATATGTATATACATATACGTATATTCAGTAATAAAAATCCATATATTTTTTATACATCATATCTTTTTGTGTGTCACTGCCAGGTTGTGCTTCATATTTATACAGTTGTAGTGTGTTCCGTTGAATAAGATAAGGTATATTGAGAATTTTTTAATTAAATAATATTATATCATTTAGACTACTTTAGAAAGATCCTTTTTATTAATTTAATTGCCTTAATCTATATTTTTTTAGAAGCTACAGATACAAAGCTTCAATCTATTTCTACAATTATTGCTAATTTCTTTCAATTAAATTAAATTTAAGGGAGAAAAGCTGTTTTCCTTATAGTTTCAAAATGGTCTATGGGCAATTCAAACTAATTCAGTCAGCCATGCACACCATATTTTTATTTATTTATCGGATTTGAACATTTCGAAAAATTAAATAAATTGAACTCTACACTGTATAGCGTAGCCTTTTGGCTTTTTCATAGAAATAGTATTTTTTGTTTGATTGGCCACCTTAACTTTAAAAGACATGTTTTGTTGTCATAAAAGGAAAAATCGACTAAGACCAATGTAAGCGCAGCAACACTCATTTGATGGTTGTCCTCGCTTCTAACCGCTCCGCTATTGTAACGCCCCAAAACATTTATGTATTTCTGGTGATAACCAAAAATTGAAAATTTTCCACGGTTGCCATACTAGCTCTTGTTAGGATAAGAGATGTCAAAACTACTTACAGCTTTCTTATGCGAGATTCAGATTTACGCCAAGGTGCATCATTCGGTTCGTTAGGTAAAGGTCCTTGTACTGGCGCATCATCTTCGTCGTACTCCTCAACATCAACTTCTTCTTCAGTACACCTAAAACAAAAACTAAATTCTGCTGCGAATTTTTTTAGTGCAATGCACGAATCTAATTCTCAGTGACAGAATTTCTTTGGCTGGCATTAACACTAAATAAAGTTGACTAATTCTCAGTGACAGAATTTCTTTGGCTGGCATTAACACTAAATAAAGTTGACGTTAACATTACACAGATATGTAACCTGAATTACACAGCAATAACAGTTTACTGAAAGGATAAACGTCACTTATTCCAGTCAAGCGATTTGCTGTAAACTTGGTGCGCTAATAGCTTAGCGGGTCTCAAACTTTCCCAATTACAAGTCCACGCACATGTACGCTACACCAAAACTTTTTAAATCTACACTTAAAATTATATCACATAAGCATAAATACTTACATATAGCATTAACGAATTTGAGTTGAATTATTGCAACGATTTACATTAGAGCACAGAGATAATCAAAATGGCTTTGGTGTTGATATTTATTATTTGGGAAATTTATTATTAATATAAAAAGCTATAACTGAACCAAGTGCTTTGACAATTGAATTTAAACGATTTAAAAAAGTGGAGTTAATTGTTTTGTGCAGGAAACGGCTTAATTTTAAACATGCTAAGGAGAATTAAATTAGGTCGAACTACTTTAAAAAAACAATTCAGGAAAGAGTCAATCTCATTAATCAAATTTTGGAAGTTATCAATCAGCAAGAACGAAGGATTTTTGTGCATTTTTATCTTTGAATAGTGTCAATACGTAAAAATCTAAGAAAGAAAAATTAACTGTGGTTATATTTGTTATAGTGGAGGTTACTTTTAACAAAATAAAAGTTCTTTAGTCTTTTAAATACAAAATTGTTTGACTTATAAGTATTGCTTTCATTTTACGCGGTAAAATAAAAAATAAAAGTTTGGGATAAAAATTCTCTGGCGAATTCTGCTCTCTCTATTAAAATAGCGGCCAAACTAAGTCCTATAGGGACTTTCTGCATTTTCACCCCCTCAGATTACATGTTAGAAAAAAAACAGAAAATATTTTTACACCAGGTAGCATGTTATTAATTTTTTTATTTTATATAATTTTTTTTTTAATGGTTTGTCAGAAATGTGTATGTAATTTAATTTGATGTGAAGAAAGTTTATTCATATGAAACAGAGAAAGAAGGCTCAAAAAAACATGAAGTCAGAGTTTTAATAAATATATAAAAGAAACGAGGAATTTACGTTTCATAACATTTATAAATAGCTGATCTTAACAATAAAAATATAAAGAACGAAAATAAAGTTTAATGTCGGACATAACCAAAGGCAAATTACACTGCCACGAGACAAACGGGCGACACAAGTGATCCCTGAATAACATGTCAGAAGAATAGGGCGTATTTCTGAAAGATTTTCGTCGAACATGGTTTAAATTAATTTGCTTGAGCACTGGACTTTAGGAAGGAGTCTAACGCAAAAAACTGCCGGCCTTATTTAATTTTACTAAAACGGTTTTCTAAACGGATACAGGAGACGTGTTATCGGTATTTAATTTCCATTAAATGTCTATTGTGTAATGATTTACAACTTAATAAAAAAAATCTTCTTTCATTTGTAAATAAATGTCAGTTTGAGGTTTTCGTTAACAGTTTATTGTTATAGTTATAGTTTATAGTTATTCGTTATGTTATTTATTATTTATGTTATTTAGAAATGTTTATTTGCAATTTAAAAATAGTTCTTTAACGTTTTGGTGCCAGCAAGTCACAAGCAGTATGTTGTTGGGCCAGCTTCCCTGCACATGGGCTAGAGTTTCGTTCTCTCGAAAGGAACCCAAGATCACGCGCCGCCTGTTTGCCTGCATCAGGCACGCCGCAAATTTGATAACTAACAAATGAATAAAATAATAAGCTAGATGAAGAGAATGAGCAAGATTAGCTCAAAGATCAAGATTTTCCCGAAGCGGACCTCGAAAAAAGTAAACATTTCTAGTGAGAAAGATTCGTTGAAATATTTCGTGATGGTAATGAAATACAAATTCAATTGTTAATTGAGCGGAAAAGTGATCAAATTACAGAGAACGTATTTATAAATATAAGTATGAACTTGAAGTTCAGCACTTTGATATAAATATATTTGTAAAGGGTATGTATACGTATGGCACCAAATTTATACATTTTTTGAGCCTTCACTAAACGGGAACCAATGTCAAACAAGAACTAAGGTTTATATACATGCAGAGAACATAACTTAAGTTAATAAAAAAAATACATAAATAAAAATCAATTAAAAAACAGTAAATTTGTCTTACATGGTACTATCTTTAGGCCTATATAATTGGAGCTCTTCTTCAAGTTCACTTATCCGAGCTTTATATTCGTTTCGTTCCCTCAAAATTTCTTTCAGTTCTTCTGTAGTGAATCTAGGTCTGTTAGGATCGTCCAAGTCAAACACAGCTTTATTTTTTAAATCAATTTTATCCACCTATAATATGCGCAATATTCACTAACTTGCAAACCATAACACACTATATCATATCACAATAAATCTAAAGGAGAACCCATTACAAAATATTAGGCACATAAATTACACATGCATATAGTTCTCGGTCAGAGATTGGAGGTGGTATTACTATCAACGGAAAAGTATTTTTATTATATTGACACACGTATAGCCACAACGAACATTGGTGGTCAACATAATGTGACAATAGTTTTTCCAACACGACTTTTTTAAGGAGTTGTATGTATTTTGCTGATATGGTTAACCTAGAATATCATTCCGTAAAAATTTTTGGAAGTTTATAACGAACAGTGGAGAATCAGCCGACTACTTTTAGAAATAGTTGTACTCTTCTTAAAAATGATCGACGTGAAGGACGGCTCAAAACTACAACTACGGATAAAAACTCATAGGTGTATAAGGTGCACAATTCAAGGATCGTCGATTGAAGGTGTATAAAGTAGATGACACTTAGGCACAGAGCAGAATGGGTAAGGTACATTGTACAAGAATTAAGTTCAAGAAAACTTTCAGTTAGAGGTGCTGCATTTGCTAAAAGTTGACCGAAAAACAAATGAGAAAATAAAGATATTAATTTCGCAGAGATGTTTGAACCTCTTTAAGAAAAAGCGAACTGACTTAGTGTCCTATTTGTTTCTGTGAAGAAGACGAGGTCCACCACTACCCGTCAAAAACGAAACAGCAATCAAAGTAATAGGTGAAACAAAAAATAGAGGTCTAATTTCTGCCGGAATGATCATGGCCAGTGTTTTTTGGGAAGCAAAATTAATTCGTTTTACTGATTACTTTGGCAAAAGTAAAATAAAACTGGCGAGTACCCGCAATCTTCTGAACCAACTTACGTCTTCGGGAGAAGAGGTTTGAGTAGATTTCAAAAGAAAAACATTAACTTATACCAGGACTCGCACCAGGACGTTCTGCCTCTTATCTATTCCCAAATCCAAAGAACTTTAAAGCGGAAAACGTATCGAGTCAAATGAAGAGGAATGAGAGCCGTGTATGGGTATTTTGAAAACCTTCAAGACTGGAAAAACATGGGATAAATGCATTGAATTAAAAGGCGAAAACGTAGAAAAATAAATGCAGTTTTGAACTAAAAACAGTTTTTCAAAGCCAGACCTAGAATATTTCACCTTCCTCATTTACCAAAATTTTACAAACTCGCTGTAAGATAATTAAAACGTTAAATCTGCTAGGTGAAATGTTAACTAGTGTAAAACCTATTTTTTACGCAAGCTTAACGTCCATCTACTACATTAGGTATCTGGACGAAGGCAGAAGCACATACGTTACTATTAACATTTTTCTAACCAATAAAAATATTGTATTAAAATAATAATTATTATTGTTACAAATATTATATAGTTGCACGCGGGTCTCGAACTTTCCCACTTATAAAAAGTCCACGCTCATGTCTGCTACACCAAAACTTTTTAAATCTACATGTAAAATTATATATCACACAGCACATCACAGCTGAATTGTCTTTTTTCAGGAGAGGAAAAATAAACTTCTCCTATTACTACCAAAAAATCAAGTTTACTGGGACGTCTAAAGAAAGGCCTCAAAGTACGTATACAGTATTCGAGGTTAAAAGATCATGAGAGCTATTTACGCGTAAAGCTAAAAACATTAGAAACAGAAAAGCTTTTTAATATTTTTCGTTTTCAAGACGTTTAGATCTCTAAACCAAATATCTACTCCTTAACAAAAACTTACAGTTTAAAATGTTAAGTATAAGGGTTGATTAAACGCCAAAAGGAACACAAATCAGCTAGTACCCAACATTTCATTCATGCTTAGTTGATATAATTTAAGTAATTTTGCTGCATTAACTTTTCCTTCACATTTTTTAGAATTTATTAGATGTCACAGATGTCATAGATGTACGCTGGCCATTTTCATCTACAAAATATTTGTTCAAGTAGCACTGTAGATTCATTGTAATATCTATTTATCTATAATAATCAAACTATTAATTACAGGTTAAAAAAAAAACGTTATAAAAATAAAAAAAATTATGAGGCTAAAAAATTCAAAAACTTTTTTTAAAAAATGCTTACATCAACATACATCAATGATTTTGTTTATTTTATTTATTTATTTTATTTTTAATAAAAATCGTCTGTTTAAGTTCGTTCTTCGATTAAATTAATTGTTATTTTATGTAGTAGTCAAACGTTTATAATAACAGGTAATAATCTGGCTTTATCGCAAATAATATAGTTTTCTTCAATTACACTCTCAATGTAGCTGTTCTTCTCACAATGTTGTGTATACAGGTATGTAATATAAAATAAATAAGATATGCATACTTTTAAGACAGCTAATTATTCCAGTATTTTACTATAAGTAAAATTAGGGGGATTAAATTAAATTACAATTGAGAAATCAATAATTGTTGTTGAATTATCTACTTGTTATTAACTGTGTGTTATTTGTGCTCACGAATATTTCGGTAAGACGAATTTAAGACTGAAATATTCTTTTAAATCCGTGATTCAAATTTAAACAGTAGCCGACTCTAATTTTGTCTTTTTCAAGTTTAACATGCATGTGTATGTGACTACTCTGAATAAAGGGCATATTAAAGATAAATCCGAAGAATAATTTGGAATAGAGTTAAAATAAAGTACCTATTTAATAACGAAGATATCATAATTATAACAAAAAATATTATGAATGAACTGGCCAGCATAAGGGTCTGTGACATCTAATAAATTCTAAAAAATGTGAAGGAAAAGTTAATGCAGCAAAATTACTTAAATTATATCAACTAAGCATGAATGAAATGTTGGGTACTAGCTGATTTGTGTACCTTTTGGCGTTTAATCAACCCTTATACTTAACATTTTAAACTGTAAGTTTTTGTTAAGGAGATTTTTGTACCTTTTGGATAGATTTTCCTTTTTGTCTATTTTACAAAGTTACATATCTGCTTTACAGATTTTTTTAAAATTTGGAATAAGCTATTCCATCATTATAATCTGATAAGGTGTTAAGTCGGAACCGTAACTACCACTGGAGAGATCTTTTTAAAGAATGATTATAGTTGCTTTCCCCCAAATCATCCTCAATAACAATATTTTTGAAAAAGCGTTTTGAATAACATAGGAAGGTATTTGTACGTAAAAAGTAAAATTTAACTGCAATTTCAGTACTTCCTTTTAAGAGAAGTAAGAAAAATAAACTGCGATTACAGTACTTCTCCCTAAGAGGCAAAGAGGCAAAGATTTTGAATCGAACGACAATTCATTAATGTAAATAGGTTCACCCATTGATAATTTTAACGATTGCAGTACTTCCTCTTAGTAGGTGCAAGAGCATGATAGCACTTCACTGCCACGTAGAGGAGCTTTAATCACTTCTTCGTGCTCAATTTTATCAAAATCGGACTAAGCGTTATAGAAATATTGGTAATAATAGTTTTAGAAAGGGCCTTACTTGGGTGGGGCAAACTCCCCTCCATATGAAGCATAGCGTCGAGACTTTTAAAGTGTAAATCTGTTCAAAATTTCGATTCGAATGACACTTCATTCATGAAAATCGGTTCACTTGTCAATAATTTGAAACGATTGCTGTACTTCCCCTTAACTAGTGTAAGAGCAGATCGTCGCTTTAATGTTACATAGGGGAGCCCTAACCCTATCATCCTACCAAATTTTATCAAAATCGGGCCCAGATTTACAGAGTAATTAGTAATAATAATTTTAGAGGGGGCCTTACATAAAGGGGGCTAACTCCTTTCCCATTCGATGTACAGCATCGAGACCCCCAAAAGGCACATCTACATAAAATTCCGAATCGAATGATACCTCATTCATGAAAATCGGTTCACGCGTTTAGGCGCTACGCAGTTTACAAAAAAGGTAACAACAACAAGAAGAACAAGAACCTTACATCTTTTATCTCGAAATCTATTAGATCTGGGTGGTTGCAAAAAAATTACAGTCATAAAGGAGGATTTGCCCTACATTATAAAGAAAATTTGGGAATTTTATCTATTATAGAAAAAGAGAAAAAAATTGTCAAAGTTGGGTGTTTTTCAACGTTACACTTTTTCGTGCAGTTTTTGACGATCAACCCTTATACGAGGGTCGTTTGAAAAGTCCGTGCAAAAATAAAAACTACTTAATTTTTTGGGGTAAACCTTTTTTATTTTTCAACATAGTCTCCTTTTAGGCTTATACACTTCGTCCAACGCTGCTCTAGTTTGTTGATCCCTTCCGAATAATAGGATTTGTCCAAGTCTGAAAAATAGCCATTCGTTTCTGCAATCACCTCCTCGTTTGAATAAAATCTTTTCCCGCCAGCCATTTTTTCATATTGGGGAACAAATAGTAGTCCGAGGGAGCCAAGTCTGGAGAATAGGGGGGATGTGAAACGAGTTGGAACCCTATTTCCATTAATTTTGCGACCACAACTGCTGAGGTGTGAGCTGGTGCGTTGTCGTGATGGAAAAAGACTTTTTTGTGGGTCAATCGTGGGCGTTTTTCTTGCAGCTCGGTTTTCAAACGGTCCAATAACTATGAATAATATGCACCTGTAATAGTTTTACCCTTTTCCAGATAGTCGATGAGGATTATTCCTTGCGAATCCCAAAAGACAGTCGCCATAATCTTTCCGGCCGAAGGAACGGTCTTCGCCTTTTTTGGCGCAGATTCCCCCTTGGTAACCCATTGTTTAGATTGTTCTTTGGCCTCAGGAGTGTAGTGATGTATCCATGTTTCATCCACAGTGACGAAACGACGCTTAAAGTCCTGCGGATTCTTCTGGAACAGCTGCAAACCGTCCTTGCAACACTTCACACGATTTCGTTTTTGGTCAAGCGTGAGCAATCGCGGCACCCATCTTGCGGATAGCTTTGTCATGTCCAAATGTTGATGCAAAATATTATGTACCCGTTCATTCGAGATGCCCACAGCACTAGCAATCTCACGCACCTTCACTCTTCTGTCATCCATCACCATATCATGGATTTTATCAATGATTTCTGGAGTAGTAATTTCAACAGGGCGTCCAGAACGTTCAGCGTCACTTGTGCCCATATGGCCACTCCGAAAATTTTGAAACCACTTATAAACTGTTCTAATCGAAGGTGCAGACTCACCATAATGTTTATCAAGCTTCTCTTTAGTCTCCTGAGGCGTTTTGCCTTACATAAAGTAGTGTTTAATCAACACACGAAATTCTTTTTCGTCCATTTTTTGAAAATCACTCGACTTCCTCGATTCAAACTAATGCCAAACACAAAGAAATAGAGCAATCTGGCTGAAACTTGGTGTGTGTTCTTCCAAGAGATGCTACTAACTAAACATAACCTCGATACGCGCTAGTAGTGCTATCTCTCTGACTTTGCACGGACTTTTCAAACGACCCTCGTACAACTGTCCTACCGGACAGTTTTAATGTAAACACGTGTTACATTCTCTTTTCTTTTCCTTTTTTTAATTCATTTATTCAAGTGACCTCAATACATGTACGTATATTCCCAATCAATAATTGAGTTCGATAGTGAAACTATAACTTAAATACTACTTCCGGCAGATGGATTTTGACTAGAAACGGTACTCGTGGGCGATGACAAAGAATTAATGGAGACTCATGTTTGTGCTTCCTTCTTTTATTTTTTGTAAATAAATTTTGTTCGCTAATATGTACTTCATTGTTTTACTTTCAAGGATATCAATTTATTTACCTGTTTGTAAGTAAAATATCTGACACAAAACTTCTTACTTTTAATCAGTATAAAAAGAAAATTATAATAAAAACAGCAGCGGGTATAGAAGCGCAGACCGTCAAGCCAACATGTATTGTGGTTTTGGGTTCGCTTCCTTAATTTTATTTAATGCATTTGTGTGAGAAATTTACAGTAGTTATTTTCTATTCGCCTCCTCTAATATCTGCCACTGTTTGACAAAAATATTTATTGAACACACACCTGAGACTGCGCTAAATCCTCATTTTCTTTCTCAGCAATGCCTAGCCTCTGTCGCAACGAACTTAACTGATGCTGTTGATCTTGCAATTGTGTCAGAAAATCAGCTCTTTCATCAATAAGATTTCTTACTTGCCCCTGTGATATTCTTAATTTCTTGCGGAGTTCTTTATTAATACCCATTACTCTGTCAACTTGATCTGAAAGCTAGTAATAAAACGAAGGATATTTAATAAATAATATGTAATAAAGTTTTCAAGTTGGGAACAAATTGGTAAAAATAATCATAAAAAGATGTCTAATACACAAAAATAAATCCTTAACAGGTATTTACGAGCTTTAAATAGCCACATCTTATAAATCATAAAAAAGTTATGTCACCATCAGAATGTTGTGGCTTCATTAAGCCACTGAAATATCAACAATCTCAAGCTCATCATATTTGGTGATACGCATAACCAAACTTTTAATAAGGAACTAGTCAAAAGATTTTAAATTTCAACAACTTATTATTTATTAAACTTTCTCTACTTACATTTTCAATTTCAGTTATTTTTGCATTCACTTCCCTATCTTTCAGTTTCAACTGATCTCTTAATTTGTCAATAGATGCACGAGATCTTTGTAAAACTGTAACATCCACTTCAGGGCTTAAAGGATGAGCTATTAAAAAAAAAAAAAAAAAAAAAAAAAAAAAAAAAAAAAAAAATTCCTTTCACTAAATAATAAAGTTTAAAGCAATTTCAATAAAACGATCTTATAAAAATTTGACAAAATTTTTAAACTTATTTCAATAATTATTAAGTTTAAACATCAATAATTACAATGATTGCCTGTAGACGTATCTTGTTTAGTGGCCAGAGCTTTCAATAATTTTCTATTCTCCTCCTGAAGCCTATTCACGACGGCTACCATTTCGTGCGATTCTTCCCGCCAATGTTCTTCAATCTGTTCTAACTCCTAAAAAATACAATTAAAATTGAGAATTAAATGTAAAATGATTCACAGAATACACTCTGTCACAAAAAAAAAAAAGAAAAAAAAAAGAATAACATACGAACGAAAGAATGAATATAACTTTTTTCCGGGTGCATTAACTTCGGGGTCTTTAGCGCCTACATTCTACTTATTTAAGTTATTGCTATCACTGGCCTTTAAAAGTCACCATGAACCAAGTTCAGTGGCAAATCTATTTACTGGCCTCCTCCAAATGAACATATCGTGCTATTCAGGGCTAAATGAGAAGTACATTAGCTCAAACTAGTATTCTACTGATTTTTTATTTGCTCACTTACATGAACGTCGCGAAGCTATAGGAATCTTACAATAATTTAAAAACAGACTCAAAGCTTTCCGGGCACTTGAATCAGGTTATTTCCCCCCTCACGCCAAATCGTTAGTTAATTGAGTGAAATGTGGCAAACCCAGTATGTATCGCGAATTTCTACCTCTCTTTCTCCACAATAATTTTCTTAACATCTTAATAGAAACGGATATTTCAGACCTCCATTCACAATGTATCGATATCCTTTCCCCCAGCTTTAACTAGTTGGATGGATTTCTATCTGACGCTAATCGATTCTAACGATTTCCATCCGGAATCCTATTCGGAGGACAGGGAATAATGATAGTATTTGCCTGCGTTTCTTTCCATATGGGAGCCGTCCGTATATGATAAACGATATGAACATAACTTCTGCCTTCTTCTTAATACCACTGCTATGGCACAAGTTTCGGGTGTTAAACTCATAGTAACGTTTGAAAAGGACCAGTTTTCATCTAAAGGAATCATACACCGAGAGATAAAGGCCAAACAAGATTTTGTATACAATTCACTCGCAATCCCAGTAGGTGATTAATATGGAGAATTCTAGAAAAAAAACTAGGAATTAATGTTTTTTTTTCTAGTATGGTAGGAAATTATTTATTATTATTTAGACTTAAACAATAATGAAGGAAACAACACCTCGCGTTCTACATTTTATAACAGTTCGGAAATATTTGGTCAATCAATATTTCTCAAAAAACTAAATTTTTTATAAAAACCAATCCATTTAAACATGAGAAAAGTACGTCTGTATCATTTAACAACAATCAAAAACTACTTTAATTCTATTTGTTGAATCTAACCGCTTTTAAAAAATGATCATTTGAATTTAATGGGAAATCGACCGGTTAAAGGATAAAATATCAAAGTAAAGGTCAACAGTGAAGTTCACTACTTATCACTTTCATTATTATCCATTTTAATGACTAAATGCCAATATTATTATTTAGTTATTTAATCTCATTTCTCGGTAAAAAAGACTTGAAATGACTATCCTAAGGGAATATCTACTAAATTAAATTAAACCCTTGAATTAAATTACAATCGTCTTGGAGGTGACATTAATAATTAATTTAGAAATTTTGTTTAAATGGGATAAATTGGCAATTTTTCAGCTACGATTTAGATAAACAGGTCCGTTTTCTAATTTAAGCTGTTGGTGAAAAGGCATATAAAAAATTGTCCAAATTTCCTATTCTAAATATTTAATTTTTTTTTAAAGGGTTACTACCAACTCATATTTAAATAGCTTTAATTTAATGGGTTTTCTGCATAGCAATTAAGATTCTTTAAATAAACTAATAATAAACTAAGTAATAATAAATGTGACTAACTTTTTCAAATCTTGCGCGATCAGCTGCCTTTTCCATTTTATCTCTTTCCAGCCTAGCGATAATAGCATCTTTTTCTTGTAAATTTGTCTGCAAACGACCAATCTTCACGGTTTGTGCTTCTAAATGTTCCAAAATTGTAACTACTTTGCTCATTACATTATTTAATGGGTCAGGCCCATACATTTCAATTATCGGTCGAAATTCTTTAGCAAAATCTGTTACAATATCATAAACATCCATTACTGAAATTCCTTCGTATTCTTCCATTTCAGTAAATAAATTTCCTGGCATGCACTAATGCTATGTAAATTATAACATGAGTATTATCTCATTCTAACTTTGTTCAGTAACATTTCGCACAGTATAAAACTTAATATAAAGAAAGTATAAATTGCAAGGCATAGAACGTCAAGTAAGTAACCTGCTGGAGGTAACACAATTGTTACTGAGCGATCCATGCAGCTGGAAGTATGACTCACTTTTTTTACCCCATTAAAGGCCGAAATAGTTTTTTTTCAATAACGTTTTTAATATTGAAGCACTAATGCCTAAATTTTACAATTAAGCGGTAGCAACGTTTGACGAAGAGGATATTTTAAAAAAATCAAAGAACAAAAAATGGACACTCCAATTTGACGTTGGAGGCCCATTAAGATTTTATCTGAGATTTTTGCATATCGTTAGTGCCGTTGTTCTGCATAATTTCAGCTTTTTTTGAGACGAAGTGGTTACCCAAACGTGAAGTCAGAGTGTACTTATTTGTCCTTTGACTTTCAAAAGTTCTCTTCTTCAGTCGTTAGTGCCGCTGAATTGCAAAGTTTCAGCGTTTGTGCTTTAGAAAAATACCAGTAGTTGTTCATGTAGTTTGTTTGTGCCTTACAAAATACGATATGATGCAAACTCAAAGTGTAAAGTTAAAATTATCACTCGCTGCTTTATAAGTTAAGAAATTCGTTATATAATAGTTTAGGTTTAAGCCGGTAAGGATATTTTCTATGCGATTATGTTGTATTGTCCTGTCTCGGTAGTATGTAGGTTTTCTAGAATTATGTGTGTGTAGGAAGTCTTACTTCCTACTCCTTATTTGTTCATTCCGTATGAAGCACGTTATCCTCATAACTAGTTTCATTACCATGCATTCAGGGCAAGCAAGTCACTAAATATCTGGGAGGAGACGAATATAAGAATGTTGAGCAGTGCGGTTATACAGGTGTGCGTCGGTGAATAAGAGGATACAGCTGGCTGAGAATTTGGAACGCCTGTCTTAATTTCAGGGTAATGGGTGAAATTCCAGGTTAGTCTCGGGTCTAGTTTAAAAGAAACTAACTATTATTACTTCAACAAACAGTTTTTTCGGTTACAAGTCTTCTATACCCTTTCAATCGAAGGTACGTTTGTTGGAAACGTTACATTTTATTTTGAACAATCTCGAATTATCCCGGTTTGAGCAAAAAAAATATGGTAGGTCTAAGCAAGATTGAAGGCCAGTGTCTTACTAAGTAAATAGTACTTCTGAACTGCACCTCTTGCTCGTACAGGCATTTAGCCACGTCTTCGCATATGTAGCTTTTAATGAATTAGAGTTCTAAATTTCTATTGTGCCATTTTACTATCTTTAATGAGGTTTTATTTTTAGATATGTTAATAAAACTTTGTGTAAACCCTGGAGCATTATTTTTCTTCCAGAATATGTGTTAGAACGTTTGTATTTATTTGACAAATGTGTTTATCCATTTCTTGCTCAATTTTTTCTGTAAATTAAGAGAAATACACAACCTTAGCATATATTACGTCGGTGGGGTTATTATTTATGGACCCTAGAACTAATGTTTACAATAATCGAATGATAAAATATTTGTGTTTTTACCTCAACAGTTTTCATTTAATTTTATATCAAATATTGTTTGATGAATTTAATGTTCTGACTCAGGTGACTCCCAAATGTGTAACCTAATAAAAAAAAAAAAATCGCCTATAGGTGAAACCATTTCATATAAGAAGGTTTACTCTCCTTTTCTAGTAAAGGGGCATACCAGCGATTTATATTCTGCAACCTTAAGCCCAGGGGTGGCCAACCCAAATAATCTTGTGGGCCACTTAGGAAATTCATTATAAGCCTACGGGACGCTTATAAAATTATAGAATAGAATAGAAAAGAAATTTATTATTCTGGGACAATTGTCCCCTAAGAATAATCACAGGTACAAATAGAGGTCTTAATAGATTGACCTGTGTTTAAAAGAAAATAAATAAATAAGTATTTACAAAAAGTGAAAATCAAAATAACAATAAAAATTAAGGAAATAAAACAATTAAAATTTCGGAGGAAGCTGAATAGAAAGGAGATAACTGAATAGACGGGATCTGAAGATAGAAAGGGTAGGAGCACGGCGGACAGATGATGGCAAGGAGTTCCAGAGAGAGGTAGCACGTATTAGGAAGGATTTGTCAAAGGATGAGGTACGGTGAGAGGGGATATAGAGATCAGATGAGCGAGATCTAGTATTACGGGAATGGATGGAGGATTTAAACTTAAGGAGTTGAAAAATATAGGAAGGTCTTTGAGACTGGATGACTTGAAAAAGGAAAGAAGCCAAAAAATATTGGCGGCAATAGACAGGAAAAAGACACTTCAACTCATCGTAGCAGTGCGAAATGCGAGAGTCTCTGGGAATGCTGAAAATAAATTTTATAAAGCAGCTCATGAGGCGCTTGAGCTAGCTTCAATATCACCAGAAAGACCGCCATACACTAAACAACCATAGTCGAAATGGGGGAATATAAGACAGGAAACTAGGAGTTGCCGGGTCTTAATTGGAAAAAGGTGACGGGAACTATTAAACTACTTTAGGATATGGATGGAATGACGAGAGATTTGGGAAACATGGTTTTTCCAAGATAGGTTTTGATCAAAAGTTATACCAAGGTTTTCCACAGAGGAACAATATTTTATTGGGATATTATAAAGGAAAAGATTAGGAAGATGAGCCAATGATTTAAGGAGTGGGTTGGAGCCAATAACAATAGCTTTGGTCTTTTCTACATTCAGGGTTAGCTTATTGTTCGTGGCCCATGCTGAGATATTATTGAGGTCTTCTTGAAGTTTAAACACAGCTTCAAACAAATCCGACGGGGAAAAGAATAGGTAAATCTTAAAATCATCAGCATAGAGGTGATACTGGGAATGAGAGATGGAAAGAGGAAGGTCATTGATGTAAATGGAGAAGAGGGTGGGAGATAGGGAAGAACCTTGAGGTACACCACGTGACAAAGGAAGGAGTGAATAAGGATTACTATCGGGAGTGACAACGAATTGGGAACGATTAGACAGGAAGGATTGGAACCAACGGAGGGTGCTATTGGAAAAAGAGAGGGATTGTAGTTTAGATAGCAGGATATGATGGTCAACGGTATCAAAGGCTTTGGAGAAGTCTAGGAGTATAAGGATTAAGTTTTTGGTCGTCAATAGCCGTCTGCAAGTCATGAGTAATTTTCAAGAGTGCAGATTGAGTAGAATAAGAAGGACGAAAGCCAGATTGGAGTGGATTAAGGAGATTGTTTTGTTCAAGGTAATTAGAAAGCTGGGATTACACTAAACGTTCAAAGGGTTTGGAGAAATTTGATAAAATAGAGATAGTACGAAAATCAATAGGAGAGGTGGATTTGAGATTTTATTTAGAGGACGGACTAGGGCTGTTTTCCAGCAGGATGGGAAAATAGAATTCTGAAGGGAGAAATTATAAATATGGTAAAGGACTGGCAATATCGCTGGGAGGCAGGCTTTAATTAATTTAAGAGGAATGTTGTCAGGGCCATAGTCATTAGTACGGGATTTCAGAACTGAGGTTAGGAGAGCTTCAGGTGTAATATGATGGAAAAAGAAATTGTTAGGATCAAAGGAGGGTAAAATGAGAGCAGGAACACTAGAAGAGGCATTGGTTAAGAAGGAAGTGAAGTGGGCGTTCAGGTCATCAGGAGATATTGAAATGGGGCAGGAGCGATTGGGTTTACAGTGGGAAAGTTTACGAAGGATAGCCCATTTCGATTTGGAATCAGGAGCATTGGTGAGAGATAAGTGGATATGAAGGGATTTGGCTCGGCGGACAAAGCTCAGAGTAAGGTTACGTAGGAGCTTATACAGAGAGTAGTCATGAGGAGAGAGCGTGCGTCTAAACTTCCTGGCTGCCTCTCTTCTCCTCATCTTGTCTTTGAGCTCCGGTGTAAGCCAGGGTGCAGGAGGACGTCGAACATGGCAGGTTTTAATGGGAGCATGGGAGTCTAAGATATTAAGGAGGTGATGTGTAAGGATTTTAACCTTGGTATCAATGGAGTCAGTATAAAATAAAGTTTCGAAACGAAGGGTTTCAAGGTCAGTTTTTAATTGTTCAAAACAGAAGGAATCAAGATCGCGAAAGGAAAAGGTCCTAGGAACAAAAGGTGGGGTATGTAGATTATACGTTATTTGAATGAGATCGTCAGCGGATAGGAAAGATACAGGATGCTGCGACGAGGACAGAAGTTTATCTTGGGAATCAATAATGAAAAGGTCTAGCCAGGTATCGGAAGAATATGTGTGATGAGTAGGAGAGTAAGGAACAACATAAAGATTCAGGGAATAGAAAAGATTTGTAAGGTATAACATTTTAGTGGACTCGACAAGCAGATTGGAATTGAAATCGCCAGCAAGGATTATATGAGAGTACGTAGGGACAAGCTCAAAGAGGAGAGATTCAAAGGATAGGTCAAAAGGAACTCGAGGGGGACGGTAAACGACAACAAAAAGGAGGGGAGAAGAAGAAAGAGGAGAAGATATTTCAACAAACATATATTCAGGTTGGTGGAATTCGGAGGAAGAGGAATAAGCAAGGAGTCTAGCCTTCAGGCTATCATGGACAAAGAGACCTACACATCCACCGGTACGGTCTTCGCTGTCACAACGCAAGAAGGTGTAATTAGGAATGGAAACTTGTGAGGAAGGAATGTAGGTTTTAAGCCAGGATATGTCTATCTGTTAGACTAGACAGACTACAAAAACATTTAGCAGTGAAAAGTCAAATCATTATTATTATTATCATTCATACATACAAATATAGATAATATAATGACAATTATGAGATGATCGAATATTTATTTGGAGAGATATGTGTTCCATAACACTTTCACTTATCTCTTGTAAGTAGATCACAATGCGCGTATTTGCATAACATAATTATTGATGTTGCAGGCTTTCATCCGTTAAGTCCAAATGTGATTAAAGTTTGGTAAATTATATTATCGAAAAACACAATTCGCAAGTGAAAGTAGATCCAAAAACGTTAACAAACTTTTGTGCCAGATTTCTCAAATTAGAAAATTATTCTTTTGTGACATAAGAATTATAAAAATAAATTTTTGATTCTGATGATTCAAAAATGGGTTTAAATTTATTATTATATTTTAAGTCAATCAGTTTCAATTAGAGATAATTAGCAAATTTGTAAAATTTAGATGAACAACGCGGGCATAAAATTATTCAAGGCAGGTAAATGATAGTTGACAAATAGCTGATACAGCAATTCATAATATGAAGGAAATGCAAAACTCCCAAAATTTATCACCGTTCATCTTAATTAATTAATTATTAATTGTACATATTTTCAAAGAAATTGCATCAATAGAACAGGAGGTACAGCAATTCGAAATATAAAACTCCCAAAATTTATCTCCTTTCGTTTCCTCTAAATGTACTGCTAGGAAGTTGGAAGTGTGCTCAATAGAAAAGGTTAATGAGTACAAGAATTGTACATATTTTCTAAGAGATTTCACAGGAGATTCAGCAATTCGGAATATGAAGGAAATGTAAAACTCCCTTACTTTATCACCTTGTATCTCCTTCAAAAATCTCCTTAACAAAAACTTATAGTTTTAAAAGTTAAGTATAAGGGTTGATTAAACGCCAAAAGGTACACAAATCAGCTAGTACCCAACATTTCAATTATACTTCCGCTCGTAATTTCAGCCATTTAGAAATATTCGAAAAAACATATATTTAATGGAATTATTATAACAATCGATATCATTTAAGTAATTTTACTGCATTAACTTTTTATTAATATTTTTTAGAATTTATTAGATGTCACAGACCCTTATGCTGACCAGTTTATTCAGAAAATAATGTTTTGTTAAAATTATGCTAAAATATACAGTACATCTTCATAATAAATAGGCACATTATTTTGATTCTAGTACAAACTATTCTTTAAATTGAACATTATTATCCCTTTATTCTGAGTAATCACATACACATGCACATTAAAATAGAAAAAGACAAAGTTAGAGTTGGTTACTATTTAAATTTAATCACGGAGTTAAAACAAAATTTGAATCTTCAATTCGTCTAACAGAAGTATTCGAGAGCACAAATTGCACACAGTTAATTACAAATAGATTATTCAAAATAATTATTCTTTTTTCAATTGTAATTTAATGTAGTTCCTTTAATTGAGCACTTGTAGTAAAATACTCTAATAATTAGCTGTCCTAAAAATATACATATCTTTTTTCTCTATTTTATATATCATTGTGGGGAGAAGGTCTAGATTAAGAATGTAATTGAAGAAAACTATATTATTTAATATTAATGTAGATTAAATATTACCAATTATTTTAACTTCTGACTAGAGCATAAAGTGAAGTAACAATTTAATCGGAGAAAGAACTTTAACCGACGATTTTTATTTTAAAAAATAAATAAAAAAATACAATGAACAAAATCATTGATGTATGTTAGTTTTAAAAAAGTTTTTGAATTTTTTACCCATATAATTTTTTTGATTTGTTATATGGGAGATGATTTTGAAAAAGAGAGAAAAATTGTCAAAGTTATGTGTTTTTCAACGTTATGCTTTTTCGTGCACTTTTTGACGATCAACCCTTATACAACTGTCCTACCGGATATTTTTAATACAGATTGAAAGCTAGAATTGAGACAGTTTTAGAGGTAAACGAGTACTATAATTGTACAAATTTCCGCTGAGATTACACCAATAGGACTGGAGATACAGCAATTCGAAATATGAAGGAAATGTATAGCTCCCAAATTTTGTCACCTTATATCTCCTTCAAAAATCTATTATATTTTTAACAAATTTCTGACTCATGCTCATTCCCAAAATTTTTTTAATGATTAACTCGGTGGTTATTGAAACCCACGCGGAGATGCCTGTTTCGAATTTAGCTGCTGGCCATTAAATTTTCTCTTCCTAGGAGCTTCTTGCAGCTCACTTACAGGTGGTGGACAGTATGGCTGTAACGAGAGAACACTGTCCGGAGGCCGACATTTTACTAAAAACTCTTCGGCGCCGATGACCTCAGATGTTGGCGTACTTTAAAAAAGAAAAGAAATACCCAGAGTCGTACGCGGTTGTAAATGGTAGAAATAGCGCCAGCTTTATTTTAACATATAAGACGCAAAACCCGAATATATGAATATACATATGTGTATCTAACCATTATGCCTGACACTCGTATACAAACACTTTCTAGAACCATAGTGACATGTAGCAACTTATAAAATGCCAACCATTTCTCCAGCCGCTTTTCCATCATTCTATTTTTGACGATTAACCCTTATACAACTGTCCTATAGGACAGTTTTAATAAAGTTTGCATTGTACATGGGTCTGTTTTCACAATCTGATAGGCCTATATGAGTCATAATTTTCCCTTTTCGTTTTAATACTTTATGATCATTTTGCCACTGTCGTCGATACTTACTGCCTACCACATTTCGAGCAGTAGATTAGATGACATTGAGTTGTGGATGTAATCTAGGATTCGAGCTATATTAGAGTATTTTTTAATTGCCTTATTAATTCATCTATATATGTATATAAAAATGAATGTGTGTCTGTTTGTTTGTTTGTACTCGATAGATTCAAAAATCATACATCCAATCGCCGTGAAAATTTGGGAAATTATTAGGTATATCCCCGGGAAGGTTTTTGCAAAGTTTTTTTAAAATCAGAGTTGGGGTTCTAGGTACACCCGAACAAATATCCTAAAAATATCAAAACATTTAATTAGTAATTTGTTGAAAGTGTAACCATGAAAACCATGAAAAACAGTTTTTTGCAATTATTAATACGAGAATAAATTATACCGAAGATGGTGGAAAATCCATTAAACTAAAAGTACTCAACAATACTATTGATGTTGATAATCGTTGGGTAGTACCATATTCTCCATTACTACTAAAAACGTATAACGCACACATAAATGTTGGGTACTGCAATTCAGTGAAAGCTAGAAAATATATTTGCAAATATGTGAACAAAGGAAGCGATATGGCAGTGTTTGGAGTGGAAAATACAACTGCATCTAACGATGAAGTCACCCAATATCAACTGGGACGCTTCATAAGTAGCAATGAGGCTGTATGGCGTATTACCTGTATATCATTTTCCATTCATGAACGATATTCAACGGTTGTTCATTTAGCTGTACATCTTGAAAATGGATAGCGTGTGTATTTTACATCAGAAAATGTACGTGCAAGAGCAATGTCACCACCGCCAACATTAACTGAATTTTCACATTATGTAGAAATGATACCTTTGCAAGGACACTACTGTACTCTGAAGTAGGGGTAATTTTATTGTTAATTTTCATTTCGATGTATTGTATACATTTGGTCATTAATAAATTATGTTTGAGGTATCAAAACTGCCTTTTTGTTCAAACACAGCAACGTGTGAACGGGTACAGCTAGTTAATTATAAATGGTTTCTCTCACATATAATTCGTCACTGTAAGGACATTATTCTTTGTATTTGGCTTAATTTCGATTGAGAATTAGGAAGAATGATAAAAATCGTAAACCCAGTCTTCCCTGTCTAAGGGAAGGTAATTATTTAAAAGGGTTATAAGTTTTAACTTTTTCCCAGATATACATACGTATGTCGATGGCATACATGTGTTCAATCTATCGCAAAATAATTTCAGTGGCCCTTTTTGCTTTCTTAATGATAAATTGCATTTGTGCTATTAGTTTTTTATATTCTATCAAATTAATTGATTGTAATTTGTATTTTCTTAACTCCTCTGCGTTTTGCTATACTATTCGTACAAAAAAAAAAAGTTCTCGTCAGTAAAATGCCTACTACTCTTTTACCTGTGAACCTAGCCTTAAACTCATCCAGATACTTATAGTAAGGTCCCATGAGAGGTCTGTTTTTACTAAGGATGTTCGTGGAGTAGGTAAGGGTTGTTTTCTGAATAAACTTTCTGAGCCTCATTATGTGAGGCTAAATTACATGTTTGACCAAGACGCATTTGTTCTCCCTAGTACCTTGAGAAAGCTGGCAAGCTATAGCACTACTCGTATCTGCAGACATACCAAGCGGGCTTCAGAAAAGGGTATTCAACGATTGATAACATATTTAATTTGGTGAATGTTATCGGATTCAAACCCATTTAAAACGTCACAAAACATATACTTTTTTTATCGATTTTAAGGCAGCATTTGACTCTCCGGATAGAAACTCAATTTTTTACAAATTATTTCAGTTAGGAGCATCAAATAAATTTATTGAAGCCATTTGAGGGTTGTATAGGTTTACGGAATCCGCAGTATGGACACAAAATGGGCTTACAGAGTCGTTTGAAACAGCGTTTGGATTGAAACAGGGTTGTTTGCTCTCCCCCAGTTTATTTTCAATTTTCATGATAATATTGGTGGAGGAGTTTATTTTGGAGGAGTAAACATAAGATGTATTATGTACGCCGACGACATTGTGTTGCTGGCGCCGGATCCCTATGTACTGCAAATGATGATAAACAATGTATCACGCTATTGTAGGCTTTGGAATTTAACAGTTAATAAAGAGAAATCTAAAGTGATGGTGTTTGGGCGAGAAGGTAGGCGTGCGAAAAATGGAAGATGGATGGTAAGCCCTTGGAAATTGTTAATTATTATAGTTATTTAGAGATTGGTTTTACCCCTCGTATCAATTTGAAAAAACACTTGTTAGAGAAGTCTCTTAAAGCTAAGTTCGCCTTGAATTTCACTTACAGTAACATTGTTAATAAAAACGAAATTCCAATTTCAAAGAAAATGGTTATCTTTAATGCATGTGTACGCTCAATAATATGTTATGCGGTCCAAGCATGGGGGAGCCAAAGTTTTGAAGAAATCGAAAAATTAAATCTATTCTTCATGAAAAAATTGTTTTCGCTGCCATTCAATTCACACAGATATATTTTGTACTTGGAAACAAATTTTTACCCGATTTTTTTCTATACGCTGAATTTACATTTTAATTATATTAGGAAGGTTTTGCTAATGCCAGATTCAAGGCTGCCTAAAATTTTGGCAAAGCAAATTATTGAGAAAAGAGTATTGTGGCACAAAGATAATTTAGACTTGTGTAATAAAATGGGTTTGCAGTTGGATTATCTGTCCGGGGGTATGTATGAAAATGTGTTAGAAGCTTTAAAAAAAGATTTTAGAGAAGAAATGATATGTAAAGCGCAAAAATCCAGTTTTCATGCCTTGTATAAAGATCTGAAGTTGTTCTCCTCAGAAGATCATTATATCTCGGATCACAATAGCTTAAGGTTTATAAGAGATATATTTAAACTGCGTGGACAGCTAATTAAGCTCAATTTCAGCACTTGTAGATCCGAGGAACAAAGAAGGTGTTCCCTTTGTAATAGTAATGAAATGGAGGATGTTTATCACTATTTGGGTGTATGCACTACCTTTCAAGAATGGCGAGTGAAGTGGTTTGGTAAGAAGTGTCTAACACTGAATGAAGTGATAAACCAATTGAATGGTGAAAATTGGAGAAACTTAATAAGTTTTCATACATGTGCTTATAAATATAGAAGCCTACTTGTGCAGGAGTTCAACTACTGAACACAAAAGGAATCTCACTATTACTATTGTATATATCATTATTATTATTATATATAAATCTTTTTTTTGCTTTATTTTCACAGGTATTTATTTTATAAAAGATTTGTTTGATTATTTAATTATTGAAGTTTCATTTACTTTGTTTAGTTTTTTGTAAATACCACAGTTCATAATAGATGACAGCTCTGGCTGACGGTGTTAAGCACCACGCCAAATAGCTTTGAAGTTTATTTTTGTTAATAAAGCATTTCTATTCTATTCTATACATTATATAGCCTAAAACGATAATTAATTTTAGTTATTAAATTACAGAATAATTTATCATAATTGGGAAAGAAATAATATAGAAAAAGGTGACAAAACTGATCAAAAACATTCTGCAAAATCTATGGCATTAGAAGTTTTAATAAATACGTTTCTTATTAGAATACTAAATTTACATCATATAAAATTTTACATCGTACACAGCTAAAAAAGTTATTATAACATTAAGACATTGCTTTTAATATAATTATGGACGATTATAAAATCACAAATTTTATGGTTCAACAATATAGTTGCATATAGATGCGTGATTCTAGTTGAGCATATAGAGACCCAAGCACTTTATGTAATATTTTTTTAAATATTCAGAAAGGAAGATCTGAAAAACAAATTTGAAAATAAAATTGAAACACTTTGTTTAGTACATATGTATATATATATGTCTTACCGAGTAAGTAGAGTTTCATAACTTAGTTTACCACTCTTATCTCTTGTGGTATATTTGATATCGATATGATAGAGATCGATTGAGGAGGAGGGGAGTGGACAGTATGGTTATGTGGAGAGAAGAGAAATGAAAACGTGTGTGTTTTGTTAAGTTTACATTTACCTTTTTAAGAAATACATATCATCTTCCAGGATTTACATGTGTATTATCTACCTGTTCCAAGAAATACATAAAATCTCTACATTAGTTTTTGTTACTGAATGAGTCAATTGTTTTTATGTGGGGGTTGCAATCTATAAAACAGAATTAAGTTCTTGCAAATTTATTTGTAATATATCTATAAGAATGATAAGATTCTCCCAATCTTCGTCACTGGCACGTATGCATTTACATTAAAAAGCATGTTGATTCAGACAAAGTAGCAAACATTGAGCCATTTCTACAAAAAATAAAATAAATTTGGTTTAATATTAATTTGACTTGCACCTAAATGCAACTGCATACATTTAAGATAATTCACTAGGTTGGATTCCTAATAGACATTTTTGTTTCTAGCATATCGTCGCCTAAGAAGTGATACCTCGTAACTAAAATTTCAACGAAAATTACATTTTTATATATAAATGTTGAAAAAATAAATAAATGTTGAAAAAAAATTTCTTTTCAATCATGCACTTTCAAGACGACAGTCACACTAATAGTTAATATTGAAAGAAGAATTACTGTATGCCTTAAAATGAATTTTATATCCTGTTTTTTTCCTTCTCCTGTAAAGTTGATATTTTCTAGTTACAAGGTATCACTTCTTAGGCGACGATATTCAATGCATGTTTGTTTGGTTCAACATAGTACATGGATACATGAAGACAGAACCTCTTATCACATCACTTCAACAAATAAAGAAATTTAGGATAAGTAAAAAAAAATAGAATATGATCTAAAGGCTGAATCATCTCTCTAAATTCCATTTTAAAAATTTAAAGTTAACCAACATTAAAAACAAAAATCCATTAATTCCAACTTCACTAGATTCTCTTCCGATTTATTATATTAACCTAATTTAGTAACCACGTAATCCAAACGACTCCAGACTGTTGCCAACTGCATAGAAAAGTAGCTAAACACTATGTTAACTATAAGTCGATATAAACCAAGATGAATGTATAATTAAATCTCAATTATTTGATATTTAAATATGATGAGGATTATAACCTTTAAAGATATGCGTTGCTAACGGTTAGTTTGGCATCTTCATTCTCCTCAGCGCATTACAAGCACCTTGCTTTAGTGAATTTGAATGTGGAGGTCGCCCTTTCTTGCCTCAATCACACAGGTTTTTGCTGTGTGAGGTCTCCTTTTGTTTTTCTGGATAAGAAGAGTTCTCTAATGTTGCGAGTGAGTCCGCAATAGCATCCCAAGTCGTATGTCTTCGGCGAGCTGATGTAATGGGATTCATCTACACTTTGTTAGAAATTCATAGTGTACTCAGACACATGTTAATGTGCTTGCCTAATAAATTTTGACAGATACTCTCTGTGGTTCGATCTTTACGCAGCTGGATTGTGCACAACACCTCTTTTTTCTCCTCTGACAACTGCACAATTGTTTTCATTGCGTCACCATTACAAGTTCCTATATTGGCTAGCTGTTTATAATGCTGGCAGTAACGATGCTTAAAGGACGTATGCCTCATTTAATCATTGCCAGGACTTTAATCTTCCATCTTCAGGCACAAAGATCGCCTTCCATATCGCCTATTCACTGCAAATACGGTCACATTTTCTCTTTTTAGCATTATAAGTGCACAGTAAGCCGCTGAATGGTTGGTAAAAATAATTAGGAGTGAAACAAGTTTATTAACAGCAAATCGCCTACGACTACTACAGAATTTCACCAACATTCCAACTATTCCGGTGAGAATGTTGATCTCCGTGTCTCCTTATTGGGTAACGCACATTGTTTTTTCCCCAGGAGTGTTTAGGCATTTCAGGCAAAAATAACTGATATCTTTAAGATTTGCTCATGAGCCTCGCTGTAGACTGTTGACTAAGTTTGGGATTTGAGAAAATTGGATAAATATGGGTACCACAATAGATGTCAACTTCAGGTGACTGGAAATTGGATACATTCTGGTAAAAACTCAATTTTGGAAATCCGGTAAGTCGCAATAGGACCTCTTACAGCAGCACAGTAAGACTGTAACATGCAATTAACGCTTCAAGATATCTTACACCATGGGCATGTTTCAAGAACTAAATTTCTAAACGGTTTACAGGCAAATCTCAACGAAAGTCTTTTAGTCATTCCATTGAAATAAGATAATTTTTTTTTTCAAAACCTAGTTTTGGATTGAAATAAAACATTTGGATAGAGTACAATCAAAATACGTAAATATTTTAAATTATTAATGTCATATCTTTCACCCTCAAACAATACGGTATTGTTTATTTTTAATACTCACTTTTATTTTACAGGAGTGCGCACTGAAGCAAACGGATCATCGGCCAAAATAATTACTAATCATAACGGTCTAACTCAAAATTTCCTTTAAACTTTTGGGCCATATTTAATTATTAACATTAAACAGTCAGCAACCGTACGTACACAAAAATGTAACCATACAGAGAATCCTACCCTGGTGCTCCCTCAGAAACGGCCTAAAAACAAATTTTTATAGAAAAATGATAAATGTACTAAGTTTGAAAAGGTAATCTAAGAGCCACTTTCCACAAAACCACCAAAAATTGAGCCATGGGAGAACCATGACTTAAAGACGCATTTTTCCGTCGAGGAATTTTAATCAAACTCACAAAATTTAGCAATGCAATTAGTCTCTCTTAACAGTTTTCAAGAGTAAATTACACCTCTAAGTGGCACCCCTTTTCCCATAAGTACTCTTAATCTAACTTCCCGGGAAAATTAGTTCAAATAGAAGATGTATATTTACTATTTATATTCATTCATGGTAGTGATAGAAACCGTTTTCAAGAAATATCAAAATAATGAAAATAGTAAAATATACGGAAAGGTCTCTTTAGAGAAAAGCCTAAATATCCACCTCTCCCAGCAGTATGATGCTTAATTGAATTTTCCTTAAAAATCCAATCAAATAAATGCTATAGATCTCATGTATTCAACTAGTACTCCAAGTTTGAAAAAATCATAAAAACCGTTTTAGAGAAAACTGGAAAAACGTCTTAGTAAAGTGGTACTCCCGGGGAATCGATTTTTCTAAAACCTTGTAGTGGCGTTTACAACTTTCTGTGTTTTTTGGTTTCTAAGTTACCAATATGGACCCCATATTCAGAGGATGAACAAAACAAATTAATCAAGTTGGAAACCTGAGTCAGGGGTCCTCAAAACTTATATTTTGATGAAACAGAAAATCGAGAAGGTTACAATACCTTCTCTTAATCCGCTAGTAAACAAATAGTCAATCATCACATCTTACTTGCAGATAGCAAGCCAGATAATTTTAATGCGACTCCTTCCAAACGAATAGTTATTCCAAATCATGAACTGTTTGCTGTTAAGTTTTATTCTTCTATTTCAGTGCGCCTGCTCCGTTTGGGGACTCAAGTTTATTCCTTTAACATTTTGTTCGTTTATATTTTAAAAAAAAAGAAGAAAAAAGAAGTAATAATTTATTTGATTTAAGATATGATATCCTAATCTGGGACTAGATAAGATCCAGGGATTTCGGACGACATGGCTTCATCGTCGTCAATGCCAATCATTGCAGGTGTAGTATCTTCCATTTGTGGTAGAACTTTAGGAGTTTCACGGGACCCTTCATCCGCAACTGCTCCTGTAATAAAACCAAAACAAGAGATATACAATCAATATTTATTCATTGTATTCAGCTACAGCTGGTTACAAGAGTAGTGTTTAACAAGAGATATACATTCACATTAAAACTGGCCGGTAGGACAGTAGTATAAGGGTTGATCATAAAAACATGCACGAAAAAGAGAAAAGCGTAACGTTGAAATATATATATCTCATTTATTCAAAACAAATTTCAATATTTACCCTTAAAAAAACTCAGTTTATTTCAATTTAAAAAGTTAAGGGTTAATTAAACAACAAAAGGTACCCAATTCAGCAAGTACCTAACATTTCCTTCATATTTCAGCCAGTTAGAAATGTTCGAAAAAGTTTATGTGGTTTATTCGAATTGGTTTCTACTTTTTTCCGTATATATTTTTTTTTATTGATTTTTCTTACTACCATGGGTGCGAACTTTAAACCACATCAAGTACAGAAATTCACTCTGGTTTAGAATATTAGGCATTCAAGCGTCAGGGTTAATGACAGTAGTTAAGCAGCGAGTCCAGGTTCTTTTAGATTGTTCAATACACTTTTACTACCTTCCACTACTTCAAAAATAAATATTTATTTTTTTTTATGGTAGTGACGAGCTCGAGGCATTTTTTGGTAGCCGTTAATTCTGCAGTGTATACAGAGGCTGATCCTTATGCGGATTTTTGAAGGTAAGTCGAGGCTTTCCGTTCTTGTGAATTACAAAAGAGCGTGCACATAACTAATTACCTATGTTACCAGTTTACATGGAGTACCAAGCATTATCATTTGTCTAGTAAGAGCTGGTGCGCCGACATTGTAAAATGCGTTTGTCAGTCCTATATTGATTACCAATAGAGAGTTCTTATCATTACACAATTTCGTATTCAATGTGGATTGTTTCCTTCTGAATTCATTTTGATATAGGAAAGATTATGTACTCCGATTCAGTCAAGACTTGATTTTATTAGTCTTTCGAACGTTTTACATAGACAATATGACACAGCAAAGGTCTAAAGGGTATGTAGGTCTGGTATGAATTCTGACCCATAAGGGTGAAGGAAGAGGTGATATATTTTTATTCCATGCATCTATTTCGACTTGATTCATTCAGATCTTTAAAAATTTAGAGCAACTTATATTTTCCATGCTTTGAGAGATGAGCCTTAAGATACTGTTCACAAATGTCAGTAAGAATGGAATATGTTCCCTACAAGTTAGAATCTCGATAACTGTAAGCAAGATTCTTTTGGGTTTCAGAGGATTTTAAATCACATATTCCCAGAAGAAAACTATTTCGAAAACGTAGCATGGTTGCAATACTTCCTCTTATTTTAAAGTGGGAGAAGATATATAATAAAAATAATCGAAGTGTGTGTAATATTAGTCTGCCAATAGCACAAAGAACTCAATTCTCTATCAAGAATACACCACTAAAAGCAACGTTTCTAAAAATAACTTAAATGTTTACTCATGTAATGTATTTAGAACGGGTAGAATTTAGCAATTTTCCCTTTGCAAAGTTTCTATTCATTACTCACATTTATATCATTCTCCAAGCTAATGTTTGTAGTTCTTATTAATAAATTCTGTAAGACTTGAATAATGCGAAGGTTCTCCACTAAAAATTAACTTCTCTAAAACCTCCAGAAACAAAACAACAATCAAGGCAACATGCTGATGATTTTTATAATACATATAAAGTTGATATCTAGCGGAATGGCCATGACCAGATTTTTCTGAATTCTTTTTCGTGCAAAAAGGTTTCTTTTCATACAGTACCCAGCGAAGGGCGAATGTTAACGCAAGTCTTCCAAAACAAATGGATGAAACATTCGTGAAAAGAAACTTGGATTGCAAAAAAAAAAAAATTCAATAGGAGAATGCCCAAAAGGTACTTTGGCAATAAGAAAACTGAGGGATTAGAAAAACAAATTATTCCAACATCCAGCCTAAATCTGTTCCTAAATCTAAAGAAATTTGAGAATGAAAAACGTGAAATGAAAATGAAAAATGAAAAAGCAAAATGAAGAGGTGTAGCGTCCGTGCCTAGATGGATATTTTGTACACATTCATTCAATGGTAAAACTTTGCTCTACGGTAGACTGAGTTATATGGAACTATAAAGGAATTAGGTAGTAGGAGAATTAAAAATAATCTCGACCAGACTGACAACTTTTCACTGCTATGAATATCAGAACTTCTGGAAGCGAAGTGATGAGAGCAGATGCATTTTACAAAGCATCTCTTAATCCATCACTCAGGAAAAGTACCTTCACGACACTTTTGCAAGTACCATGTGTTAGTGCTTCATTTTGCTGCAGAACCAAACTGTTACCCAATGATATACGAGAAATACAGAGTGGTTCGTCTACTTATCCACCACTTGGGTAAACTAATTTTAACCCTGCCACAAATAATGATTATTTATCACCGGTATTTGATCGTGTGACAGTTGCTGGAGTCATGCATGCAGCAAGAATTCTTGAGAACTTAGCAAAGACTTCATCTCCAAAAAAACAACGTGGATCCATAGCAAGAGGCTATCACCAAACGAACGGAGAGAAGCAGATTCACTTCAGAAGGTCACCATAGAGCTCAATCCTCTGGAATGTAATACTGAGTGTATGTCTGGTCAAGTTAATGTGAAAACCACTAAAACAAAGTGCTTAGTAATGTTACACTGGGAGTTTAGAGTAATTCGCCGGAAGACTGGCCTAAAGTGGGCTTAAAGCAAGCATTAAACCAGAGATTTAAAAAAAAAATACTTCGTGCTTCATCTTGGTAAAAGGGTTATTGCATTTTCGCAAAAATTTGAGTATGAGATTGAAAATGGAATTTGAGTTTCAACTGTAAATTCAGTTTCTAGAGCCTTAAAAACGAAAAAGAGATTTTAAAATTATAGTTCATATAATTTTAATTTAAAGTGGGCAACATGTAAATTCATTGGCGCCAGATTCTTTTCTGTGTACTGTCGGGTTCCAGGGACCAAACTAGCTTGTCTGTAGTTATAGGAAGCACGCCAGGGATTCGGGACCTCCGACTTGCAAAACCTGAGCACCTAAGCCGTGAAGTGTGTTTAGTAGACACTGCTCTTTATAAGTAGGGTCAGCGTAAACCCAAAAATCGGAAAAACACTTTATATAGTTCTAACTTGACATTTCGTTTAGAAATTACCCAGGGATGACCATATTTAATTCATAACTTGCTGCTTCGCGAATTCCACTTTTCTAAATGGATATTCAAACGGTTTTCTCTTAAAAGAGCAGTGATTTTTGAGGCTCCGAGACAGAGCTGGGCTGATAGTTTTACTGAAAACAACTAAACATTTAAGAAATATTGCTTTTTTTAAAGAATGTACAAATTATATCTGCATAAATCATGTGTTTCACACCAGACTGACTTTGGGCACTGTTGCTATTCACAAACGCACATTTTTTGTTAAAGCTCATTTTCGAAAACAGAAACGGCTTAGAACACAATTCTTGTTTTCCCTTTTTTTCTTGCAGCTTTTAACGAAAGCAATAATTCAAAAATTATCTTTGAAAGAAAATAAGTTTCGTATAAAATCCTATCTTACCTAAACAGTTAGCAGCTTGGTTAGTATTTGGAACAGTATGTTGGGATGAAGGATTCCAAAAGAACACATAGTACAAAGACAATATTATACCGGCCAAACTAACTGACAGAACATAAACCAATACTGTTACAGCTCTAATGAGTTTACGATTTCTTTTTGGTTCGTATAACCTGTCCTTGGCTTCATGACCGGCCAATCTCACACCACATTCAATATCAGTTTTACTACTAGACATTGTCCAACAATGTTCCTTCTTTCTATAAATTTTTAATTACTAATTAAAAGCACTTTTCAAATCACAATACTCTGATATATTGAATGAACATAAAAAAGCGACGTTTAATTCAAGTCGATCGATTACGAATACACTGAGAGAAACCTTAAATGGCTAAAATACTTGCGCAAAGCGGCGATTAACGAATGTTAACGGTAATACCCGAATTCCATTTTTAGAGAGAAAGTGCGTTTGTACGTTGGTCTTCCTGCTACTGAAACGATGAAGGGATCGCGACCATGTCATAATTTTTGGAAATTGACTTTTCGAAATATAGTGGTTTCTTAAGGTCTAACTGAGCCAGCGAAATTCAAGTGTGGAACACATTCTCTTGCAATTAAATTTATAATTGACAATTTTTTTTAAATAGTGATGCGTTTACACAAATTAAATATCTATTTTTGCAATAAAAGTTTAAATGAACGTAAAAACTCATCTACTGGTATGTTGCTATATGCAGAAGATGTCCACTTTAGTTATTTGAATCGAATGCAAGGGATTGGTGTAAAAGAAGTTCCACGCCAAGTTGCTGAACGTTTTCTCAGTTCAAGTCTAACGGAAGTTGTATGGCTGAGCGTCATCTTCTGGACCAGAACTTGTTTGCGCTTCATAACTCTAGATAGCGCTCGGCCGTTCCGAATTAATTCTATCTTTCTTGGCAGTAAAATCGCAACTCATGGAAAGTTCACCGGAAATACGTGATGCAGAAAACGCACGTCTTTTTCTCAAATTACCGTTAGACAGCGATCCAACTATTAACCCCTGTCTCAGTATTTCGTTAAAAAAATCCATTTCTCATCACTAGTCACTAGACTAGCGCATTTCAGATTTTTTTTTTACTTGTCAAGTAGCTATTCTTTAGTGGCCTGTTGAGATCTAATGATTCTATATTCATTGGCGTCAACTTAAATTAATTTTAGGGAGCGTAATTCATGATTACCTCTATTAGTAATTCCTGAGACCGTAATCATTTTTTTTTTTTAATGAAGGGAAGAGATTAGTAGATAGTGCACTGGATTCCTAAACTGAAATTCCGGAAGTCGAGTTCTGCTCAAGAGTTCGCGCTTTCTCGCGTACCCATCATTCACTCTCCCCTCTCTTATCTTAATTTATTTTGTTACGCAACTTTATAATGAACAATTTCAACTTTTACTGAATTTTTAATTAATAAGATCATTCATCTTGTTTTTGTTTCAGCGTAAAGTTTATTGTTGTTTCTTTGATTATTGTTCATTGTTTCTGGCGACTGATTCAGTAATCCAGAAGGAAGAAAGATTAATGCCAATTTCAGTCATGATTTTTGTTTTGCCGAGCTTTCAACCTAGGGACTAGGTCATCTTCAGGGCTGTGGAATATATTTTACAATAACCTATTGTATATAAATAAAAATGTAAATGTTCGTTTGTCAAAATCTTAAATCTCCGAAAGTTCTTCACCGATTGCTTTAAAATTTTGACACAACTTTGCATTTGAATATGCGCGTGTTTTTATATACCTATTATACAGATATCACACCTTTGACAGGTAAAAACATGCTTTTCTTTCTTTCTTTTTTTTAAATCGCCGTTTGTTAGACTTAAAACAACATACTATAAATATTTTGGGATTCCATTCAATGTTTCCGATTGCATTATTAAATTGAATGTTCATAGATGTCAATGTACAATCAATAGTCCTGAATCCTTAGGCGCCACGGTAGCCGAGCGGTTAAGAGGCGAAAGCTAATATGTATTGTGGTACTGGGTTCGATTCCCGTTTAGGCCTTGGATTTTATTTAATGGTTAATACGAGTAATTTACAGTAAAGTATGTTTACTAGTCGCCTCCGTCCACGACACCTAATTGGTAGATGGACGTAAAGCCTGCCTGAAAAAATAGGCTATTACTTTTTTTAAAAAAATATTCCTGAATCCTTCGGCTACAACGTTAACTGTTTTTTTCACGTTATGTCAAAATGACGCGTTGCGAAAACACTGTTGTATTCGGAAGTGCCTACCTATTACAGATGCGGCGAATGCGGGGCCCTATCTAAAATATGAAAGTGAGTAACATAGATAAAATATCTTACTAATTAAATAAATACGGAAAAATATGCACATAAATTTAAAAAAGTTTGTAAGTACAAGTTATATTATTTTATTATCAATAAAGCCCAACAAGCAGAAGAATACATTCCAAAATAAAGCCTTGATCCATTAAGCTAAGGTGATGGGTTCTAAGTATGATTACTAAAGCTTAGGTGAAATCTGCACATTTTCTTCTAAGAAATTACGAAATCATCCGTAATTGCCGCTGCGATGGACTTCTGAAGGAGGAACAAGCAGAAAACCAGAGCAGGTAAAATAATAAATGATACTAAAAAATAATAGTACTCTTTGAACGATTGTATTGTCAGCAAGAATTTAAAATATTAGGGACATATGCATGCTAAATGGATTAAGTGAACTGCCCATTAAGTTAAAGTGGACCGCATCTAGTTTCCGCAAAGAGTGGTGACGATAGGCGGAAGAGGACGTGACAGACTTCGAATTCGGTGAATGGGAAATGTAGAGACTTGAGAAGGATTTTTGTTTTTGTTTTTCTGCCGGCGCATCGACGTCTATGGTCATTAGCGCTCTTAGAAGGAATTATTATTAATGGGTTTGTAGCAGCTTGGAAACTAGATTTAGAGGCTAGGCAGGAAGCCTACAAACAATTAGAATTGGATTGATTTGTGTAAGTGGTTAGACAATCAAAGTCTCTGGACCTAAAAGACTTCTCGCCACATTTACAAAAATAAATCTGGTACGAACACTTAAACTAGCAAGGTACACAAACTGTTCCTTCAAATTCCAGCACTTGAAATATAATTTTAAAAAATAAGCTAATCGTAATGACAGAACTCCTCACAGGAAACCTAACCCAACTCACATGATAAGGTAAAAGTACAAATCTATGAGCATGTGTGCATGTGTTTTGACATACAGGCCTATATATTTTGCCTGTATTCGGCAAAATGTATAAAAGTGGCACATCTATTAAGAAAAATGGTCGGTTGAGCTATCTCTATCAAATTCTAAATGTAGGACACTCATGCAGTTCCCTTACCAGTATTCAAGCAATACAAGTTAAATTTGCTGAAATGACTTTGAGATTACTAATTTATTATTACTATACCCTCAAAATTGGACAAATTTAACCAAATCATACTAAACCATGTATTAATATTCTGTAATAATGTAGACCTTGTACTGCCGATTGGTAGGCCGTTGATTTGTGATAAAGATAAAAACGCAGTTCTTGTCTCTTCATTGAGCAATTTTTCAGCCGTCCTAACGGCAAACCTGTCTTCACATCTTCGCTTTACTTTCTTACTTATTCTGTCACCTCGCATTTCTTTCTTACCTTTTTTTGACCTTCGTCTATTTCGTACTTCATTTTCTTTTAACTAATGTCTCTAATCCGCCGCTTTATCTCTTCTTTTATTACGCCCTGGTCTTTGTTCATTTCATCTACAGGAATGATTTATTGATTGAACTCAAAACATAATGGATGGATATCTATAAATCTGAAGAAATCTCAACGTTTAAAAAATAATTTTCAGTTATGCAACTTAGTTATATTAAAAGACGTATCAACAGAAATAAATTAATTAAATAACTAAAATTATGCTAGATATAATTTGTTGCTTTATCTTTAAATTTATCAATCATATTAGAGTACACTTGGAATCTTTATTGTTTCTCTGTAGAATGTTATCAGTTGTAGAGTTTGGAATATCTCGTTTAATTTTTTGAACTGATCTTCAATTTAATTTAATCACACCACGCTAAAGTGAAAGGCTCTGCTACATCTTTCCTCCTGCCAGTTTACATTTAGTCTCACTGACGTCAGTCCTTAACATGGACGCCGATATTCTAATTCTTACTTTAGTTCTGTTTAACTGCAATTGGTTAGTTTCATCAGATGTGCCACGTTTTGTGACAAAATATGCTGATGTTGCTGTAAGTAACAACAAAATTGACGTTTTTTCTTTCCATCTTTAAGAAGTATTCCGCCGTTTGTACTGACTGTCAATTTTGTGTTAAGGTTACAAACATTGCTCTTAGTGCACGTAAAGCGGCTTTGAGAAATTTAATAATCGTTAACATAATTTCAAAACAAGAAATTGAAAAAATTTCCAATGCTTAGATTTTATTGTTTATTAGACAATCGAAATTTGCAAGTATCGTCTTATTTAATCATTTGTCCATTTTTATTTCAATTTTCTGTAAAAACGGTTCCTACAATTTTCCCTAAAGTTGTAAGCCCACGCAAAAATATTTATGAACAAAGTAGAAAATTCAATTTGTGGCAGTTTTGGAGTGTCGGTTTTTTTCTATTGCGAGACCCAACCACCTCAGAAGTGCTCCCACAACTATTTGAACTTGCGCTTTAACTTAAAGGCGGGCGATATACGAGGGTCGTTTGAAAAGTCCGTGCAAAAATAAAAACTACTTAATTTTTTGGGGTAAACCTTTTTTATTTTTCAACATAGTCTCCTTTTAGGCTTATACACTTCGTCCAACGCTGCTCTAGTTTGTTGATCCCTTCCGAATAATAATAGAATAATTTTGCGACCACAACTGCTGAGGTGTGAGCTGGTGCGTTGTCGTGATGGAAAAGGACTTTTTTGTGGGCCAATCGTGGGCGTTTTTCTTGCAGCTCGGTTTTCAAACGGTCCAATAACGATGAATAATATGCACCTGTAATAGTTTTACCCTTTTCCAGATAGTCGATGAGGATTATTCCTTGCGAATCCCAAAAGACAGTCGCCATAATCTTTCCGGCCGAAAGAACGGTCTTCGCCTTTTTTGGCGCACATTTCCCCTTGGTAACCCATTGTTTAGATTGTTCTTTGGTCTCAGGAGTGTAGTGATGTATCCATGTTTCATCCACAGTGACGAAACGACGCTTAAAGTCCTGCGGATTCTTCTGGAACAGCTGCAAACCGTCCTTGCAACACTTCACACGATTTCGTTTTTAGTCAAGCGTGAGCAATCGCGGCACCCATCTTGCGGATAGCTTTGTCATGTCCAAATGTTGATGCAAAATATTATGTACCCGTTCATTCGAGATGCCCACAGCACTAGCAATCTCACGCACCTTCACTCTTCTGTCATCCATCACCATATCATGGATTTTATCAATGATTTCTGGAGTAGTAACCTCAACAGGGCGTCCAGAACGTTCAGCGTCACTTGTGCCCATATGGCCACTCCGAAAATTTTGAAACCACTTATAAACTGTTCTAATCGAAGGTGCAGAGTCACCATAATGTTTATCAAGCTTCTCTTTAGTCTCCTGAGGCGTTTTGCCTTTCATAAAGTAGTGTTTAATCAACACACGAAATTCTTTTTCGTCCATTTTTTGAAAATCACTCGACTTCCTCGATTCAAACGAATGCCAAACACAAAGAAATAGACCGATCTGGCTGAAACTTGGTGTGTGTTCTTCCAAGAGATGCTACTAACTAGTGATGGGCTATTTGAGCGGACTCGTTCCATTGGAACGAGTCCGATGGTGGAACGAGTTGATTCAAATCCCTATTTTTAAAAAAAGTGATTCCGCCCCGCCCCAAAAAATTTAGGCAAATAAAAATGAAAATGAGGCAGCAGAAGGTTTGGAACGATTAAACATAAGAACAAATGTCACGCAATTTATTATATTATTATATCATTAAATGTTAGCTTTCCCAGTTAATAACAAAACTATATTTCTTTAACACACATTGAGTACTATCCCTAATTTCCAATTGCTCTGATAAATATAAAATTAACAACGTAATACAAATATTAACACAAAAATAGGCTAGTCAAATATAAATTAAAGCAATGCAGTTTTGTCATTATCTAGCTTGACCACTAGAAGACTGGAGTTAACTTACTTCAAGAGTATTCAAGGTAGAGAAACGGAAATGGGTAGGAAATTATTCCATAAAAATTCTAACCCTTCAAAATTATAATTACTCATATTTATTAACTAAGAATTGAATATCAAGCTTTTAAAATATTATCTTATTGTTTTACAAAAAGAAAAAGCTGTGTGCTTAATCTTAAACTTAGCGCTGGACACTCTTACTCTCATCTTCATTGGCGTAAGCTTGAACGTGTACATGTCAGCTAGACGGTCAAAGTAAAACTGGGCCAAAATTTAGTATTACCTAACTGGTTTACTTAGTGTAGTATCCCTCCCACTCTATCACCTATTTCACAAACATTCATCGATTGAAAATATTTTTTAGTTAAATATTCGTTTCATTGGAATACAAAAAACATTATAACGCTTTCTTAAGATGATTTGAATTTTTAAAATTTGTTTTTGTCCATTACTCTTATAAAATACGAAGAATTTCAAATAAAATATAATATACAAACACAGAATGATCTAGTGTGCAGGTGGAGTCAGTCGTAGTTACCATGACAACGGAACCGTTAAACGACTCCGGCCCAGCTCTAGCATTTTCATTGGTTAAATCCACTGGAGTTGGTGGAGTCGAATCCGGAGTGATTTAAATCCTTTTGAAACCGGACTCGTTCCATTTTTTCGTTCACTGAATCTAGCCAATAGAAATTGCTGGAGCTGGAACCGGAGTTGTTTAACGGTTCCATTGCTATGGTAACGAGGACTGACTCCACCTGCATACTAGATCATTGTGTTTGTATATTATATTTTATTTGAAATTCTTCGTATTATATAAGAGTAATGGACAAAAACAAATTTTAAAAATTAAAATCATCTTAAGAAAGCGTTATAATGTTTTTTGTATTCAAATAAAACGAATATTTAACTAAAAATTATTTCCAATCGATGAATGTTTGTGAAATTGGTGATAGAGTGGGAGGGATACTGCAGTAAGTAAACCAATTAGGTAATACTAAATTTTGGCTCAGTGTTACTTTGACTGTCTCACGGTCATGTACACGGTTAAACTTACCCAATGAAGATAAGAATAAGAGTGTCCAGCGCTATGTTAAAGATTAAGCACACAGCTTTTTCTTTTCGTAAGATAATAAGATAATATTTTTAAAGCTTGATATACAAGTCCTAGTAAATAAATATTTCTTTATTTATGAGTAATTATCATTTTGCTTGAAGGGTTAGAATTTTTTTTATGGGAATAATTTCCTACCCATTTCCGTTTCTCTACCTTGGATCCTCTTGAAGCACGTTAACTCCAGTCTTCCAGTGGTCAAGCTAGATAATGACTAAACATCATTGCTTTAATTTTTATAATTGACTAGTCTATTTTTATGTTAATTTTTGTGTTACGTTGTTAATTTTATATTTATCAGTGCAATTGGAAATTAGGGATAGTACTCAATGTGTGTTAAAGAAATATAGTTTTGTTATTAACTGGGAAAGCTAACATTTAATGATATTTTTTAATGAATTGCGTGACATTTTTACTAATGCATAGGGTAAGTACAGAGACCGGAATCGGTGAACGAGTTGTTGGAATCGATTCCAACCCTGGAACTGATTCAAATCCAACGAGTCCAAAGACGGACTCGTTCTGCCCATCACTACTACTAACTAAACATAACCTCGATACGCGCCAGTGGTGCTATCTCTCTGACTTTGCACGGACTTTTCAAACGACCCTCGTAAAATAAAACTATGGATGGGAGCCCTTGGGCACCAGAATTTTTCCCTAGTTGGCTAGATTTTGTGGACCATGTCGTTATGTTTGCAAAAAGAGAAGAAATTTTCCAATTCATTATTAATGCAAGCAAAAACACTGGGAATAGGTAGTGTAAAGTGAAAAATTTAAAATAAAGTAAAGGATGGAGACCTGCAATGGATAATTCATATTGTCCTTCTGCGAAAAATAGATTCTCGGGAATAAACGAAAATATATCCTACCAGGTGGGATGTTTTAAGCCCTATAATAAAGCATCTTTAAAAAGGAAAAAGCAAGGTGGCTGTCTACAAAACAATTTACCTGCTTATCACAAACGTAATTGTGAACTTTTTTTTATCCAAAAACAGACTCAGTTCCAGCAAAAGATTTGGGATTCCGTCGTAGAATTGAATAGAGGACAAGAAAAGACAAGCTTCGGAACTCGAACGTAAGACAGATATTGAGAAAAAGTAGGCCGAAGTTTTTTGGTCTCTTGGAAAGAATGGAGAAAGAAAGAGCGCGAAGAGGACATTCGAAGCAAGTACATGGAAAAAGGAAAAACAAAGCCTAGGTCAACGTGGGAGGATCAGGTAAAACTTTCGGGTGGAGCCTTTGCAAGATGGACACAGAGGATAGGGAAGGTTGGAGAGCAATCGTGTGAAAGGAGCCTGCTTCGTTGGAGGTTGAGGTCCAAGAATAAGAAGACTCTTTTAACTTTCGAAAACTGAAAATTCGTTTCTTATTTGTTAAATAAAAATAAATAGTAACCCGTAAAATAGATCGGACTAGTACGGTGTATAATGAAAAATTAGTTATTTTTTTAAAATTTGTTTAAACTTGTTGCCGCGCAAACCTCTTTTATACATTGGTAGATTTCAAAATGAAGTTACAAAATACCAATAAATGTATTACAAATACCTTATAATTGGTTCAACTACTCGAACAAGTACACAAGAGTATAAGCACTTCTCAATCAAGCATCACATTGCAAATTGTAACAAAGAAAATGATAGTAGATTTTAAAGGGGAATCATTCGTCATTAAACGTACCCGCCAGGCTCATTCCTACTTTCCATTTGTTTTTGAACAAACTATGACAGAAGTTTCTTGACACATATGTAACTTTTCTTGCAGCTGGACCACTTTAATTTTGTAAATAACGCTACATTTAAATTGCGATATCTGGTCAATGACACCTTTTGGAATGAAGGAGGCCCGATATTCTTCTATACTGGCAACGAAGGAGACATCTCATTGTTTGCAGAAAATACAGTTAGTACTAATAGTAATTAGTAAATAGTAAGTATAGAAATATTAACTCACTCATATATAATTATAATCTATAATTATAATTATAGATTACATAATATAATTCATTTTATAATTATAATCTATATACATAATATGTATAGATAGTATAATATCTATATATATTATATAATATACTTCTTAACAAAAACTTACAGTTAAGTATAAGGTTTGATTAAACCACAAAAGGAACACAAATCAGCAATCACCCATTATTTCATTCATACTTCATCTCGTAATTGCAGCCATACAGAAACGTTTCAAAAAACTTTGTATTTAATTCAAATTTTATAATAATAATATCATTTAAGTAATCTTACTGCATTGAATTTTCATTAATAATGTTTCGAATTTATTAGATGTCATGCTGGCCTTTTTTCATCTACATAATATTAGTTGGTAAAGTGTAGCACCGATTTAAATTTGATTGTATTAAGAGGTATTCATGCTTTGGTTTTTTAAAAAAAATGCTAATAGAAAAAATAAATAAAAACATAATTATAAAAAATGCATATACCAACTTTCTTTCCACATCTGGCAGAAGTGCAAGTTTAGTGCAGCAGTAGGAAGTAAACGATGGTTTTAGTTCATACTTCGATTAAATTGATTGTTAATTCACTTCACTTTGTCATTAAATGTTACAAATAATATGTAATTAATAATTAACCGTGTTTGTTAATATTAAAATTTAATGTAGTTTCCTTCAATTACACTCTTAATCTAGATGTTCTCCTCACAATGGTATAAATGTATATGTAACTTAAAATAGATAATGATAAGGATATTTTTAGGATAAGATAGGATGCACTTTACTAATTATTTTACTATAAATCTTTTTTATAAGTACTCATTAAAAGGGATATATTAAATTATCATTTAAAAATTAATGGTTATTACAAGTAGTTATTTATTTGTTATTAACTGTGTGTAATTTGTGCTTTCGTATTCTTCTGCAAGGCGAATTTAACACTTAAATTTCACTTTAACTTCGTGATTCAAATTACAACAGTGATAGACCAACTTTAACTTTCTCTTTTTCTGTTTTAATATGCGTGTGTATGTGATGATTATTTAGAATAAAGGACAAAAATAAAGATAATTCAGAAGAATAATTTGGAATAGAATTAAAATAAAGTGCCTATTTATTTATAAGATGTAATATACACTTCATTGTTAATTTTACAAAAAAATTATAATGAATGAAATAGCCAGCCAGCATAAGGGTGTATGACATCTAATACATTCTAAACAATTTTAATGAAAATTTAATGCAGTAAAATTACTTAAATGATATTATGGTTATAAAATTTGAATAAAACACCTAAGCTTTTTCGAATGTTTTTAAATGGCTGAAATTACGAAATTGTGTATGAATGAAATGTTGGGTACTTGCTTATTGTGTTACCTTTTGTTGTTACCTCACCTTTTGTCGTTTAATCAACCAAATCAATGTATTGAGTCTCAAATAAGCACAAATACTCATTTGCTGACCAAACTATTTACTGGCCTTCATTACAACTCAGGTCACAGGTCTCACACATCGGTCTTAGCAATTCAGATCACTGTAACAAAATAACTGGTGTAATATTGCCATCATGAACGACTGCAGCAATAAAATCTATTTAGTACATCTTGTCTTCAATTTGACATTTGGCTCCGATTTATACACTATTCATACTTTTATTCTAAATTTACATTAAAAGTATTTTTTTTTAAGGGTTATATGTGGGAAACAGCCCCAGAGTTTGAAGCCTTGGTGGTGTTTGCTGAGCACAGATACTATGGCGAATCAATGCCATTTGGAAATAAATCGTTAACAGTAAGTTTTTTATTCTACACGAATTAGCATCCTTTTATATTACGTATACTTAAAAGTTATACTTATCACATAAAAGACATACTTATCAAATAAGCATTTTGTAACACTGAATATAGGTCTACTGAGATTTATTTGCTACAAGATCTTCTCTGTGAACAATACAATGGGTGAATGTAATATGGTTATTACCTTCTGCTTTAAGTCTCTCTACAAATCCAACAATTTTCATTTCATGGCTGCAACACCATCAGTACGAAAACTAACGCAGTTTCCCCATTCCAATCCCTCTTGTTTAAAAAAAATCATCTACTTTTAAGAATACGTTATTGTGATGTGATTGAAGAATTTCGTCAGAATTTCGTCAGAATAATACAGTTAAGTTAAAAATTACATTAGTTTTTGTAGTGAAAATTTTTATTGCGTAAGGTGATTCTTTATGAAATACCTACGGAGGAAAAAATAGTAAAATAATTCTTAACTATTGTTTTAATAGAAATAATTAGCTTTAAAAATCCTAATGGCGGATAACAAAGGTCTAGGGGGCGTGAATACTGGCCAATAGAACCGTAGGGAGGTAGGGGTAGACCACGCTCAATTACACGCCCACATACCATTTCTACGTTCCATCATTAAGACTTTTTAGGCTTATTATAATTACCACAAATGTAGTATAGAATTTTTTCGCTACTTTTTTCTTCATAGGTATTTAATAAAGAATTACATTGTGAAAAAACAAAAATAAATGTAACCTAATACATTACCCATAATCGATCATAGATTGCAGTGGTGTTACTGACTTCTGTCTCATTTTTTGTTTTCTAATTCTGGTCTAGTGTTGCATTGGTAATAAAAGCCTTCCACAAGTTCTTGTACTTGATAAGACTTTCCTCTGCAACTGATTCTGCTGTATGTTCCACGCTGTATTTGCTAAATAAAGGTGTGCATTTTTTCGTGGCATTTTCTCAAGATATTTTTGCCTTCCTCGAATTATAGGAATTGAGGCCAAGCTATCCTATGTTAAAAGTTCCAGAATCTAAAAAATTCTTTAAGGTCACAAGACCTTCGACTGTACACACTCGGGTATTTCAGGTACGGAGAACTACTACTTAACTTTCTAACAGATATCTCTCTGGAATCTAAGATGTCTAATTAGGGATCCAAATTAAATAATTTGTCTTTATGTTTGAAATTAAATAAATCTGAAGAAACTATTGATTATAATATAACTATTAGAAGTTATTTTAGTTCGTTTTTCTTAGATTTCGAAAAAGATTCTGTTTCCATCAATGAATCCTTCATTGGTCCCAAATTCTTAACGATAAGTCTTGTTTTATGCAACTTCATGGGTAGTGCTTCTTGTTTGTTGGCTATCCCGTTCATTTGATATGTTGGCTAGGGGGTTTCATTTAGCATTTCATTTCATTTTTTATAACAGTTTTTAATTTTTGATAACGAACTTTTTTCGTTGGGATAGTAGAGTTTTTGAACTATAGGCTAATTGTTTTGTAGAATACCGATAATGTTATTGGTTTGAAGGATTATAAAATAGTAGAATTGGAGTGATTGTTAATTTAATTTTGAGATTCCAGAACCTTGCTGATGAACGTGATTTTAATGCTATGGAATATACTAGCGCAATAGATCTCTAAAAAGGTTTGTTTCTTCATAAATATCAATAAATAAGATAACATTCCGAGAAACCTTTAAAGCTTAGTCACGTTTGTAAGGGCTTTCAGACGCTTGATTGCCTCAATTTGTCCACTTGGATTCTTTTTTTAAGTAAGGAATGTTCAATTGAAGTTTATTCATTTTACATTAAGAATATACTTAACAAAATTTGGGGAGGGGATTGGCTATGCGGTTAACATTCTGGATTCCCTCGCGGAGATCCTGGGTTCGAATCCAGCTGCTGGCCCTTAGATTTTGTCTTTCTAGGAGCTTCTTACTGCTCACTGTCCGGTAATGGTTAGTGCTGTCTGTCTGTAACGAGTGAACAATGTCCGGAAGCCGGCAGTGCACTGAAAAAAGCTCCGGGCATCAATAATCTTAGATGTTGACGCGCCTGAAATCACAAAAAAAAAGTTTTTTAAAATATTGTAAACTATACATGAGATTTCAGGAGCTAAAACAAAACCAAAAGGTAGTCTTAATATTAAATCTTATCCCCAAAGCGCAGGTAATGAGATGCAATCGAATGTTCTTTGTTACGTCAGTTACCAAAAGTCCTTTGCACTTAGCGAAAATGTTTAATGCACAGATGTTGTGCGAACTCTTCTACAGTTTTTAAAGGATAGTGTCATATTTTTAAATTTCTATTTATGTAAGTAGGATCGATGCATATTCTAAGTATACCTTTTTTACTGTTTATTTAATGTTCGTTCTGTTTAGTTTTAATTGATTTAATAAATAACCAATTTGATTTTATTGCTATATTAATTATATAAAATATTTTTTTCTAGAAATAGGTTTCTAGGTTTTATGTGTTAGAGCTGTGTTTCCCAACCTTTTTCAGATGGTGGCACCCCAATATACAATTTGAAAATCTCAAGGAACCCATCCACCAACCCAACCTAAAAAAATGGCGATTGTTTTTATTAGAAATGAACATATCAATCATATATCATATTTCTATTTTTTTTTAGAATTAGTTGCACTCTCAGATTTGGAATATACGATATTTTCTGCAGACCTTTTTTGATTTAGAAATTTATCCATTTATCCAGGGGGTTAATTTTAGAAATAAATTACTAAATAAACTCACTAGTTATAAAGATATACATTAAAGTATACGGCACCCTTTCCAGCCGCTAGCGGCACCCAGGATGGGAATCACTGTGTTAGAGCCTTACAAAAATCTATCTCACAGATCGCACACACTCTTAGCTTCACGCGCATTTTAATTTACATGTAATTATTGTATGTAAGTGTGGTGTGCAATGAATAAGTTAAATACATTTTCATTTTAGGATCCAAAGTATTCAGGATATTTGTCTTCGTCACAAGCACTTGCTGATTATGTTGATGTAATAAATATTGTCAAGAAAGAGTTCTCTGCGACGGACAGTAAAGTTATAGCTTTTGGTGGCTCTTATGGAGGAATGCTGGCTTCTTGGATGAGAATGAAGTATCCAGCCGTCATCACAGGGTAACACGTTAATTTCCATTCGAATATTGATGCTTTTGGAATGCAGTTTTTGGTGATCAATGCAGACTTGTACAACTGTCCGACCGAAAAGTTTTAATTAACTTCAATGTGTGGATTATCTGGATTTTTGACCCCAGGCATGCAGTTTTTGCTTAAAAAGTTATAGTTACAGCTCTTCTATAATTTTTTAACGCATTTTAATATAAAACTCAACAGGGCCTTCATTTTAACTCTTCGCTTCACATCTAAGAATCTTCACTAAACCGGCGTTCTGAACTTCATACAATCTCAAAAGATATTTGTTAGCGTTTTCACTTCAAGGGATTTGTAGTTTTGGTCATTGGTTCAGAGAAATAAAACCTCTTGCGCTATTGTCCATTGACCAAAACCAAATAATATTACTAACTGAAACTCAGGATACTCGAAAGAAAAATAGTTTTTGAATATAGATAGAGAAAATTGCGTTTTGGCCTAGAACGAAAATCTACAAAAGATTTTTTTCGCACTTCGTAGTACACGGACGGCTCCAAGACAGAGAAAGTAACGGGTGCCGTGTATTCAGGGACAATCTGATACTTGATATCTCGAGCTGACATAATATATTTTCTGCAGCTGAGATTGTAAGACGTAGACATCGATTTCAGAGTCGTCATCTCCCCTGACAGCTAGAAGGTTTTCAGGTTATCAAGTCGCATGAAGTCTGTTCTCGACTAGAAATCCTAACGAGATTTGATACCCAAAGTTGGTCTTTCTCGTTGGTGCCCTGATATTCGGGATGTAAGGGCAATAAGATGGCAAATCACTTGTTTTGGGAGGGTCTTCTGAAGCTTTAACGGGCCTCAAATTCTTTTATGGTATTGAAAGAGCAAGTAAGTTCCAACAAAGAATGGCTGCACAATAAGTCGTAGGAGTGATGGATGGGATGGCAGAACTAGTTGAAAATTAACGTCTAAACTCGGTAACATTAGTCTAACAAGGCTGGATGGCCATTCGGACGGTATCGGGCATAGAAAAACATTCGTCTGTCGGCCTGGCAACAGTTAGCTGGATAAGTTTGGTCAAGAAGAGAAGAAAACGACACTTCATGTGTTACGTCAGTGCAAAGGGCTGGTACTGCTCAGAGTCAGCTCTTTGGAAAGGAAAACCTCACGCCTACGCTTTGCTTAGAAGGACCTTTTAATTCCTTGGTCTTATCAAACAGGATTTAAAGTGGGAGTGCCACTAACCCTAAGCGTGGGTTAACCTTATGCTTTCTGGAACCCCCCTGGCATCTTATCTTATCTAGACTTACAATAGAAAAGAGCCCGTTAGCTGATCGGGATAAAGCAGAAAATCAGGATTCCTAAGTCACACTAAGGTTCGGACGGAAGCTGCTAATTTGACCCCATCAATTTACAGTATCCAAAATGAGTTTTTGATAATGTTCTTTGCCTTTTGCCAAGGAAGTTTTGTATAGGAACACTTATCAAAATTTGTTGCAGGGCTGTAGCAGCTTCAGCTCCAATATGGCAATTTACTAGTATGACACCATGTGATTCCTACAATAGGATCACGAGTTCGGTATTTGCAGAGATGTCTCCAGGTTGTGATAGATTTATAAAAAGATCGTGGACATCTTTAAATACAGTCGGAAGTTCAGGTGAACAGAGAAATTATTAATTAAGTCCTTATTCAAATTTATTGAGTTCCATTTCTGTGTATATACCCAAAAGAATCGTTGCCAATTATTTGTAAGTGTTTAAGTGTAAGGGTTTTTATACGATGCTTGAAAATTTGTTCTGTATTTCGCTGAAGTTGTTTGAATATAAAATAGACAAATTGTAGAAATTCGTGTCGAATCCCATCTCTACAATTCTTGCAATATATGTACACTATAATGTCTCAGCAAATTTACTAAAGAAATAAATAATGAACTTTTTTACATGAATCTTAATAAAGCGTTTAAAGATCTAGACTTCCTACTACAATTTATTGCTTGCACTTATTGAGGTTATTACTATAGAAAGAAAAACTAAACACCTTTAACACGAATTTGACTTTGACAACACTTCCATACTTACGACGAACACCAACAGGAAAAAACGGAACATATTATAAATGATATACATTCAACAGCAAAAAACATCCATTAATTTTAGTGCAGATACCAACAACCTTTCAAATTTCTACAACAACATCCTTCAACCCGTAACTTAACTCACCACATACCTACGGTTTTCCCAGCCCTATTGTTTTCACCCCTCCCTTACCACTATAACTTTAAACCCGGTTAAACACGTAACTCTACAAATTTATATTGTAAGTCAACTTAAAATGTATTTTAAAATTGCCATTTTTTTAAGTACTATTTCTATAAATTTTAAATTTTCAACCATTTTTCTGTTTTTTATGTATTTTTATCTACTCAGTTTGTATTTATATTTATGTTGTATTATTCCTTAGTACAGATTCTGAAGAAGGCAATAAATTTGGCGAAACTTCGGTATGAAAAAAGAAATCTATCTATAAAATTTTATTGACCGCACATCAAAATTTCTTAGGATAAGTTATTGCAGAAAACTATTTAAAAGTTACTCTAAATTTACTGTTTTTCTAATAGATGGAGGTAGAGAGTGGCTGTCAGCTGAGTTTAAAACATGTACACCAATAAAAACTGTAGAAGATTTAAAGACATTTAAAGATTGGTTGTCAGATCTGTATGGTATATTAGCCATGGTTAATTATCCGTATCCAGCTAATTTCTTGGCTCCGTTGCCAGCATATCCAGTAAAGGTTAGTACGATTGTAGAATCAGGAGTTTTATTTATTTATTTTTTTCTTCTGCTAAGACAGCGTTTCCCAACCTTTTTTGGATCGCGTAACACTTGGTAGTACATCATGCTAAATTGTACCAATTCGTCAAAATGATTGTATTTCGTGAAATTTGTTATTCCAAATGTGTTGTTGTATTATTATTATCTTTATTTTTATTTATTTTATTTTATTTATTTCAAGCGGGGCTTTACGTCCAACTACCAATTAGGTGCCGTGGACGGAGGCGACTAGAAAACGTACTTTACTACAAAATATCTCTTATTAACCATTAATAAATAAAATCCAAGACATAAGACCGGGAATCGAACCCAGTACCACAATACATATTAGCTTTGCAGGTCTCTCCTCTTAACCACTCGGCTACCGTGTCGCCTTTATTATCATCTTTATTTGTATAGAGATACAATGTATATGTTACAAAATAGTTCAAGTTCATGTCCTCTTTATAAACTTTGTAAATTATAAGATCTTAGTTTTAAAACATTTTTTAAATAATTAAAAATTGCGTACATATTTTCTCTTCAAAATTATTAATTAATTTACAAAGTTCTTCTTTAGGATTATTATATTTGTGCCCAAATATGATTGATTAATATCTTTTAAGCATTCAACTACCTGTTAAGTACCAATTAAATTTAATGTTGTTTGTATAAAGCTTACTCATTACAATCCAGTCTCTTTAAGCAGATTTTTTAAATAGTTATCATTCAAGTTCTGTCACATGATAATTCTATTGACATTTCTTTATTTTTATCGATAATATACTGCATAAAAGACAACTTTAATATTTTTAAATGTGCATTATATTTTCTCGATTTTTTCGTATATCTTGAGACAGACTAACCTTATTACAATACAAATTAACAACATTACTGTAAATTTATTAACTAAAATAAGTTTTATGTATTATAGGAAAAAACGTTTCTCGTATATTTTTATGCTTAATTTTTCTTTTAAATTTTTCATGTCCACCATTATTGATTATTTTTCGCGTACCACCAACTAGCCACTCGCGTACCACAGAAACGCTGCTCTAGAACATTGCAATTTGTATCAGTTATGAAGTTAACTTTTCTCTACATTTCGGTAAAGAAATCATTGAAATCTGATAAGTACGACAAGAGATATAAACGTTTGAAATTTGGATTAATTTAAAAACATCCAAAATTTAACCTCCAATATCTATTATCTCCAGAACATTACTATTTGTACCAGTTATACATCTAACTTTTCTCTACATTTCGGTAAAGAATTCATAAAAATGTGATAAATACGACAAGAGATATAAACGTTTTAATTTTGAACGAATTCGAAACGAATTTAAAAACGTTCAAAAAGTAATCTTGAATATCTCACGAACTATTATCACTAATACGTTGCCATTTATATGTCTCTTTGCCTTATGTCGTTGCCAAAGTCTCTTTAACTATTGTCTCCAGAACATTGCAATTTTTGCCCGTTATACACCTATGTATTCTCTACCATTCGATACAGAATTCATTAAAATCTGATAAACACTTCTGTCAGTACCAGAAGACTCGGTATCTCAGTAACCAACCAAGTGTGATGCAAAAAAATCGTAGTTTTGAGAATATTTAATACGACTTTACTAACGGGTACTTTTTGTTGCTTGAATTTTCTCGATAACTGTTTGGAGAATTGGATACACTAATATCACGAATGAAGTAGGCCCATTACTGGATTTGTACAGTAGCTCTGAGATAGCTGTGATATCAAGCCTCCTCAAAAATGTCACTTTGTTTTAATGTATAATAAATATGTATAAATCAAATAAATTGTAGAACAAATTCAAAGTTTCGGTTTTAAGAAAATTTATAAGTTAGAATTATAAGAACAAATCAACAGTAGAGAAAGCCGAGTATGTGTTACCAGATTTTTGGAAGGACTAAGTAGAAATTAAGTTTGAATTTCAAGGATTTGAAATAAATAGTAGTGAGAAGCCCTTCGATTTGCTCATAAGTGTAGATGAGTCTGTTTAAATTCTTGCAAGCGCTATTCACTATGTGATAATCATGTAGTACAAAAGTGCAAATGTAATGAATCAGTTATAAGAAATTACTGTTTTGTCCCTTGAACAATTAAATATTGAGTATCGATTAAAGACTATTTAGTAATTTATTTAGATTCGAATATAGTTATAGTGATTTTAACTCCCACTAAGATCTCTGACTGTGTGAGAGAACGCCAGCGTCAAGAAAGTAAGTTCGGCACTGCTCACATTAATATGTTTACTCATCATAATAGCCTTGAGATTATTGCGCACTGGTTGAACGAGAAAAGCTAAATAAAAAATTCAAATTCTCATTTGAATTTGTTTTCCATTTTCTTCATTTTCCTGAAAACCTTTGTTCTGTCAGTCTGTAAAATCATAGACTTTTGAACTTAAGAGTTTGAAGTTGAGAGTGATCTTAAAAGTTTTTAAGAGACGGGATGTAAAATCAGAAACTATGATTGCTAATTAAGTGATTTAAATTCCAGGAAGTTTGTAGTAATTTCAGAAACGTTGGATCATCAGACAAAGATATTCTCAGGAGCTTATTTAAAGGTATTTCTATATACTTCAATGGAACGGGTACTGCAAAATGTCTAAGCTTGGTGGATTCAGATAAGCTTGGAACAGAATCCTGGGATTATCAAGTAAATATATTATTGGTTAAATAATAGTTTTTCATACAATTTATTCTTATATTGCTTCATATCAATTATTTAGATAGTACCTTAGTTGCCTAAATATACCATATATAGAATTTGTATATATGTATTTGTTTTTTATATTCTTGCGATTAAATTTAATCTTTATAATCCTGATTTAATCAGGAATCGAACTTTAGCATCTGTATGTACATTAGTTCGAAAAAGGGTTTTCTCAGCTGATTGAAATAAACCAACTATAGACAGAACACGAAGTCGACTTCTGTCAGACTCCCCCATCCGATTTGCTTCGATGAAGAGGGACGCATGAGAAAGCCTTATAGACACTTCGCTTGTTTCGAAAGGAGCAGGTTTTGAATAGCTACCAACACAATTCTAATGCAAATTTCTTATACCTTATATCGTCGGAGCATGCCTTTCGTCATCTGTTCAAGTGGCTATCTGGCACTGTCAGTTTGCCTCAACCCAATCAATGATTTTCGCAACTAGCTGGCTAATTAGCTGTACCTTCTATCTCAAACTGATTATCTTCTACTTATTCCGGACCCATCTTCTCCGGCATCAGATGATTTCTGCGATCCGACTTTGAATCCTCCAATTCCAAGCGTATGGCACATCCTACGGCACGCATCGGTGATCTTTAAACTTTAATTATAAATCAAGTTCCAGTGGAATTCTTTTAGATTCCAGTGAATTAAGGTTGAATTTATCTTTGACTTTGCAGTCCTGTACTGAAATGATAATGCCAATGTGTACTGATGATACTTCTACTATGTTTGAAAAAAAAGTATGGGATATTGATAAAGTTTCAAATAATTGCTTTAAACAATTTAAAGTACGACCAAGCGTGAATCTGGTGCGAGACCTGTATGGTGGAAAGAACATTAAATGGGCCACCAATATAATATTCAGGTAAATATTTTATAGTTTTTTTTTTTTTTTATCCTCTGATCTGGTATTCTGAGTTGAAAAATTTACCCACGTAAATAAATATGGAATCAGTCACGTTCGATGAGGTCAGATCTGGACTTTAAGGTGAAAATTGATTCTTTCAATCCACAAGTGTTAAGATGTTCTTTCAACATAGTCGCCTTGGGTTGTCTAAGCTCCAATTTTGCTTCTAAATGGCATATCATGAAAAAAATTATGGGCTTTTCGACATACCTTTATGCGTTTATACCTCCTCCTCAAATAATAAATAAATGATTCAGTGTTCCCAGTGAGATTCTTCTGTTTGACATGATTACGCCAACTACGAAAGCGGAAACAGGGAATGATAATACATTCATCAAATCTTGTAAATCTGGCGTCTGGAGCTCAGTCGCTTTTCATTTCATCCGAACAAAGAACACGACTTCATTCGTTCAACCACAGTGGAGGTGTTCGTTTGCAAGCTGGTGTTTGCTTACTTTGTGCTCTAGTGGATAGTGACAGTCAAATAGGCATTCTTTTTCTCCGTCCTGTTTTCACAGTTTTAGAAGTTAAGATGGCTACACTATGTTCACTATTAATCAGATTTCTGAGTTCATTGTCTAATCTTTTTTCATTTTAGAGCTTGATGTCTCAAAAACTTATGACTGTTGACATGTGTCTCGGTCATTCTTCACCAGGCTTTTTAGAGTGATACCCAGCCTTACCTTGAGAGTTATCTACTATCCTAGGGCGTAGGCTACTTTTGTAATGCTATAGCCCACTTGGCTAACTCTTTTCTAATAATATAAACCTCACTTTCTGTTAGATTTTACATTTAGGTCATTTTCAGATAAGGAAAGAGTGAAGTTTGTAGAAGCCACGCACTGAATAAAAATTTTATCACTCTAAATAACTGCTAAAAATATTTTGTTCCTGGTTTATCATAGTATATTCGGGTTACCACGCATCTTTAAGCCTAATCAATAAATTAACTCCGGTATAGCTGGTATGAAGTTGGCTTAGAGGTTAAGGTGAGATAGAAAAGGAATTGTAACCTTGTAAACATTCTCTCCTTACCTTCAAATTAAAATATAAATTAATTTTAATAGCTTTTCCCTTAAATGTATTCATTTTATAATTTATTTATGTATTTATATATAAAATATATTATTATATATAATAATAATGGCTTATTCTATTCAGCCAAATTGATCTTTCACAAAGTATGTGTAATTTTGTTAATGTTCTTTTTTCCAAGAGCTATTCCCTCTAAGGATTAAGAAATAGATATCAGCTAGCATTCAATTTATTGCTATTTTAATTTTCAGTAATGGTCTGTTGGACCCATGGTCTGGTGGCGGGGTAACTTACAATGTATCCAAAACAGCTATTGCAGTACTCATACCAGGTGCTTCACACCATCTCGATCTACGATTTAGCAACCCTAAGGATCCAGTTGAAATTATCGAAGTAAGAAAGTACTACAAGAATGTTATAAGAAGATGGATGGGAGGATGGGCAACGATGAAGAAAGAAGTCAAGACCGTGTTTGCTGCGGCTTAGCATAGTATAAATTTTCTTATTCGAGAAATTAAACTGAAAACTCCATTTAAACAAACAAAAATCAAATATATACCATTATGTCTAAATATCAATTTAGGTCACGATTGTTCGGCTTACAGTTACTGCGTTTACATCTTTTTGTGGTGGAGCTGGCGAGATTTCAATCAATTCTAATACTAAAAAAAAGGGCGTATGTGGGGAAATAATATGCTATAGCAATCAATGAGAAAGGTCTTAACACTTCTTACTTCAGTTCAGAGAACTAGACCTCGTACGTTCTACTCCATGTGTGAATTTCATTGGCTGCTCTTTCTCTTCTGTAAAATAAGACTTCTGGCCGACACACCTCGGTTATTGCAAAACAGAATCAGAGATTCAAGGTTCCGCATTCATTCCGGTGAAAGTTTGATCTCTACGCCAAAACCACCAACCATGCCACCGAACATAGCATCTCAAACCATTGAAGTTAACAAGTTCCGTGAGGTTTAGATAATAAAATCGTTTATTACAAATTATTTATTGTCACTAACATTTAAATCTAGAAATATTTTTTTAAATTTAAATTCATATGTCCTGTTAGGAATTCAAGCCATATACTAAGTTACATGTTTCTTTCTCATCATAGCCATTTTATATTAACATAACTATTATATTTGTAAAGTGTGGCACAAAATAATTGATTACTTGTGTGAATTGATTTCAATGTGTTTGTTTTATGTTTGGTTGGTTCAAATTAATACCACCCCATTTGTACAATAGGTATAAATGTGAATATATTTTTCATTCTAAACTTATTTTATCTGTAACCTACAACAAGCATAACTGATAACTAAATAATGTTTACATGTGAAGGAAAACAAATAAATTTTTCATTTAATGTTTATTTGACTTTTAAGAATACATCTTATAGCCATGAGTTTGGTCATTTGCAAAAAGAAAAAAATTGCAGTAAAATAAATTTATGCGCATCACATTTCTATAATTTAGCTGAAAAATAAAAAGTAAATGATTATTTTGTAAATTTTGCAAGATTTTACTCTTAACCTCATATTACTTAATTTAAGGCACGACAATATCTGGGGTCAATGGCGCCCAGATCTTTTCCAGTGCAATGCCTATCTCCGGCATATAAGAAGCTTCTAGGAATAGAAAATCTCCGCTTGGGAATCCAGTACACTAACCACTGAGCTATTCCTTACCTGACCTCATATTACATTTATGACCTCTTATAACCTCGTATTATATTTACTATTACATTACCATTATATAAACAATAACAATATATTTAGTACATCTTCTCTCCCCTTTTGTTGTTGGAAAATTCCTTAAATATCTCCTCCAGATTTTTTAAATGTTCCTCTTTAAGTGTTGTGATACTATCAGTACATTCGACGGTCATGATAGTATCATCTGTATATTACGCATACTCGTTTCTACTTCAATAAATAAGGACGTATACGGTGAAACATTGTCCACCTTGCGCTTAGCTGTGAAATTTCTTCAAATACTGTCTTTGGAGTTGTACTTACCAGCTGTATTTTCTGTTTCATTCTATCTGAAGTAAATATTGTTTCTAATGATTTTTACGATCGCGGAAATAGGACACTATTTATCACTTGATAAGAAAGATGTGATTTATTCGATTAAAAAAAAAACATGATTTTCGTAAGTCCTTACACAAATATCTTTAGAGAATGGAGTACATTAAAAATGTTTTAATATTAAACATAAATTTTGTACTATTTATTAAAATATAGATATTAAAAATAAAATTTTAAATTACCTCCAGGTCCATACGCTTTTACAATTATTGTTTTTGAAAGTTAATATCTTAAAGAAAGCTATGCAGCTTATTTATTTAAACCAAGAACATACAAAGTTTAGATTTTTTTTTTACTAAAAAATAAAATCATAAAGCTAACACAAAAGTTGATGCGACCCCCTCCCCCAAAGACCTTTAACTATTTTTTTTTCTTTTAAATAGATCACACCCTAACGACTGTTGTGTGGCTTGCAGGCCATTTTTTGATCATTAAGCGTCATCTCCCGCAACTTTTGGTTAAAAGTAAGAGGGATCACAACTCAGCACCATAGTTGTAAACAGTGCCGGGTATCCAATCCTAGTAAAAAGAATAACACTACTAAATGTGAATTAAAAATGAAAGAAATATAACATAAAATTTATTCCCAAAATTGGAAAGAATTAGAAAGAAAAATGTGAGTGGAGGGAACTACGGGCAGCAAACCGTGTCAGGAGACAACTGTTGACTAGACTGATGCCCACATCTCTTAGTCGATTGTCGATTTGTTCCCCCTAGAATAGATCTGTACATTCTGGCGGTACTTTTATACAATCTCGTTAAAAAATTGGGTGGATGACGATGGGAAATAGTGTTTTTCGTTACTCCAAAATATCAACCTTTCCAATATGTATCTGATCCAGAAGCAAAATATATTTTTTTAAAAATACATAGAAATCAAATTTTGCCGGGTTTTCCATCTGGTTGAGAGAAGAAGCTTCAGCATACTTTTAAACAGCATCAGTACAGTCGTTGATTGCTTATCCCTGAATTTGGAGCTTTGATAACATAACTAAATCACTGATCTAAAACTGGACATATATAAATTTACAAGTTACCAGTTGATTCTGGCACATTAAATTCAGTTTTCCAAGCTATTTTATTTTTGTATTTTTATTTTTATAATTCTGATTAAAATCTTCCATTGTGAATTCGTTGATGTATATTTCTGCCTTTATACGATATATGTATAAAGGCAGAAATGTTTACTTTTTTTACTTCATTTTAATACAGTAATTTAAAAATTTGTACTTCTTTGGATTTTCACATTTATTTCGTAAATTTATTTATGTTGATATAAAAACTTTAATCGCACAACCTGGTGTGCTGAGGTAAACCGATTGCTGTTGAGTATTCCATTTGGTTGTTAAATTTTTAAGATGAAAATAAATTTGGCTCTCTGCAATTTCGTTTTTAATTTAACTAAACATTATAGTATTTCAATTCTGAAATATTGTACTTTCACCCTTATAGTATTTACAGGAAGTATCATGTAACTAATCAGGCATTTCCAGATAAAAATTTCATCCAACGTTACCATTTAAAAAACACGACTGCATTTCTGCATTTCTTAAAGTTCTAACTTACTTTTTTTAAAACTTGGCATTTTACAAAATTTTAATTGGTTTTAATATTTTACGTGTACTGTAATAGAACTGTTAACTAGTAAAACTGTTCAATTATTGATTTGATAATGAGACAATTTTTAAATGTCAAACTTAAAATTCAAAAATAAAGTTTTCTTCAGGAATCATGGCGTCCCTGCGGGTATGATGGACTTGATGAAAGAGTCTTCTTCTAAACCGTTATTTTAGCTCATTATAACATAAACTCTGCGTATGATGATAATAAGAATCAAATTCGTGTTTTAAACCTCAAAGTTGAAGAAAATGGTCGACCTACCACTTTAGGTTTTTCATTTTCGAGATTCTTTTTACCGTAATTCATGTTTCGCTAATCACATGTATTAAAATATGATTTCAAAAACTCATTTTGGAAAAGTAATGTAAGAATTGGCATTATATTCTCGCTTAAAAACCACCCTATTGCAACGAAGCTGCTTAATTTCAAAGCCACCTGACATTTAGTAAACGTTTTAAGAAAATTTGTAATTTAAAACTTTAAGAAGTGCATCAAGGGAGCGTCAAGTGAGTACAATATTTTTTTTTTTAATCAGAAAAGACCTGGTTGGTGCCTTTCTGCTTATTTTAAAGTTTAAAATTTTGTTCAAAACATACAAAACTATTATTTTTTATGTACAGTAATTTTTATGAAGCTTAAATATCTTAAAGTCATCCAAGAAATTGTCATATTTAGCACGGTCATTCTTAGACGCTTCAGCTGGCTGTTCAGTTCGGCTATGCCAAGTTCAAGCTATCGTTTTCCCCGTCATATGTCTGGCAGATGGTCAGATGTTAGGCCTATTGGTCGCGCAGCACCAACTGTTCTACCATACTCCGGACTCGGGCCATTGTTCAGGTTCAGCTGAGGAAGTAATGCTCCACCAACGTTGATGCCATTTGAGCTCGAGTTCTGCTGACAGAGGAGAGTCTTCCGTGAGCCGAAGGCGTTATATTTTTTTCTGTAATATGAATAGTGGCCCTTAATTGTAAGACAATACGGGCAATATTAATGCAATTTTTGAGCAAAATACTAAATTCATAAAAATTCAAACACCATTAAAGGAAAAGGAACAGTTGTTCCTAAAAATGGCTGTAGTAAGGCGTCACGTCTGAAATGAGGTTGACTTCCTACCAGATTTGTTTTTTTGGGTCTACATAATTTTTAATAATTATAATAATTCAGTTTCCACTTACTCTGGATCTGTCGCGGCTCTTCTTTAATTTTTCGAATTCTTCTAGTTCTAGATCAGGTATCTTGAAGTGGAAATTATCAAAGTAAGGATGCCTGAGCAGTTCATGAGCTGACCATCTTCTTGTAGGCTCTTTGTCAAGGCACTTCTAAATTTAAAATATACAAAAATAAAACAGATTAGATTACTTAGACTTTAATTTAAAAAGTAGTCACAATAAGACGTCAAATATTCAGGATTCCAAATATATAATTATTCTTTGACTTTTAAATATTCAAGAATTATAGGTAAACTGGCTTGGAAATCATTCTCATTTTTGGAAGTGGTAAACATTGCAGTAGAAGCAAGTGGCCTTTAAAGAAAGTAATTAACTTCACAGCAATCAAGGGGAGCCAAATTAATGTTGTAGATAACATAATAAGGACAGCCGCCACTAACGGTCGCAAAACCAGGCTAATGCCATATTTCACAATATAGAAATTATATTAATCATAAATAGTTATTTTTCTTGGAGTTACCTTCAAAAAATCCAAGACTGCTTCATCGGCAATAGCTTGACGAGGTAACTTCGTTTCTAATGGTTCCATAGTTTCTGGCTGCGGTAGGGTGATTCCATTAAAAAATTCATTTGTTCTAAATATGTGCATATGCCTTGGCGTTAGATCACCTGGAAAGTGTAAATAATACATTTGCTTTTTGCTCGTTCAAAAGACGAAGGATACCCACAATCGATTGCTTCAAGTGTTACTAAAAAATACCGTGCGAACATTTACTTTTATACTTTTGAAATGAAATAATTACATAGTCATCGAATTTGGCTTAAAATTCATTCATATTAATTAAATTTGTTTTTTCATTGCTTCTTAACGAACTTGAAACGCTATTGATTATTGGCAATTTGCATTCCACTACTTCATATAGCTATGGAGACAAAAGTGATATCACAAATTGTGTGGGAAAATCTTCTAATTTAGGTAATTTCATGCATGTACACAAACGAAATAAACGAGAAGCTACAGACTGCTTTTCAAAAAACATAAACTATATTATTATGTTTGTTTATCTTATTCATACATGCAATTTTTGGGCTCATTTGACTTTGTGTAGCGTTGTTATTCGGGCGTAGTCGTCCACTAGATTCCAGTAACTCTATTTTACTACTCAATGTTTTGTGTCTAAGCGCCTACATCATTGTCTAATGGCACCATTACCATGCGTCCATTAAAATTAGTGAGTAGTATTTTTGTAAATTAAATATAAATGATTTAAATATGCCTCATAAAATAGTTTTCAGTGAGTACGCATAGTAGACAAACCATGGGATATACGTAAGTATCAAAAAATACTAATTTAGTTACAGTACAATAAATCTATCTACTCGTAAATATTAGATCTAAAGATTAGTTTTTAAGATAAGTGTAAAAGACAAAATTTGGGCGATTAACCAATAAGGGTTTCAATCATTAAAGAAATTAGAATATGGTTTAAACTATAAAGATCTCAGTGCGTTGATTCCACCCTCCAAACACTAATATATAAAGAGCAGCAGTCATGTCTAAACTAATATGTAATAATTCTGAAAAGTGCATTGGATCTATCCTAAAATTTAGCCCTTCTGACGGCAGCTGTGAAACGGATTCTGGTGAAATCCAATCAACCATAACCACCATTTGTTTTTTAGTCATGATTTCCAGACTCTCCCTAAGCTTCAGTTGTGAACCCAAAATAAGAAAAGTATTTAGAATGAGTGGAAAAAATGTAAATTAAGTTTCTCAGATCCAAAGGATTCGATCATGGTGGAATGAATTTCAAAACAAATGACATCTGCATAAATCCTCACAATTCTGAGCCCGAACGGCATCTGGCCCAAAATCTAATTTTAAAATATATTTTTTTCTTCAATCAATATTACGTTGCCTAACGTTAATATCTGTAAATACACACAACTTACCTAATGTTTTCCTAATGAGATAAAGTTGATCCACATCTGATTTGCCAGGCCACAGCGCTTCACCGCGTAACAATTCGGCAAATACACAACCTGAAAACATTTGCAAAGATCGTATTCTGAATTTTTGGATAATAAAAAAAGTATTTTATTCATTTATTCGACATATGGTTACTGTAGTGTATCTATTATGTCAGGACTAACAGAATTTTATTCGGCGCATGTTGCACTCAAAGAAGGTATCGTAAACACAATGCAAGGGAAAGTGGTGCGAGCGTTCACATTAGTTTCGTTGGTTATAATTGTTGTAATGACCAACATACTGGCAATTGCTCTTTTTAAGTAAATTTTAATTAATAAAGTTAAAATAATTTGATAAGATTTCCAATATTTCTGTCTAACTTTTGAGGTAAAGATTTATGATTAAGACAATACTAATCACTAGTGACAATCTATCTTCCAGCTTTTCGTTTGCATTTTGAAGCATTGAGCAGTGTTGATAATGCCTATATTTTTGTTCAGCAATTACTCTGCCAGTCTGAGATACGGCAAAAGCGCAGCCGACTCTCTCCCCATTTTTGTTCTTTAAATAAATATTTGTTCTTATGTCAAAGGGTCGCTCTCCACGTATTCAGTGTCGGGAAATTATCTGGTTGTTGCCATAACTTAAAGTTTATTGGTTACCATTTTGAATTTGATTTTCTAAGAATGGGACGTCATCGGCCCAGAATGCCCAGATTCATAACCGCCTTCAGGATCTTATGAACCGATTTTTGGTTGGAGTTTGAAGACTACCAGTGAGTTAGAACCTCTTGAAAAGTAGTAAAACAAAGTCTATGTACTCACCAGATTTTTACACTTTTATTTAGCAATCGCATATTCTGCCTATGTTGGCATAAGTCTATGACAGAACCAAATAACTGTAAAATATTTCTAAAAATAAATTTTTACTCCATTAGAACAGTATTAGTGGTTTTTATCACCTGTTGCCCATACATCGACGGCAGATCCGTAAAGAGTATCGCCTACTAGTAATTCTGGAGCTCTGTACCATCTTGTCGCTACGTAGTCGGTGTAGTTCTCTCCAGGACCTGCAATATAACATACAGTTTAAGCTCAATGAAAGAGAAAAACGTATAATTTCATTTTTTTAATGTTTTATGGCGCAAACATTTGAGGTTGTTGGCGCCCGGAGCTTTTTTCAGTGCACTTCCGGCCACCGTTTCTTCTTCTCCATCATTGGACAGTGTGCTGTAAGAAGCTCCTAGGAAGAGAAAATCTAAGGGTCAGCAGCTGGATTTGAACCCGAGACCCCCGTTTTGGAATCCAATGCGCTAACCGCATAGCTAATCCCTTCCCTAATTTCAATGATATTTACATTTTTGAATTATTACCACTATTCTATTATTCACGTTCTGTAAGAGAGAGTGCAATGAGAGTCAAATTGTTTAAATTAAGTATTCACTCATAGATTTTTCGTCGCCCCTCAGTACCTAATCATTTTTTTTTTCAAATTTCTCATATTCTTTAGGTTTTGCGTTTATTTTTTGAGTTTTCACGTAAATACTCGTTTAGAGATTGCATGAGTGGTAAAAAGTAGTTTTTACAAATTGGTTTGTGTGTGTAGCTACTAAACTCTGTATGGGGAATACAAATTTTAAATTTGATTTACAAGAAGTATCTCATTACAGAATGGAATTTCATTCATTTGAGATTTTTCAAAAATGTAAGGTTCCTATCTCTTATGAAGTGTTAACGAGGGTAAATGGGTTGCTAAACTCTGAGTATAAAGAAACAAAAAAATGGGAATTTGCCGAACATTTTTCCAATTTTCCGTATTTTCTTGGAAACCTAACAAGACTTTTACTTGAAACTTTTCAGTTTTCCAGGAACTTTCCTCCCTAATATTTGATTTTAGTGAGGTTTTTAGAAAGGATCGTTAAGTTTACAGAAGTAATAAGTTCAGCGAGGTCTACATACTTATATGTGAGGCAAACTCTCTCTTAAAATATGTACAGCATCGAGCCCTCCAAGATGCATATCTACATAAAATTGTTTACCGATTGACTTCAAGAAAATAGGTTCATGCGTAGATAATTCGGAACGATTGCAATACTTCTCTTTATAGGCGTAAGAGCGGGATGCCAACAAAAATGTTATATAGGGTATCAGTAACGTCTTCATCCTGCCAAATTTGATCAAAATTGGGCTAAGATTTACTGAGACAATATGTTCCTCACGCTTGGACCAAAGAGTCTGCTAGCGAAGGTTTAGGCCGTCTGAATTTTCGCTAGCATGCTATATGTGCAAGAACTTCATCAAATTGAGAAGTATGAGTTGGCTGGAGATATTAGGATACACGCGTTTCGATTGCATAGGCCCTGATGTTATTGAATTAATGAGAGATTTCGGTTCAGATACATTGATAGCAAACATACTGTTGCAAAAGGCCTTATGTACATTGACCGAAAATATTTTTAGTAATGAGACTCAGAAGTAACTCCGAAAGTTCGTACTAAGAAGTAATAAATCTCTGTCTATTAAAGTTTCTGTTTTAATTTGAAACTGACTCATAACTCTAGCGAATCCAAAATCACACAGCTTTACTACGCCATTAGCAGTTAATAGAATGTTTTCTGGCTTGATATCCCTGTGAATACAGTTGTGCAAGTGACAGTAGGACAGACCGTGTAGCGTCTGCCACACGATCTCCTTACATACTCCCGCCGGACACCCTTGCGGATGCCTCTCTAGTTCGGCTAACACAGTTCTTTCACAGAATTCAAACACAAGGTGTAGACGCCTCTTCCGTCGAAAAACTTCCACCAGGTTCACTAGATTTGGATGTTTCAAGCTCTGAAAACAATCATTATTATTAATATATATAATACAATATCATCGTTATTAATAAATGTATAATTATAATCAATATCATTATTATTAGTAAATATAATAACTATTAATAAATATAATAATAAGTTTATTATATTAGTGCTGAAAGATAGATACGATCGGCCAATAACGCCGCCGCAAATAAAAAAAAAAATCAAAATTGATAATGCATTAAATAAAACATCAGTTCGTAAGGAAAGGAATTTTAAATCTTAGAAAAAATCCAACTCTCTTTTAGACTGCATTCTGAAATATCAATTACAAGCTTGAGAGCCAATCAGCACCAGTAGAAATCAAAAACTTTCAAACTTGGCCATTTTAGACTGTGAGTTAGTTTTTGATTAGCTGCAGAACTACAAAATGAGTTTTTTTTTATGAAGGTTATGTCTTAGAGCAGGGGTCCCCAAACTACGGCCCACAGGCCACATGCGGCCCCCTGATGACATTTATCCGGCCCCCGCCACACCTCTTTCATTGGTGGTCAGTGAGAGGAGCACTATATGTGGCGGTGCCGCAAAGCGCTGCGTCACTCATGTACAGTACTACTTCCGGTGAAGCGGGACGGACGCGTCACGGCTCCGAAAAATAACAGCAGAAGTAGGAAGAAAGGCAAAGCACTATAACTAAATCGGACATTGGACCATCTCATTAGCACAAAAAGCAGGTCCATAGTTCCCACAGAAATACTGGGCAGTTTGTTGGATTAAATTTACTTGTTCTCTATTTGAAATATTCTATTTGTTCCCGTTTTGTTTTGTTTACTTTAAAATAGTTCGTTTTATAGTCCGGCCCTCCAACGGTCTGAGGGACAGTGAACTGGCCCCCGTGAAAAAAATTGGGGACCCCTGTCTTAGAGTATTGTACTTGCTCTCTAATAATCTACGGTAAATCTTCTTACATTTTTTTAACCCATCTCAAAAATGATTTTTTTTTTAGATCCCGAAAGCTCACACATTCTACTGAACTCAGATCATGACTTTTTTAACCCTTACCTATCACTTGCTATGCCTGATTAGTGGAAATTAGAATTCCGAAAATTAAATTTCCCTTCAATTGTGACAACTTTTCTTTCAGCAAGCCAGGGTTTTTTTTGTGTCTCAAGACGGGACATTATGGTTCAAGCAGCAGTGTTCAGCCTGAATTTCCAGACGATCTTTCTTATTCCTACCTCTCATACACTTTCAAAAATAGGAATAAACAAATTACAAGTAATGCGAGTTTACTAAATAGTACAAAGTTTGGTACAAAAGAAATTACTTTGATTTTGCAGAAGCCATATTTAACTAGACTGAGCCACAGCAACGCGTGGCTAGGTACAGCTAGTAAATGTAATTTATTTGATTATTTAATCCAACTGACCTTCAAAAGCCTAATTTCTCTCAGCGCTATTTTCCTTATAATTGGATCATCTTCGGATTCTACAAATTTTTTAATAGCAACTAACTGTCCAGTTTCTCTATTTTTACATTTAAACACAACTCCATAACTGCCTTCTCCTAATTTGCCTAACTTTTCATATCGCTCCATCATACGTGAAGATGCCCTTGATCTGAAACAGTTAAATATTTTCAAGTACAATAATTTCTAGTTTTGCATTATTATTACTGTTACTATTGTAAGCTTAAGCACACCAAAATCAAATGTATGGTTAAATTTTTTATAACGTTGGGCCTTAGGGCTTCCCATCCTTTCTTGTTTCAAAATGAAAATCACCGCTGAAGCTTGTTACTAAAACTTTAATGGTTTATAATAACAAGCATGTGATACAGAATGACGCTAACTTACTCTAACTACGTATCTGTTAATTTCTTCTTCTTGCGGCCATAAGAATTTACTGATTTGTGACTCTTATGTTCTGACTACCTTTTCCTAATGTTTGATGAAAACATTGAAAAAAAATGAAGAGTCAATATTAATCTGTAACTAAACATCAGGGCCTCAAAACCGTAAAAATTTTGTGTTTTATAGAAATAAATGGAACCGAATTGGTAGCATTATTATAAAATATTTACTGATGGCTCCAAGTTGGAAAATAAGGATGGATATATTATGTCCCCAAATTCATTTTTGTGATTCGGCGCAACTAAACCAGTCAGTTTATACAAAACTGTGCTTTTCGCCCTGCCCCTTGAGTATATAATTAAAAAGGCTAATAACCGTTAATACAATAAATTCAACGATAGCCAAAGCGTCTGATGGACGCTGTTGACTGGATGTCTTACAAATCTTTGCCTCCCTCTAAAAAATCTAACTTAAACCCCAATTTATAGAAATTCTTCAATATTTTGCTCTTTTAATGGACAGGGACACAAATGAGGTTTTTGTCTGGACCAAGAATTTACTAGCGCCGATTAGTTACTTCAATTCACATTTATTTATCATATTTTTATTATTTAATGCATACATAGAGCATTATTTTATTTCGTTATTATTTATCTCTCTTAAATACTTCCCTAGTCCCCCAAAAATAATTGTTTTCTTTGAAAATAGCGAAGTGGGCTAACTTTAATTTTATTAGTATCATTAAAGGCTACTAGGTAGCAGCAGAGCCAAGACCTACTTGAACAAGTTTCACCTCGTCTTCTAATCTTTCACCGCACGCGAGAATGATTTCTTTTTTGCGTAATTTCTAAAAGCGGAAAAGAATGTTGAAAGAGCGTGAATTAAATTTTATTATTCTGATTCAATTTCTTCTGTTTGATAGAGGTGAGGATGAGGATGAGATTCCTAGTGGAGAAACACATGAAAGAGAACTAAATAGTTTAAAGTGCGGCCCAAATTCTTCGGAGGATTTCTCAGCAATATTTTCACACCATTTAAGAATTGAGGTGGGTTTTTTGCGTAGTACTTCACTGCAGAAAAAGTGGTGCAGAAGACATCCCTGTTGAGACTTGGGGATTTACTGAGAACGTCATTTGGCTGCCTGACAGTGGCGTTCTTTGTGCTCGAACGTTCTCGGTTACAAACTTTAAATATTAATAAATTTCTCTTTTCATACAATCAATAGTGAGTTAAAGAACTTTTTTCAAATCCTGTTGAAGATGGCCCTCGGCACAGGTTATCTCCAGCTTTTATAATTTCTGTAGAAGAGACATTTTCTACTTTTTGGGAGTGGCTGCATTTTCTTTTCTTTAATTACATTTGATTTATATGATTTCTTTTTTGTAAATCTATTTTTTTGTAATATTTTCAATAGTAGTTATTTTTCTGTTTTTCATTCTGCCTGTATACCTTTGGTGTTTTTTCTATTAAAAAAAAAAATTTACGCGTGAACCGATTTTCATTAATTGAGGTATCATTCGATTAGAAATTTCATGTAGATGTGCATTTTGGGTCTCCAGCCTGAGCATCCAAACTTTTAGCACCAAATACTTCTATTTCAAATCTTTTCTCCAGGAAAATTCTTTTACGAGAGTACTGACAGAAAGGTGACGTAGAACAATTTCCAGTACAAATTAAATTTATGTAAACATTCCAAACTTTGCCCTAACCAAGAGGAAATCTAACTTAAATAATTAATTTTTTTAATATGCTCATTTTCTCCTGCTACTAATCGTAAAGATTTCCTATTTTTTTATTTCACCGGAAAAATTAGTTTATAAGGCACCCTGAATACGAAAAAGTGATTTTTAAAAATTCCTGTGTATGTAAGCACTGTAACTCAAATAAAGAAAATCGCAGAAAGTTAAAATTTGATATGTACATTATATATCAATAGAGGAAGCCATAATGAAATTTTGGTCAAAATTAGTCAACCGAAACTGAAACGATTTTTTCAATCTTCTCTTAACATTATGAGATCTTTTAATTGAATCTTTTTTTCAAGAATATTCTATTAGAACGATTTGGAAGAAGGAGATGGTCTGGCTTTCCTTTACAGTGACATTTTTCTTTCTTTTTTTTTAATGTAAAGTAATCGCCTATTTTTTCCAACTACCAATTAGATATCGTGGACGGGGGCGAAATTACATACATTACTGTAAACATTTATTTTTCGTATCAAATAAAAAGTAGTTAGAAGCGGGGATTCGAACTGGGGATCTTCCAATTACAAAAACACGCTTATAACCACTAGACCAACGCCCATTTTTCTTTAACGTGCAGTCATATCTCTTGTATTCTGTTAAGGAGGTTAAATGTGTCACTACGAATTGAGTTTGATGAAAATTCTTCAACCTTGAAGAGTATACTCAATGTTTTGTTTTCACCAAAATCCTAATAGACATTTTTGTAAACTTGATATAATCATAGACTATAAACACATAGATTTATAGGGTTTACTTTAATCATTTTTCCGGAAAAACTCGTTTAAGGGCAATTTTTTGGAAAGGGGTGATTTGGTTCTCCTGTAAGGGTTACATTTTAGTGTAATGTAGTAGTTGTACATAAAACCCGCCTGAAAAATTAGGCACACTGTTCTTGTCTTTTTTAGTATATGTAAAGTTACGAATTGTATAATTCTGGTGAGATAATTCTATATCTTAAATATTCCAAGTTGGAAGAATATTTGTGGGTTAGAATGTTGAGTATAGTAGCCAAAGGGAGTAGTGTGTGTTTGTATGAGTATTTTATATAACGATAAACAGTTTGCAAAACCAGAAAAGCATTTTGCAACGTGCAGCTGTGCTTATACATTATACTTGTGCATTTTAGTGATATAAAATCTGATTTTATTAATTAAATTTATTTTGTTGGTGAAATATAAATTTAAAAATAGTAGAGTCTGCTTGTGTAGATAGTTTGGCTGACCTTCGAGGCAATAACGGCAGGTTGTTTCCGAACAGCCACAGTCTCCTCTCATTCAGCCACTTGTCCATCTGTTAGCGATCGATTGCCTGCCCATTTCTTCTGCTCAACACTGGTATACTTAATGCGCGCGCACGCTCAGCGTGCAGGTTGGTCTGGTTCAGGGAAATATCCCTCAGTATTTCTAAACACTTCCCTTAATGCTTACAAGAGAAAGTAATGCAATATCTTTAATTTTTACGTCCCCTTTCTGGGTTTATAAATGGTATCGTTTTGATACTATTCTCGCTCTTTTTATTAAGATTTTGATGTCTTAGAGAAAAGCGAACTATTATTTATTTATTTATTAACAGCTGTTATAATCCAAAGTTATACAAGGGAAGTTGCAAATAAGTACTAATAACCCTGGTTTAATGCTCTCACGACTTTCCCTACTACTATTTCTTTGGAAGTTGAAGGAAATCGCAGGAGCCATTTTGGGGGAAATCTTAGAAAAGTGGAAAAGGGAAGAAGCCGGAAGGGCGAAGGGTTTTGTACGCCAGGGGTTATTCGCTCTCGGGGGGAAAATGAACGGAAATATAAAGTTTCAGTTCAGCTTCTGGCGGCTTTTCGTTTTTGATACATTTATTTACGCACATGCGCACATGAAGCCTCTACAAAATTCTTTCTTTTTTTTTTGTCTCTGGGGAGGTCAAAATGGATATTACCTCAAAGTGAAGTAAAAAATGAAAATCGCAAAAAGTACAAATTTTCGTTTTTGTGCTATTAGTAGACCTGACAACAAGGTTTTGGTAAACATTGGTCAATTGCGTGTACTATGTTACATCAATTTTCTGGTTTTGATTGCACTTTTAGCAAAAACGGCCGCAGGGTGTTTGATTAAAATTCCTCATCTAATTAATTCATGTAGGTGCATCACTTTTATTTGAATAACACTTTGTACAAGTTATTTCAGAGAGGTAAGTGAAGCAATGACTATTTTTTCAGGCTGGCTTTACGTCCAATTATCAATTAGGTGTCGTAGACGGGGGCGGAAGCTCATACTTTACTGTAAAACATTTTTTCTAACAAATAAAAAGCAGTCGCGGGATTTGAACTGGGGATCTCCTGCTTAGTAAGCCAAGCTCTTGACCACTAGACCAACACTCGCCCCTACTTTATTATAATTAACTATAACAAATTCAAGTTTAAATGAAATGTTATTATTCATGTTCGGAGTTTGAGATAGCCGTTTATTTCACAGCAGATTTTATTATTGTAATGAGTAACTAGTGAAAACAAAGCAATGTGTAAATGAATTCCCAAATGAGTAGTAAATTTAGGAATATTTCAGTTCGAAACCGATTTTGCACATTTTGCGATCACAGAGCAGGACTAAATTGTAGTGGTGAGTATACGCTCTACCGTGACTGCCTCGTTTAGCAATCGTTTTGTTCACTTCCTTAATAACAAACCAAAGGCTAAAACTGGCGGCAATCGCACACTTTCACTTACTGTAGCTATTAATAAACTTCTACTTAAGGTGGTAAGATTGTAGTTGTAAGAAGTAGAGGTATCCTAGAGTGGTTACTTATTTCTGAAAAGGCTGCATCCGTGGTAACTTTTTAGGTGTAATGCAATGGCGACTCCAAACGGAACCTCTGAATAAACGAAATATTAAAAGTTTTATGGACACTAAAAGATAATGCGAAATATCTAAATACTTTTTTACCTGGAAGTGCATTGATTGAGAACTTCTACCCAGCACGGAGTGGGCACTTGGTAGTGTACTATTGTATAGTCGACGAGAAACAGGAGCTAGCCCCAAAGTTATGAATGGATCGCACCGTCGGTGATCAGACCACGTACTCCTGGATATTTGGTGGACAGGTGTTCCAGAGGCAAGTGAAAAGCTTGTTAGTAAATACAGTGGCTTATTTGCTTTTTGTTGGCAGGAGGAAGACCGCGATCGAGATTATTCTAAATCTGGCGTCTTTGGATGTGATCATTAATGAGGAAACCGTGAAAGCCTTCCACAGACTGAATAGGAGTGGGAGTGGAATAAGTGTTTTCGTGTTAAGAGATGATAACTATAAGAAGGACTGCCAATCCTTTTATCCCAGATGGATTTAGAAGGCCAGAGGAGAGATTTTGTTAGAACATTACAGTTCCAGAAACGCTGGTTTCACGGATTCAAATAAAAGTGACAGGCCTTACAGGAGCTAGTATTTGGATATCAGGCGAGGATATTGGAGCAGGACAGCATGTAGCAGAAGAGGAGGCGATTTTGAGGGTAGCATTGATCTATCCGGGCGAGTCAGTGCTTTCAAAACAAATCTGTCATAGAAGATTCTAACTTCCTTGATCCCTGAACTAAATGGTGTGTTCACTATTTTGAGATTCTTTTGAAAGTGGCTTCTCGAAGTATCTTTTAAACTTGATGTACACGCAAACATTTAGTTATCATTTTCTTAAAAAAAAAAGTTTCAGGGCAATAGCCCTCAGGCTGGGTTGTGGGACAATTCACAATTATATACGATAATTCAGTATAATATACATTTTACTAAGTGTTTAATGTTGTTAACAATTAATTATGACTTAAATATTCGCAATTGGAAGAAAATTTGTAATTTAGTACATGAGAATAGTAAGCAGAGAGAAAGTAGTGTGGTTCACATCTGATTTTTTGACGTCGAAGAGCCACGTAGTTTTGCATATTTTGGGCCAATCGATAGTTTGCATCACCCAACTGTACTTTATAAATAATTTAAGGTATTATTTATTAAATGATACATTCTTATAGCTGAACATAATCGATATTTTACTCAATATTTATTGCTAAACTCTACTGTGCCAAGTGACTGTCGCTATTCATTTAAAATATAGTAAATAATCTGAAATCTCTCTAATTAAAGGCAATAAGCGCGACAAAAGTGGTTAACCCCTGTGTGATCAGCATAACTCAAAAGCCAAAACTTGAAACTTGATATTTAGGTACCTCTATTGGTCCCCAAGCTTGTGGGTAAAACATAATACCAGAAAGTGCCACTTTAGTGAAAAGATTTGCAGTTAGCGATTCTTTCGAAATCGATTCTAACGTCGATTAAAAAACACTCTACATTACTTGAAGGATGATTACATTGATTTGTAACGTGCGTCCAAACGACTTCATTTATATGGGGTTCCAAGGATGTGGTGAAGGTTCACCTAAAGTGCCATTTTAGGTCATCTATCTTCCATAATATTTAATTATATAATGTCTAACCGCAATTCCCAGAAGGAAGTAATTAGCACACCAGAAGTGCTACTGTACCAAGGGATTTTCAGAGCATTTCCTTGGCAGTTGCTTTAAAGATAAATTTAATGTGGAAAAACGTGTATGAAATCTATCAGTTCGGTACGAGAATTTTTCCAACCCCAGAAGGAATTTGGTGGGTACGGATCAGATTTACGGGGATACGTTTTAAAAGAAATGGGGGAAAAAAATAGAACATCTATAAATCAGAGTACTAGTCTCTCTCAGGCCTGTGGCAAACTTAATATTGGTGATATTTATGTATAGACTACACGTGCTGCCATCTACACCAAAATTTACAACTGTTCCTAAAACACTCAATGGTTGCACACCATATTTAATAAATAATTGATTGAATAAATTTAATGGAAGAATTAATAGATAAATAAATATGTACTTCAGAAACGAAAGTACCATTTTTATAATCGAAGGTTAATTTGCTTAGTTTCAAATAGGGTACAATAGAAAATATTTCCTAGTTTAAAGTATTTCCTAACATTTTGTCAAGTATTTCAGAGAGATCAGAAGTAAATTTTTAAAGTACAATTTGTAACCTTTGACTTTCTTATTTTTAGCCTACTTTAAAATTGACTACTGGTCCATCTAAAAGAGTTTTCAATGAATTAAACAACTTGATAACTAACACTCTTGAGTGCTCGTCAACACGTTTTCTTACAAAACAAACGTAATTTCTCATACGAAGATAAAAGGAATCCTGGAAAATGATATACCGTTTGAAAGCCCATTAAACAAGGAAACTTTTATGAAAAATGCCAGCACCTAGGTCTGATAATGATCACGTAAGAGCTTAATGAGTTTTCTTGAAAATTTCGATTATTTTTATTTTTCTAGTATTCGGAGGAAGATTGAGGCTGTTTGGAGAATTACTTATGCTTCAAAATGGTGTCAATTTTTAGAAAATTTATCTGTCTTTCTAACCGTTTCATCAGAATTGAATTCGGACTAAAAATTTCTGAGTAATAACATTTTTATTGGAAAAAAGTAATGTTTTTAGAAAAAAAAATTAAAGTGACGTCACTCAAGAACAGTGGAAAATATGAAGTTGGCCAATACGTCATTGAACTGGACTTTGGATGTACTCCACACAGTAAGCCTATAGACAATACGTACTGATTCACCCTATACTTATACAGGGTGACCAGAGTTATATGTTCCACCCACTTTTATTTTAACGGCGGGAAATTTCGAAAAAATAGAAAACACATAATTAAACATTTTTAGTCTAGTTTATTTTCAGTGACTGACCCATATTTTTTATCCCAAATATACCGAAATACAGTACCCAACTTTTTTTTTCAAATGAAATATATTTTTTTGCATATTTGAGCCACTAAAAAATAATAATAAAAAAAAAAAACCTGGATCGGACAATGAGTTCCTAAGCACCATCTCCTTAACAAAAACTGTTCCGCTATTGAGTAAACCTATCGACTAGTTTACGGGATATTTGAATCAGAAAACACTCTGTAAAACGGAAGCTAATTTTAACCCTAAATATCTCGTTTCCTGCTCGATAGATTTTTACTAAACTATACACAGTCATAGACAATAGTTATCTCCATATACAGGTAAAATATAAACAAATTCTACCAAGTAGTTTACAAGATTTTTGAATTTGATTTTTTTACTCTGTAAAACGAAAGCAAACATTAACCCTAAAAATCTCGTTTCCTCCTCAATAGATTTTTATTAAATTTAACACAATTATAGACAAAAGTTATCTCCAAATACAGGTGAAATATAAACAAAATCTATCGAGCAGTTTACGGGATATTTGAATTTCAATTTTACACTCTGTAAAGTGATAACAAATTTTAACCCAAAATACTCGTTTACTGCTGGATAAATTTTTGCTAAATTTTAAACAATTATAGACAAAGGTTATCTTTATATACAAGTAAAATATAAACAAAATCTATCGACTAGTTTACGAGATATTTGAATTTGAAATTTTCCCTCTGTAAAACGGGAGAGATTTTAACCCAAAATATCTCGTTTTCTGCTCGAAAGATTTTTACTAAATTTTACACGAATATAGACCACAGTTATTTCCATACACAAGTATGGAAATAATATACAAGTAAAATATAATCAAAATCTATCAACTAGTTTTCGTGATATTTGAATTTAAATTTTCACTCTGTGAAACGAAAACAAACTTTAACCATAAATATCACGTTTCCTGCGCGATAGATTTTTACTAAATTTTGCACAAATATAGAAAACAGTTATCTCCATTTACAGGTAAAATATAAACAAAATCTATCGAGGAGTTTACGAGATATTTGAATTTCAATTTTCCACTCAGTAATATGATAACAAATTTTAATCAAAAATATCTCGTTTTCTGCTCGAAAGATTTTTACTAAATTTTACACGAATATAGACAACAGTTATCTCCATTTACAGGTAAAATATAAACAAAATCTATCGAGCAGTTTACGGGATATTTGAATTTCAATATTACACTCTGTAAAACGGAAGCAAATTTTAACCCTAAATATCTCAATTTCTGCGCGACAAATTTTTACTAAATTTTACACAAATTTAGACAACAGTTGTCTCCATTTACAGGTAAAACATAAACAAAATCTATCGAGGAGTTTACGAGATATATGAATTATAATTTTACACTCTGTAAAATGATAACAAATTTTAACCCAAAATATCTCGTTTTCTGCTCGATAGATTATTACTAAATTTTACACAAATATAGAATACAGTTATCTCCATTTACAGCTAAAATATAAACAAAATCTATCGAGCACTTTACGAGATATTTCAATTTCAATTTTCACTCTAAGAAACGAAAGCAAACTTTAACTTTAAATATCTCGTTTACTGCTGGATAAATTTTTGCTAAATTTTAAACAATTATAGACAAATGTTATCTTTATATACAAGTAAAATATAAACAAAATCTATCGAGCAGTTTACGAGATATTTGAATTTCAATATTACAGTCTGTAAAGTGATAACAAACTTTAACCCAAAATATCTCGTTATCTGCTACATAGATATTTAGAAAATATTAATCAATTTTAGACAACAGTTATCTCCGTTTACAGGTAAAACATAAAAAAAATCTAACGGCTAGTTTACGAGATATTTGAATTTGAATTTTACACTCTGTAAAATGATAACAAACTTTAACCCTAAATATTTCGTTTCATGCTCGATAGATTTTTATTAAATTTTACACAAATATAGACAACAGTTATTTCCACATACAGGTAAAATGTATACTAAATCTACCGACTAGTTTACGAGATATTTGAATTTGGAATTTCCACTCTGTAAAACGGTAGCAAATTTTAACCCTAAATATCGTGTTTCCAGCTCCATAGATTTTTACTAAATTTAACACAATTTTAGGCAACAGTAATCTCTATTTATAGGTAAAATATGAACAAAATCTATCGAGCAGTTTACGAGGTATTTGAATTATTATTTTACACTGTGTAAAATGTTAACATTCCCAAAATATCTCGTTTTCCGCTCGATAGATTTTTACTAAATAATATACACTCATAGAATAAAGGTGTCTACATATACAGGTAAAATGTAGACAAAATCTATTGAGCAGTTTACAAGATATTTGAATTTGAAATTTTCACTTTGTAAAACGGAAGCAAAATTTAACCCTAATTATCTTGTTTACTGCTTCATAGATTTTTACTGAATTATATACTGTCATAGACATAAGTTATCTCCATATACAGAAAAAATATAAACAAAATCTATCGAGTAGTTTACAAGATTTTTGAATTTGAAATTTTCACTCTGTATAAGGGAAGCAAAATTTAACCCAAAATATCTCATTTCCTGCTCGATAGATTTTTACTAAATTTAAAATAATTTTAGACAACAGCTACCACTATTTACAGGTAAAATATAAACAAAATCAATCGAGCAGTTTACGAGATATTTGAATTTGAAATTTTCACTCTGTAAAATGTTAACATTCCCAAAATATCTCGTTTTCCGCTCGATAGATTTTTACTAAATATTACACAGTCATAGACAATAGTTATCCACATATACAGGTAAATTTTTAAACAAAATCTATCAACTAGTTTACGAGATATTTGAATTTGAATTTTACACTCTGTAAAATGATAACAATCCCAAAATATCTCGTTTTCCGCTCGATAGATTTTTACTTAATATTACACAGTCATAGAACACAGTTATCTTCATATACAGGAAAAATATAAACAAAATCTATCGACTAGTTTACGAGATATTTGTTTTAAAATTTTCACTCTGTAAATCGAAAGCAAATTTTAACCATAAGTATCTCGTTTCCTGCCTTATACATTTTTACTAAGCTATACACCGTCATTGACAATAGTTATCTCGATAAACAGGTAAAATATATTATTTCTAATTACAGGTAAGTTATTTCTAATTACAGGAAAATATGAACAAAATCTATCGAGCAGCTTACAAGATATTTGAGTTTGAAATTTTCACTCCGTAATACGGAAGCTAATTTTAACCCTAAATATCTCGTTTCCTGCTCGATACATTTTTACTTAAATTAACACAATTATAGACAACAGTTATTTCCACGTACAGGTAAAATGTATACAAAATCTACCGACTAGTTTACGAGATATTTGAATTTGCAATTTCCACTCTGTAAACCGGTAGCAAATTTTAACCCTAAATATCGTGTTTCCAGCTCCATAGATTTTTACTAAATTTAACTCAATTTTAGACAACAGTTATCTCTAATTACAGGTAAAATATAAACAAAATCTATCGACTAATTTAAGAGATATTTGAAATTTTCACTCTGTAAAACGGAAGCAAATTATAACCCTAAATATCTCGTTTCCTGCTCGATACATTTTTACTAAAGTCAACACAATTATAGACAACCGTTATCTCCATATACAGGTAAAATGTAGACAAAATCTATGGAGCAGTTTACGAGATATTGGAATTTGAAATTTTCATTTTGTAAAACGAAAGCAAACTTTAACCCTAAATATTTCGTTTCCTGCTCCATAGATATTTACTAAAATTAGCACAAATATAGACAACAATTATCTCGATATACATGAAAAATATAAACAAAATCTATCGAATAGTTTACAAGATATTTTAATTTCAATTTTACACAATGTAAAATGATAACAAACTTTAACCCAAAATATCTCGTTTTCTGCGCGATAGATTTTTACTAAATTAAACACCGTCACAGACAATAGTTATCTCCACATACAGGAAAAATATAATCAAAATCTATCGACTAGTTTACAAGATTTTTGAATTTGAAATTTTCACTTTGTAAAACAATAACAAACTTTAACCCAAAGTATCTCGTTTTCTGCTACATAGATTTTTACAAAATTTTACACAATCATAGACAGCAGTTATTTCTAATTACAGGTAAAATGTAGACAAAATCTATCGAGCACTTTACGAGATATTAGAATTTCAATTTTACACTCTGTGAAATGATAACAAAGTTTAACCCTAAATATCTTGTTTCCAGCTCCATAGATTTTTACTAAATAATATACACTCATAGAATAAAGGTGTCTACATATACAGATAAAATGTAGACAAAATCTATCGACTAGTTTAAGAGATATTTGAATTTAAAATTTTCATTCTGTAAAACGAAAGCAAACATTAACCCTAAATATTTCTTTTCCTGCTCGATAGATGTTTATTAAATTTAACACAATTATAGACAACAGTTATTTCCACATACAGGTAAAATGTAGACAAAATCTATCGATTAGTTTCCGAGATATTTGAATTTGGAATTTCCACTCTGTAAGACGGAAGCAAATTTTAACCCTAAATATCTCGTTTCCTGCTCCATACATTTTTACTAAAATTAACACAATTTTAGAGAAACAGTTATCTCTGCTATACATGAAAAAAAAAACAAAATCTATTGAGTACTTTACGACATATTTGATTTTTAACTTTAAACTCTGTAAAATGATAACAAACATTAACCCAAAATATCTCGTTTTCTGCGGGATAGATTTTTACTAAACTATACGCAGTCATAGAACACAGTTTTCTCCATATACAGGAAAAATGTAGACAAAATCCATCGAGCACTTTACGAGATATTAGAATTTCAATTTTACACTCTGTGAAACAATAAAAATTTTGTCCCTAAATATCTCGTTTCCTGCTCGTTAGATTTTTACTAAGTTTAACACAATTATAGATAACAGTTATCTCCATAAGCAGGAAAAATATAAACAAAATCTATCGAGCAGTTTACAAGATATTTGAGTTTTAATTTTACACTATGTAAAATGTTAACAATCCCAAAATATCTCGTTTTCCGCTCGATAGATTTTTACTAACTATTACACAGTCATAGACAATAGTTATCTCCATATACAGGTAAAATATAAACAAAATCTACCGAGTAGTTTACGAGATATTTGAATTTCAATTTTCACTCTGTAAAACGAAAGCAAACTTTAACCCTAAATATCTCGTTTTCTGCCCGACAGATTTTTATTAAATTTTACACAAATATAGACAACAGTTGTCTCCAAATACAGGTAAAATATAAACAAAATCTATCAACTAGTTTACGAGATATTTTAATTTCAATTTTCACTCTGTGAAACAAGAGCAAACTTTAACCCTAAACATCTTGTTTCCTGCGCGACAGATTTTTATTAAATTTAAAACAAATAAAGACCACAGTTATTTCCATACACAAGTATGGAAATAATATACAAGTAAAATATAATCAAAATCTATCAACTAGTTTTCGTGATATTTGAATTTAAATTTTCACTCTGTGAAACGAAAACAAACTTTAACCATAAATATCTCGTTTCCTGTGCGATAGATTTTTACTAAATTTTACACAATTATTGACAACAGTAATTTCCACGTACAGGAAAAATATAAACAAAATCTATCGAGTAGTTTACTAGATATTTGAATTTGAATTTTACACAATGTAAAATGATAACAAACTTTAACCCAAAATATCTCGTTTTCTGCGCGATAGATTTTTACTAAATTAAACACCGTCACAGACAATAGTTATCTCCACATACAGGAAAAATATAATCAAAATCTATCGACTAGTTTACAAGATTTTTGAATTTGAAATTTTCACTTTGTAAAACAATAACAAACTTTAACCCAAAGTATCTCGTTTTCTGCTACATAGATTTTTACAAAATTTTACACAATCATAGACAGCAGTTATTTCTAATTACAGGTAAAATGTAGACAAAATCTATTGAGTAGTTTACTAGATATTTGAATTTGAATTTTACACTCTGTAAAATGATAACAAACTTTAACCCTAAATATCTTGTTTCCAGCTCCATAGATTTTTACTAAATAATATACACTCATAGAATAAAGGTGTCTACATATACAGATAAAATGTAGACAAAATCTATCGACTAGTTTAAGAGATATTTGAATTTAAAATTTTCATTCTGTAAAACGAAAGCAAACATTAACCCTAAATATTTCTTTTCCTGCTTGATAGATGTTTATTAAATTTAACACAATTATAGACAACAGTTATTTCCACATACAGGTAAAATGTAGACAAAATCTATCGACTAGTTTCCGAGATATTTGAATTTGGAATTTTCACTCTCTGAAACGAAAGCAAATTTTTACCCTAAATATCTCGTTTCCTGCGGGATAGATTTTTACTAAACTATACGCAGTCATAGAACACAGTTTTCTCCATATACAGGAAAAATGTAGACAAAATCCATCGAGCACTTTACGAGATATTAGAATTTCAATTTTACACTCTGTGAAATGATAACAAATTTTAACCCTAAATATCTTGTTTCCTGCTCGATAGATTTTTACTAAGTTTAACACAATTACAGATAACAGTAATCTCCATATACAGGAAAAATATAAACAAAATCTATCGACTAGTTTACGAGATATTTGAATTTAAAATTTTCACTCTCTGAAACGAAAGCAAATTTTTACCCTAAATATCTCGTTTCCTGCTGGATAGATTTTTACTAAGTTTAACACAATTATAGACATCAGTTATCTCCATATACAGGTAAAATATAAACAAAATCTACCGAGTAGTTTTCAAGATTTTTGAATTTTAAATTTTCACTATGTAAAATGTTAACAATCCCAAAATATCTCGTTTTCCGCTCGATAGATTTTTACTAACTATTACACAGTCATAGACAATAGTTATCTCCATATACAGGTAAAATATAAACAAAATCTACCGAGTAGTTTACGAGATATTTGAATTTCAATTTTCACTCTGTAAAACGAAAGCAAACTTTAACCCTAAATATCTCGTTTTCTGCCCGACAGATTTTTATTAAATTTTACACAAATATAGACAACAGTTGTCTCCAAATACAGGTAAAATATAAACAAAATCTATCAACTAGTTTACGAGATATTTTAATTTCAATTTTCACTCTGTGAAACAAGAGCAAACTTTAACCCTAAACATCTTGTTTCCTGCGCGACAGATTTTTATTAAATTTAACACAATTATAGACCACAGTTATTTCCATACACAAGTATGGAAATAATATACAAGTAAAATATAATCAAAATCTATCAACTAGTTTTCGTGATATTTGAATTTAAATTTTCACTCTGTGAAACGAAAACAAACTTTAACCATAAATATCTCGTTTCCTGTGCGATAGATTTTTACTAAATTTTACACAATTATTGACAACAGTAATTTCCACGTACAGGAAAAATATAAACAAAATCTATCGAGTAGTTTACTAGATATTTGAATTTGAATTTTACACTCTGTAAAATGATAACAAACTTTAACCCAAAGTATCTCGTTTTCTCCTACATAGATTTTTACTAAATTTAACACAATTGTAGACAACAGTTGTCTTCATATACAGGAAAAATATAAACAAATTCTATCGACTAGTTTACGGGATATTTGAATTTGAATTTTTCACTCTGTTAAACGAAAACAAAATTTAACTCTAAATATCTCGTTTTAAACTCGGTAGATTTTTACGAAATTTTACACAATTATAGTCTACAGTTATTTCCATATAGGGGTAAAACATAAACAAAATCTACGAAATTTATTCAGTTAAGCGGCACTTTCGCTCAATCTATGTTATTTAAATGCTTAATTTTACTTTGATATTGAATGAATTCCTCCTATTTCTACCGCGGTAATAAAGACACACATCATGAATGAACTAAAAACCTATACAAAGCTCTAAGGGGAATTTTGACATCAGTTGTCCCAATTAATGCTTTAAGCAGAATATTAGAATATTTCCGGAAAGGTTATTAGAAAATTCATAGATCTACTCAGGTGCTGAGAATGCTGATTTACGTCAGAATTCTGCATTTTAATGATTCTCTAGTTCTAGACAGCCACGCTTACATTTGATATCAATGCCATAGATTTTTCCGGAATCCAATTTCTATTATTTTTTGGGGGGTGGAGGAACGTTTCAAGCAAAAGTTCGAAATATAACGTCTCTAATTATTATTATTGCAATTTTAAAAATAATCAATACATTTTTATCATGAAATTTAAACAACAAAGAGAGAGAATACGAAATGTTTATTCTTTAAACTCTTAGTAAAGTTGGATTCACAGATTTTCTTTACATTTTGAATTATAGCCATGCTGAATATTTATTTAAATAAATATATACATAAAATAAATAATTAAGGGTAATGTATAATACATTTTAATCTTCGTAGCAAGTGAGGTACGTGAAAGGATAGGAAAGACATGCAGTTAGATTATAGCAATGCATTAAAACTGTCCGGTAGGACAGTTGTATAATGGTTGATCGTCAAAAACTGCACGAATCATTCGATTCGGAATTTTATGTAGATGTGCCTTTTGGGAGTCTCGACGCTGTACATCAAATGGGAGAGGAGTTAGCCCCATGTATGTGAGGCCCTCTCCAAAATTATTATTACTAATTAACAAAAACTTACAGTTTAAAATGTTAAGTATAAGGGTTGATTAAACGCCAAAAGGTACACAAATCAGCAAGTACCTAACATTTCATTAATACTTCATTAATATTTAAGTAATTCTATTGCATTAATTTTCATTAATAAGTTATTTTTTAGAATTTATTAGATGTCACAGACCCTTATGCTGGCCATTTTCGTCTACAAAATATATGTTCAAGTAGCACTGTAGATTGACTGTAATATCTAGTTATCTATAATAATGAAACTATTAATTACAGGTTAAAAAGAAAAACGTTACAAAAAATAAAAAAAAATTATGAGGCTAAAAAATTCAAAACTTTTTTTTAAAAGAAACTTTACCAACATACATCAATGATTTTCAAAAATCGTCGGTTTAAGTTCATTCTTCGATTAAAGTAATTGTTATTTTATGAAGTAGTCAAACGTTTATAATAATTATCTGTCTTTATCGCAAGTAACATAGTTTTCTTCAATTACATTCTCAATGTAGGTATTCATCCCACAATGTTGTATACATGTAATATAAAGTAAATAAGATATGCATATTTTTAGGACAGCTAATTATTCCAGTATTTTACTATAAGTAAAATTAGGAGGTCTAAATTAAATTACAATCGAGAAATCAATAATTATTGTTGAATAATCTACTTGTTGTAACTGTGTGTTATTTGTGCTCTCGAATATTTCGGTAAGACGAATTCAAGACAGTAGCCTACTCTAACTTTGTCTTTTTCTACTTTAACATGCATGAACGTATGATATATGTGATTTATCATAATTATAACAAAAAAATATTATAAATGAAGTGGCCAGCATAAGGGTCTGTGACATCTAATAAATTCTAAAAAATATTAATGAAAATTAATGCAGTAAAATTACTTAAATATTAATGAAGTATTAATGAAATGTTGGGTACTTGCTGATTTGTGTACCTTTTGGCGTTTAATCAACCCTTATACTTAACATTTTAAACTGTAAGTTTTTGTTAAGGAGATTTTTGTACCTTTTGGATAGATTTTCCTTTTTGTCTATTTTACAAAGTTACATATCTGCTTTACAGATTTTTTTAAATTTTGGAATAAGCAATTCTATAATTATAACCTGATAAGGTGTTAAGTCGGAACCGTAACTACCACTGGAGAGATCTTTTTAAAGAATGATTATAGTTGCGGTCCCCCAAACCATCCCCAATAACAATGTTTTTGAAAAAGCGTTTTGAATAACATAGGAAGGTATTTGTACGTAAATAGCAAAATTAAACTGCGATTTCAGTACTTCCTTTTAAGAGGATTAAGAAAAATAAAGTACGATTGCAGTACTACTCCCTAAAAGGCAAAGAGGCAAAGATTTTTTAATCGAACGACAAATCATTGATTTAAATTGGTTCACTCATTGATAATTTAAACGATTGCAGTACTTCCTCTTAGTAGGTGCAAGAGCATCAGCAACGTAGAGGAGCTTTAACCACTTATTCGAGCTGAATTTTATCAAAATCGTACTAAGCGTTATAGAAATATTGGTAATAATAGTTTTAGAAAGGGCCTTATTTGGGTGGGGCGAACTCCCCTCCTTATGAGGCACGGCGTCGAGACTTTTAAAGTGCAAATCTGTACAAAATTTCGATTCGAATGACACTTCGGTCGGTTTACGTGTCGATAATTTGAAACGATTGCTATACTTCCCCTTAACAAGTGTAAGAGCTGATCGCCGCTTTAATGTTACGTAGGGGAGCCCTAACCCTATCATCCTACCAAATTTTATCAAAATCGGGCCAAGATTTACAGAGTAATTAAAACTGTCCGGTAGGACAGTTGTATAAGGGTTGATCGTCAAAAACTGCACGAAAAAGCGTAACGTTGAAAAACACCCAACTTTGACAATTTTTTTCTCTTTTTCTATAAAAGATAAAATTCCCAAATTTTCTTTAAAATAAAGGGCAAACCCTCCTTTATAGCTGTAATTTTTTTGCAACAACCCAGATCTAATAGGTTTCGAGAAAAAAGTTGCCGAAAATGAGCAAAAACCGCTTTTTCAAAAAATGTTCTTGTTCTTGTTCTTCTTCTTGTTGTTCTTGTTACCTTTTTTGTAAACAACGTAGCGCCTAAACGCACGAACCGATTTTCATGAATGAGGTGTCATTCGATTCGGAATTTTATGTAGATGTGCCTTTTGGGGGTCTCGATCCTGTACATTGAATAGGAGAGGAGTTAGCCCCCTTTATGTAAGGCCCCCTCCAAAATTATTATTACTAATTACTCTGTAAATCTTGGCCCGATTTTGATAAAATTTGGTAGGGTTAGGGCTTCCCTACGTAACAATAAAGCGACGATTTGCTCTTACACTTGTTAAGGGGAAGTATAGCAATCGTTTCAAATTATCGACACGTGAACCGATTCTCATGAATGAAGTGTCATTCGAATCGAAATTTTGTACAGATTTGCACTTTAAAAGTCTCGACGCTGAGCCTCATAAGGAGGAGAGTTTGCCCCACCCAAGTAAGGCCCTTTCTAAAACTATTATTACCAATATTTCTATTACGCTTAGTCCGAATTTGATAAAATTTAGCTCGAAGAAGTGATTAAAGCTCCTCTACGTGGCTTTGAAGTGCCAACATGCTCTTACACCTACTAAGAGAAAGTACTGTAATCGCAGTTTATTTTCCTTACTTCTCTTAAAAGGAAGTACTGAAATCGCAGTTTAATTTTGCTTTTTACGTACTAATACCTTCCTATTTTATTCAAAACGCTTTCTCAAAAAAAATTTATTGAGGATGGCAACTATAATCATTCTTTAAAAAGATCTCTCCAGTGGTAGTTACGGTTCCGACTTAAAACCTTATCAGGTTATAATGATAGAATTGCTTATTACAAATTGTAAAGCAGATATATAACTTTGCAAAATAGACAAAAAGGAAAATCTATCCAAAAGGTACAAAAATCTCCTTAACAAAAACTTACAGTTTAAAATGTTAAGTATAAGGGTTGATTAAACGCCAAAAGGTACACAAATCAGCTAGTACCCAACATTTCATTCATGCTTAGTTGATATAATTTAAGTAATTTTGCTGCATTACCTTTTCCTTCACATTTTTTAGAATTTATTAGATGTCACAGACCCTTATGCTGGCCAGTTCATTCATAATATTATTTTGTTATAATTATGATAAAATGTATATTATATCTTTGTTTGTAAATAGGTACTTTATTTTAACTCTATTCCAAATTATTCTTCGGATTTCTCTTTAATGTGCCCTTTATTCTGAAGTTGTCACATATACTTGCATGTTAAAGTAAAAAAATACCAAGTTAGAGTCGGCTACTGTTTAAATTTGAATCACGGAGGATCAAAAACAATATTTCAGTCTTAAATTCGTCTTACCGAAATATTCGTGAGTCCAAATAACACACAGTTAATAACAAGTAGATTATTCAACAATAATTATTCATTTCTCAATTTTAATTTAATTTAGTCCCCCTAATTTTACTTATAGTAAAATACTGGAATAATTAGCTGTCCTAAAAAGTATGCATTTTTTATTTATTTTATATTACATATTTACAACATTGTGGGGAGAACACCTAGATTGAAAATTTAATTGAAGAAAACTATATTATTTGCGATAAAGCTAGATTAATTATTACCTATTATTATAAACGTTTGACTACTTCATAAAATAACAACTACTTTAATCGACGAATGAACTTAAACCGACGATTTTTATTTAAAAATAAAATAAAATCATTGATGTATGTTGGTATAAGCATTTTTGTAAAAAGTTTATGCATTTTTTTTAGCCTCATATATATGTATATATATATATATATATATTTTATAACGTTTTCTTTTTCACCTGTAATCAATAGTTTTATTAATATAGATAAATAGATATTACAGTCAATTTAAGTTAAATGGTGTGGTACTTGAACAAATATTTTGTAGATGAAAATAGCCAGCATAAGGGCCTGTGACATCTAATGAATTCTAAAAAATATTAAGAAAATTAATGCAGTAAAATTACTTAAATAATATCAATGAAGTATTAATGAAATGTTGGGTGCTTGCTGATTTGTGTACCTTTTTGGCGTTTAATCAACCCTTATACTTAACATTTTAAACTGTAAGTTTTTGTTAAGGAGTTAAATTATGAATGTCTAGAATTATAGTTTCTTTTCATTTCGGAGAAATAACAACCTCAAAACTGGTAAATTGATTTATTATCTTTGAACCGATTGTGTTTGGAAGAGTGGAACGCAGCATCAAAGCGGCTTTGATTATTAGAAAAACAAACGACTTATTATTTTTCTCACCTCTTGAACAGGAATATGGCAGTTGGGCAGATTTCCGATGTTAAGTTTTCACGCAAATACACGTTTTAATGTAACCAATACTTTATTTATTAATTTATATAATCGACCTTTTAAACCTGACACCAGCCACTTATTTACATTATGCAATCTTAATCAATTAGAGGATACAGTACACTTAGCGTATGTACTATTTTAACTCCATATCGTTTAAAGTATTTCAATAAAAAAAATCTTACTGAAAATGATTTGTATGCAAAATTAAACGGTTGGAATTGGAATAATTTATGCAATTACTTAAAAGAGGCCTTAAATTACAGAAAATTAATAATTAATGAATTTAATTGAGATTAAAATGTTTTATTTAGTTTATTCCTTTTTTTTTTGTAAAAGTATTCATTTATTTTCTTTACTCATTTATTTTACTCACTAGTGGATTATTTTATTTTTATTTTTTTCCTAAATGTGTTGTATTTATTAATTTATATAAACGAAACTCAACTCTGCGGACGGAGTACGCTCCATGCACTCGAGTGTTATTATTTTTTGCTTTCTGAAATGTAACTTATGTAAAAAGTTGGAATTAAATAAACACTTATTATTATTATTAATAGTAATGAAATATTATGGAGGGTACTTTTATGTATTAAAATGAGAACGGTAGAGAATTTAAGCTGCCCTCTAGAGGGCCTTTGTAGTATCTGAATGGATGTAATACCGGTATTAAATGTATGAACCGTATTTATGAAAAGTCCAACCAAAATTCCAAGTTTTATTTTGTTTTTTTCACAAGATATTCTGCAATTACAACTTCTAAAATAAAATTGTCAGCAATACCTTAGCGACATGTTAAAATGGAAAAATAGGTATTGTCGGGGCCGGAAGTTGGTATTCCTTGCCAACGTCGGCCTTGACGGATGTAGTACGTCGACGTTTCGTCGAAGGCGTTTGGAAAGCATTTGTGATATCCTTTAACGCTTCCAATAAGAAACCACCTAAGATTAAGTAAAAAGCATACTAAATATTAAGTAAAAAAAAAACGGCGCATTCTTGAAAAGCAGAAAACTTGCTGTATTACAGTCTAGCGGTAATAAGGTATTAAGTAAATATTTCATTCATATAAACGCTTTCTTTTTAAGAAAAGAATCCTCAGAACTCCTTGAAAAAATCTGTTTCCAAAGAAAAATTCTTCGTGTGGTGAATCTCCGGAACAAGCAGTCGAAAAGTTCTTTCTCTTTGAGCCCTTTAATCCCTTAACCCTCTTAAACGTTTCCATCCTGAACTGTTTTTAAGATGCCTGTCATATAATCTAGTCATCTTGTATTTTGAACACTGAGCAATGCAATATTTGTTTTTGAATTATTTTGGCCACATTCAGAAAGCACATGCTTTGTTTGCTTGGTAACCTTCAAATAAAGACATAAACGCAATACTTCGAATCATTTCATCATGACTTTATTCTATACTATACACAAAACAGTGCTATAGTGTGATCGATTATCATTTTCGTCGTTAAGAATGATTTAGAAAACATACCAAACTAATGACGCAAAGGAAATCTGAATTTTGGATTGGGATGGTGATGATGGTACTTTGCACCTGGGCGGCTTTGTGATATTTTGCCTTAACCGGATTGTTTGTTTTTGTTTTGTGAATCGATGCTTAAGAGAACTTGTCTGAACGGAACTCTAACAATCCACCAATTGATCTCTCTCTCCAAAACAATATTTAATATTTTTACAGCCAGCTTCGAACCCAAAAAAAAAAAATGATTTTGGGTAGTTCTAGATGGTGCAATATTTGATCTGAAAGTAGCTGAGAAATCTGAATTCTCTTCAGTAGATCTAAGAGACGAAACCTCAAAGAAGTAAAGATGTGAAGCCGTGCCCACGGAAAAATAATTTTTCCTTCACTTCCCAAGAAGACTCTTTCACCCTCTCAGATCAAAAGTAAGTGAAGTAAATAAAAGTGCCCTGCAAAAGTAGTTTGAATGTAGTATTGTAACATGTAGCCAGTACATATCGATTGGACGCGGGGTATTGCGAGGTGGGGAGAGTAGCATTGCCGGCACAGCAAATATACACCAACAGTATGCGTCTGAACTTCACTCGGCAAGTTCGCACGTACACAACTTTTAACCAAGACAAACTATAAAAAATCAATCGGAAAAATTAATTTCCTTGCCGTTGGTGAGTGCATTTTGTTTTAATTAATTAAATGTTAGAATGTGTATAACATGATCACTTAATAGAGATAAAATTCGTACTTACCCATTAGTTCGGCAATTTTATTAAATCCTTTTGAGAAGAGACAAGGTGAAGAAACTTACAAGCCAGCAAATATTAACTAGAAACATAAGCCAGAAACTCTTATTGAAATAATTAAAACTTACTCACAGTTTGAGCCGTCGTTCCACAAGTTCTGGCTCATTTTCTTCGGAGTTGGAATTTTCGCTCGGTATTTCTTGTCTTCAGTAATAGAATTCAGTATTTATAATAAAGAAATTACTTCAATATCAGTGTGTGTGGCAAGGTGACCTAAACTCTGTTCATATAGCTACTATTTCTAGCTGAATAAAATCCGTTAAGAGTTTTAAGCGTGAACAATTCACACGGCCCTCTCTCATTACAATTTGAGTTGTTGACTTATAGTGACTTGCACCTCAAAATACCCAGAAAAATTATACAAATTAATACTATATAGCGAAATACAAATTTGGAGGTACGAAACTCAGTAATTTTTTTTCAATCTCTTCAGTTATTTCGGTTTGAGGGCTTTAGATGGCTCCCGTGTTCAGACCTAACCTTAACTTTCAGCTTTCTGCGGCTTTTAGTTTTAGAGATATTGCGTACTTTTTTCGGACTCAGGAAACTATTTAATATATAAGTGGTAAAAGCTCTAAATGAAAAGTTGGCATGATCACAATACTTTCCTTATCTCTTAGCAGATAAAGAAACTCAAAGTGAACACTTACCTAAGTTTCCATTACCGCAACCTTTTTTCTTGTCAACTGACTTTTCGCCATCTCCTCTACACTTTCAGCTTAATTTTAATACAAGTTCTTTAGTATTGAGATTGTCCTCAACCAATCGCCTCTCTTAGTTTTCGTTTTCCAGCTCTTTTCTTTCTTTTCTTCAGACTATAAAGGCTTCCTCAATACCATCCATTTACACTTGGGCCCGTCTTTCTTTTTCCCAAGTTACATTTCCTTAGCAATTCTCCGGTCTAGTTAATTATTCCTGTCAATATTAACGCTGGATAATAGTAGTAAAAAAGCTTTAACATTCGAATAGATCTGCAATGCTGATCAATGTCAATGATTTCTTTTCATCCTGTTAAATGCCATCAAATTTTCTAAGGCCCAATATAAAGGGAATATCTTATATTTTTAAAAAATTCTATGTTTCGAATTTCCCCCCTCTCAGTCAGCAAACAGAACTCGAGATCTCACTGCGGATATTCCCGGAACCCTAAACTCGGAAGTCTGCACGGGTTACAATACTCCTAGTAGATGAGAGAAAATAAAGAAAAACCAACAAAAAATCACTTGAAATTGCATTGCACAGCTTTATTATGTATTGATATTTTATCTCAGATTCGAGAAAACCCTATCTTCTAATTTTAATTACCCAAAAATCTTTTTCAGTCATCAAAACCTTTATTTCTTATTAATTACATTCTGTTTATTAAGCTTTCGAACCAACTACGATCATTATCGACGTTTTTGTAAATGGGTCAAGAAACCATTGTGCAAAATTAAACATTTTTTTATAGAATCCAATGTAACTTCGTTTCTTCATGCATAATGTTCAGAAAACATTTTTCATGTATTTTTTAAGAAAATTCTTTACATTTTTCCATTTTCAAGCTATTTAAAATACATTTCATTTTACAGTACTTTTATTGCAAAATCAAATAACTTTATATTACTTTTATTATTAAGATATAAAGATATAAAGTACGCAATTAGCAATTAGTCCGCCAAGTTAACAAGAAAGTCGTTGGAGTAATTTTCATGAAAATCTAAAAAGGTGAAAAATTTATTGAGTAAAGTGGTGATTCCCATTTGTCTGACCAAATTGTGGCGTCCTCTATTCGCAATTAAATTTGAATGTCTTTTTTCGGTTATAAGGTGTATTCAGTCACATACATTGACCGTTTTGTAAAAACCACTTCCCTAATTCAAAGACCTCAGTACGGATGTTTCCAGAGAAACTCTAAATAGAAAAGCAGCACGATTGCCTAGTACAGAAAGAGGTAGTAAAAAAATATACGAAGCTCCACACTGTTATTTGCGAGCTTAAGGTTTTTACGCTGTCGTATAGAGTATTTGTAAAAAAATAAACAATAAAAAAAATTATCCATACACTTAATAATACAATTCATAAATAATTCTAAAATAGAACAAAATATTTTAAAGTTTGTGAGAAAGTTAAACATTAACTATTTCCAATAATTACGACAAATAATCTTTTGTATTCGCCAGTATGTAGTGTTTATTTCTTATACTTAAGATAAATGTGGCATGTAGGACTAACCATGATAACATACATCACACTGGTAAATCTTTGACCATTGTTTAAAGTGATTGACAAAATAATTTTATTCTAAGGATAATAACTCTCAGGAAAATAAATCTTAGAATAAAAAAAGTAGATAAATGAAGGCCTAATCTGGCTGGTTAAATATTAAGCAAACAATTTTTTTTTTATATTGACGAAATGAAAATGAATATGAAACATTAAATAAAATTATTTATATGCAGGGTGAAGCAGTAAGTATTGTCTATAGGCTTACTGTGTGCAGTACATCTAAAGTGCAGTTCAATGACGTATTGGCCAACTTGATATTTTCCACTGTTCTTGAGTGACGTCACTTTAATTTTTTTTTCTAAAATCATTACTTTTTTCCAATAAAAATGTTATTACTCAGAAAGTTTTAGTCCGAATTCGATTCTGATGACACGGTTAGAAAGACTGATAAATTTTCTAAAAATTGACAACATTTTTAAGCATAAATCTTCTCCAAACAACCTCAATCTTCCTTCGGATACTGGAAAAATAAAAGTAATCTAAATTTTTAAGAAAACTCATTAGGCCCTTATGTGATCATTATCAGACCTAGGTGCTAGCATTTTTCATAAAAGTTTCCTTGTTTAATGGGCTTTCAAACGGTATATCATTTTCCAGGATTCCTTTTATCTTCGTATGAGAAATTACGTTTGTTTTACAAGAAAACGTGTTGACGAGCACTCAAGAGTGTTAGTTATCAAGTTGTTTAATTCATTGAAAACTCTTTTAAATGGACCAGTAGTCAATTTTAAAGTAGGCTCTCTTAAAATAAGAAAGTCAAAGGTTACAAATTGCACTTGAAAAAAAAAGAAATCTAAACTTTCTGAAATATTTTATTAAAATATTTTAAACAAGTGCTATTTTTATAAAAAAAAAAATTCATATAGTTTGTATTTACTCCAAATTACAATTTCACACACAACTACTATTTCCTAGAATACATATTAAAACACAAATTAATATGAATGAATGAAGCTGAAGCAAGGCTAAGAGGGATCGGAAATGGCAAGCTTGTGGCGGAGAAGTGATGATAATAGTGAATTTTAAAATCAGAGGGTGAAGGGGATTGACCAGTGAAGAATTCTAAGAGAAGTGGCAGGCATTAGGAAGGATTTAACAAAGGCTACTCTCCTGCGGGAAGGAATGTAAATGTCATAAGAACGAGAGCGGGGATGCACAGATGATTTCAATTTGAGGAATTGAAGAATCTATGCAAGTCTTTGGGGTTGAATAGCTATGGAGGTCCCCAGTTCTTGGGGCGGTGTTTAGTGAGGGCGCAAGTGTACAGGTTTTGTGCCCTCTGGGCTTTTCTAATATTTTTACTAAATTACATATATTTACAAACTATATTTGGGCTCATAATGTATTCAGAGGTTGGCGCATTTCGATACTTATTCCAAATGCACTTATTCAAAGATACAAAAGTAAATTATAAAATTTATTTACTTGTAAACAAGTTTGTGAACTTAGTAATAAAGGGAAGTGTTTCTTGGGATTACGGAGTGACCATCACATTCTGATATTCCCTACAGAGGGTATATCCTCCTACTGGAGAAGGGCTGGCGCCAGAGGGTGCTCCCCGTTCCCTGGAATTGCTCAAGAGAGCCTGGGCGGTTACCAAGAGTGAAGGGATGTATATTCTCCTTAGAACTTAGAGCTTTATGAGGAGGGTTACATGGGGCACAGAAAGGTTATTTACTACCAGCTCCTCTTTTCTTAGTGCTTCCCTGGAAAACATGGTTGTCTCTTGATTTGGGCGGGAGAAATTCTTAGAACTCCTGGAGAGCGTTGGGGTGTGTCGCGATAAAGAGCTCTCACGCTTTCTAGAGAGCCTGGCAATTTACCAGGCAATTTATTTTATTAAGTTTATCCATCCTATCTGGATCCCTGTACCCTATCCTGGGCGAGCTTTTTTCAAAATATTCTTGGAGAAGAATATTATGAGAAGTATCGGTTCCGATTCCTCTTTTTAGAACTTCCCTGAGTGAGTTGTTTCATCAATATCTTGGGAAACTTTCCCTAAAAATGAAAAATAAACAACTTTCCGTATAAGCCCGTGAATGCAGAAAAATAAGTGAGATGATGGCCGTATGGTGTAAATTTTGAACCACAAGATTGCAATACTTATCCCTGCAGACCCGAAAAAGAAATAATAGCGATAGAATCAATACAATTAAGGATAGTAAGGACTCTCGTTGGCCCTGTGAAGGAGCAAAATAACAATAATAAAAGACATGGTAAGATGTAAGCTCACCCACTCGTGGCCAAATATTGGTTAACGGTCTAACAGTGCTAGGGAAAGCAGCCAAGCATGTACACAAAGGCACCTGTTTTGTTGTGTGCGTAATCGTCAGCTGTATACAATGGAAAGCTCTGAGCCTTCTTATGACAGTTGCTGTCAGTGCTGCCACCCCGGTAATTTGCCGAAAAGACAGGGCGCAAAAAACTAACTGTAACAACGGAGTTAAATATTGATGGGTTGTCACTCCTGTTTCGCTCCCCATTTTCCCACACTTCTCTTGGAAAATTTTACATAAAAATCATAAGATCTTTCATCAGGTAAACTCTCATTTGCAATTAAATTAAAGTAGACACAAAAAATGTGTCAACATTTTCGTTTGCTATCAGTTTTTGTAAGTACACACTATCGATGTTTTCGCTCTACTTTAGTTTTTAAAATACAATTAACATACTTTAATTGAGAGTTAATTGGCGCCTATTCTGATGTGTAATAAAAATTAGTGCCGGCATATTAAACTGCTAGCAAGTTCAAAAATAAGGCTCAGGATAAATGAATTTAAGGAGGTGATAATATGAGTGAATTTGATTCTAGAGAAACATCGTATCCTACACATTGTGCGAATTAGGAACGGTTTCTTACAATTTTGTGTGATTATAAATGATCAATACTGCGCAATAAAGCACCAACTTACGAAGTCAATTTACACAACTAAACCCAAAAAGTTCTGGGAGAACGTAAAAAAACAACAAAGAATTATGGCTACTACTTTTAAAATTCTACAAATGCTCTGATTGTTAACATTTAACATAAGTGAACAGATTTCACAAGTAGCCGCCTGCATAGTGCTGTTACCTCGAGATCACTGTTTGTACATATATTGTTTACACTTGTTGTTACTGTTTTTACATTATCTTGAGAAACATATTCCTATGCATATATGCGGTTTCCGATAGCATGCATTTAACCAATTTCCCTCCACCTCTAGCATGTGTTTATTAGAGGAGTAAAAGCCGACACTATAACTCTTCAGAAGGGTATTTTAAAAATTGATACTTTGCGAAAGGGATTGTATCAGCGAAATAAATATTGACTAATTCCGCCCAAAATTAATAAAATTTAAGGACTCAAAGGCCTCAAATTCTAACAACAGTTAACTAGATCATAGAATAAATAAGATAGAACAGATCAGAACATAGATCTATTACTTGTAAGATTCGCGGGTTTCTTTAGTATGGGTGAAGTTAAACTCGTCTTTTTGTCCAGAAATTTTTTTAGAACAATGATTTTAGTGGGGTTTTGTGGAAGATGTGACGTCACACTTTCTTTAACAGAATCATTTGAATAAAATGATTCAATTTTTGTACGATATCGAAATTTATCTTTTCTGATGGAACTCCTAAGTTCAAGATAATTTAATTACGCATATTTTGGGTAGAAAAAACAGTTTGCTTGTTAACTTAATTTATTTTCCACAGATTCCAAACAATTTTTAGTCTCTTTGATGGAAATATCTCATCTACTTTTAAGGTTTCGGCCAGAGGAGCTACTTTTATAATTGTTTTTTCGTTTACTCGTAAACTTGATGTATTACATTGCAACCTGAACATTGACAGCCAATTAAAGGATATTTGTTTAGTTTTAACGCAAAAATGTTTTTTTTTTACTTAGCCCTATTTTAGCACAACGCACTTTGTCCAATGTTGTTCCAATTCACAGATTTTATCCCTGAAGATCCTGGAAGGCAGTGGTGGCTAATATTTAGAGTTTCACAAATGAATCACCAAGTGAACCATATCCAATCTATCTATAATATCGATAACCATATCTAATCTATGAACCATAAAGTACGACCTAATAGCTTTTCCCCCTTTCTATAAATTTTTCGGCAACTGACAAAGGATTCATCTGGACGAAACGTGAGCTAGGCCTGTCTAGCAGTTTGGTTCGAAACCTTTTTCTCATGGAATGAGGGAGCTGTGTCAACTTGCCGTCAATTGTAATATTTTGTTAACGTGAACAACTATCAACTATCTCACTAGAGCCAGTTCTAACTTTCAGGCAAATTTAATCGCCTAAACTGGGGTAAGAGAAACTCGCCTGAGTGTTCACACCAGAATTATTTCCTTTTGAAATGCGATCATTTTGTGTGCACTAAATTAATTTGTAATCTACAAATATTTAACATAGTGTTTTCTAATTAAATACTCTTAACAAGATGGCGACAATAACGGGACATGGTGTATTATTCTGAGCTGATGATCTAAGGCCCCATGCAGATATCTCCATACAGGCGAGTCCATCCACTCATTTATTTTACGCTTACACATCATGCTGCGTTTAACATTGCATATAAAACCCTCACATATGTATCTACAACACTTCCGAATTTTGTTTTAATTGAGTTGAACTGACACCACTGTATCTTACTAAATTCTCACAAATTTGACCCTGCTTTTTAAATTAAAACAATCTGCTGTGAACAAGCACGCTTTTTTCTTGATACACTATCTTAAAGTTTATAAATATTCTTAAATAAATACTCATAAATATTCTTTAGACTCCTATTATTTGAATAAAATTTTGTCGCATAATTTGTAAATCAGTTTACATAACAGAACTTTCATTATTTGAGCGTTTATCTTAAAAATCTCTGATTGCTTGGAAAAGGAAAAATAAGAGTAATAGAAGATTTCTTTTAATCACATAGTTAAAGCAGAAAAATAAAATGAAATTATGACTGTTTCAGTGTATATTTTTTATGTGGCATTTCAGGTGTTGGATTAAATTACGAAAAATAAGAGGTTGAGTAAGTATCATTGCGCCTTGCAACTAATGCAAGTAGGATTACTGCTTTCCTATATCATTACCCACATGCATTACTTAACTGTTTTCGGTAAAGTTAGTGGATAATCTTCAGCAACTAGGAGTATTTTCTTTCATAGAAACCTGATTTGGAATTAAAAAAAGGACAAAAAGTTGGCAGTTTGTCAATGTCCTTTCCACAGAGGCAAAAGTGCATTAGGGCATTTAGAGCAAAATACTGAATTTCATATACTAAGGCGCCTTCTTACCTCATGCTGAAGGCAGTTCCCACGTAAAAGATATGTGGGATTCAACAGATTAGGAGGAAATAGCAGCTGACATTTGGTTGGTTCAAAATTCACCTAAATTTCAGGTATCCATATCGCGATTCACATTCATCAGATCATTAGGAAAATTTAATCACTTCTTAACAATACGTCACTGTGTGCGAGTAGAATATAGACTTTTTTAGGATTTATTTGTTTAGGAGATGTAAATGTAACTCTTAGTGCCTTGATCCACATCTACACATCATTATGAAATCTTGATCACTTTTAGGCTAAAAGTAGTATTAAAAAGTTAAACTTACGTGAACATTACTTTCTTTTAAGAGTGGTAATAGAAATTACACTGAAATTACAATACTTTTTATCAACAGAGGTAATAGAAATTGAGTGTAGATACTATAGTGCGGCAAACTGCGCTGCCCATGTAAAGCATCGAGATTCTCAAAAAGCACATCTATGAAGTTTGGGTATCTCATCTGATTTTTTTCTAATTAACTTCAAAACCAGTGAGCGCTCCTTGAATGGCGGCCCTAACAGCGATCCTGATCTTTATTACTTTCTGTTGACAGGTACGATGGTCAAGGAGATCCTGACGAAGAAGCTGTACAATAAGATCTCACAATATGAAAGGTGTCCAGCGAACTCTTACTTTAGGAGTCAGGTAGCCTGTCTCTATGACATTGATTAATTATTTAACTATAAAATCTGATGTTAACTAACACCCACAACTCTTTCTCTTGTCACACTTTACGCAATTCAATTGCCTTGACACTTCGAGATTCTTCTAAAAGATAGATCACCAATATGATACGAATTCACAATAATTTTATTTAATATTACTTTGGGAATTCTCCAAGTGAAACTGTCTGAGGGTTTGCACTAGACTTTCCTTTCCATTAAAAGCAGTTAGGAAAGATGTTACGTGTTTTTAATGCTTGAAATCAAATCAATCACTCATCAATCAATCAAAACTTTTACGTTTCCAATGGCACTTACGTACCTTTTTATCCCAAGAAATAAATAACTTACCCCTTTTAATTAGTACTAAGTTATAATTTCAAGAACAATAAAATGAAAATGTCCTTAAAAAATATTGTAAAGTTTTTGTCCTTTTACTAAAAACTTCACAACTACAACTAGTGCCTGCCACTAGTTAATTTAATAATGTGGGTTTGATTAAATAATAAAACTTTAAATTTGTAAGTAATAACCTGATTTATTAACACATTACCTTTACTAACATTAACATTTACTAGCAACTAACGCTATTCATTACAGTTACCATTTACCACAGTCACAACAGTTTACTGTTACTTACTCACTACGTAAATACACCACAAAACTGTTTCACGACTGACCACTGGTCCGCACTGCACCGAATTGCGCTAGACTCGACCGCACTAACAAAGCACTACTCACTAACTGACTAACCGCCTAACTGGCTAACTCTGAAGCACTCCGCAACACTGACTCTCTCAAAACTGTCACATCCAAATTGTCTCTCCAAACTAACTTTCCAAGACTAACTCAAAACTTACTCAAAGACTAACTTCTCCAGCTGTGTCTGCCTCCCTTTAACTGTGACTGCCCCACTCCGTCTGTCTCACGCCTACCTGCCGCTCACTGGCAGGAAAACACATACTGCCACCACCCCAACTGGGGCCGCCCTCCTCCAACTCTCCGTCTCACTCCAACTCCGTCTATCTCACTCCCACCTGTCAATCACTGGCTGGGGAAAACACGTACTGCCACCACCCCAACTGGGGCCTCTCTCTTAGCTGGCTTTTACACAGCGGTGGACCGTTATAGGCTACGGTCACTAAACTCCTAGAAGAATCTAGCCCTTTCTTCTCCGGCTCAGCTAGAGACCGGCCTTTTGTTTATACAGTGGTGGCCCGTTACCGACTTTGGTCGCTCAACCCCTAGTACAATCTAGGCTTTTCTTCTCTGCCCAGGTCAACTTCGTTACAATATTACAAAATTTATCTCTTGAAACCAGTATTCTTTTCTGAAGGTAACTAAAGTATCATATGGTTCAGAAAAATCTTTATAACGTCTTTAAAGAATAATATGCACTGTTAACTGAAAAGTATTTTGGATGCACGCAGCGCAGCGTTTTCAGTTTCTTCGCTGCTACTGATGCTAGCAAACCTGTTTTATTCAACATTAGAGGAAAGTGGTAAAAACGGACAAGAGCCGATGAAAAGTGGATTAATTCAAAAAGCAGTGTTTACTTACACACAGCCTTGCACCAATCGGTGCATTCACATCAGGCCGTCGCCCTTATTTTTAGTTTTCTTAGTAGTGTACAAATAGCACAAATAAACGTTTTGTTTTCTTCTTCTGTGCTCTGTTATTTAAACTCTTGAAATTTGTTATATATTAAAACACATTATTTTGGCATGAACTAAAATTTAACTAAATAATTTTTTGGGGGGAGACAATTAACCTGTTGGCTGCTCTGTACATTATTATTATTATTTTTTTTATGATTTAGGCGCGTCAACATCTAAGGTTATTGGCGCCCGGAGCTTTTTTCAGTGCACTGCCGGCCTCCGGACAGTGTTCTTTCATTACAGACAACAATGTTCATCACCGGACGGTGAGCTGTAAGGAGCTCCTAGGAAGAGAAAATCTAAGGGTCAGCAGCTGGATCCGAACCCAGAACCTCCGCGTGGGAGTCCAGTACGCTAACCGCATAGCTATTCCCTTCCCTACATTATTTTTAAAATTCTTCCACGCTCCATATCTTATTTCCGTTCATTTATTTATTTATTTTTCTCGGAAACACAACATTGGTAATTCTGTAGAGAACTACTTTTTTACGAACGCGAGTGTTTGACGCGTGGGAAAGCACGTTCAGTTGCGTTCGATTACCGGAATGAACTTTAAGAAATTTCGCCAACTTTCTTCCTGTGATGGTTTTAGTGGGATAAAAGTGTTTTTTTTTCGTTTCTTTGGATTGATCATTATTTACTTTTTATTGTTAATTGGACTGTACTTGATTACCAATTTGGATTGAAAATTGTATTTATTTTGTTAAGGGATAGTAAATTTTTTTTTTAGATTATTCATAAATATTTTGATTATTCGGGTTACTTCCTTTTGGAGTAGTTATGGCTTGAACTGGATATAAGAATGGGTTAAGATTACGAGAGAAACGCTTTATTGAATAAAAAGCAATAAATGGAGCTGCTCAACTTTGTTTAGGGGAGCAAAAACACACTTTTTCGATCTATCGCTTGACGGCCACATGACAACGCAATATTAGATTGCCCAAGTCAGAACCAAGAATAATTAAAATAGATATGTCAATATAAGTTGGTAATACCTACCTGTAATGGTAAATGTCATAAATAATAACTCTAACGTCAACGTGCATATATGAGTATACCAACTAAATTATTGATAATGGACAGCTGTCAGTTTCACAGGGTCAATACCGACCCCGGCAAAGGAAGTCCTCGTTGTTTTGGTATCGTCCCTCTCGATCCAAACCAGAAGGACGCTGTAAACAGAAAACTGTCTGACACCATATGCTCTCTAAATTATACCTTGTAGAGTTTTCATAGATGTTTTTTTTTTCTACATCTACTTATTTAGAGGGGATCTGTGGATACACTTCTGCAGACCCGGGCTCCACCCTACCTTGTTAAGCAAGGTGTAGTGTTTGGAAGCTATGGGTCTGCACGTGTCATCCCAGCTCGTGTGGCACAAGGATCGAAGAAGATACAAGATAGTGGGCGCTAATGGCCAAGGCAGTCGATGCGCCCCCCCAAAAAAATTACTTTTATTGCCTGTTCGCGATAGTCGGTTTTAAAGCGAACTGTGGAGGCAAATTGCTGGATTCCCACTCTTCGCAAAGGCAATAATATTGGTATGCCTAGAAGAGCCGTCAAAGACTACGCCGTACACCTCCTCGTGATAAGCCCTTCTCACTAGAAACATATTCTTCTGCAAATACTCTAGAACTAGGGTCGAAGTTTCATTCATTTGCTACATTTGCGGCAGAGAGGTCCTACATCCTTTATGACTGGCCTGTTGGCCAGATGTTTCTTTAAGTGGCGCGTAAATCACATTCAGCTTGATGGCGTTTGTCCATCCGAAGAAGAATCCACACTCGCACGACTTTCTTCTGCCGCAGTTTATCTGGTTAAATGTCCTTGAAACTCAAGTGACAGTTGGCTTCAATATTATTCTTCTGTAGTTAAAAATTCCTAATTCTAATAAAATTGGCTAATACTTTCGTTTGTCAAAAGTAATTGAAAGTAGAAAAATGAAAAATACAGATCTTCCATTTCACTACGGGCCAAAGAAGACGTGGTGTGACATACATCGGTATAGGCGAGACTACTATTGCTACTCTTTACTAAACAAATATTTTGTACTTGAAAATTGCCAGCATAAGGGTCTGTGACACCTAAAAAATTCTAAACTGAAAATTTAATGAAGTAAAATTACTTAAATGATGATACTATTGTTATAAAATTTGAATAAAACAGATAAGCTTTTTCGAACGTTTCTAAATGGCTTAAATAACGAGCTGAAGTATGAATGAAATGTTGGGTACCTTCTAATTCCTTTTGTCGTTTAATCAACCCTTATACATTTTAAACTGTTTTTGTTAAGGAGATTTTAGTACCTTTTGGATAGATTTTTCTTTTTGCTCTATGTATGATTTGAACAACTAACATCAATGTCGGTTATAGAAGATACCAACTTTTTATTAATACCTAGTGGTTCGAACTCTCAAGCACACAGGCATTTGACATTTAAGTCATAGATTTCCAAATTAATTTTTATTTATATTTTCGAATGAATGTAATAAATAAGTATTTGTTTTATTACCATTTTAACTTTTAAATTAATCGGAAATGCGGTTTTCCTGAAAATCCCGATCGGTTGAAAGTCTATTCCGTAATGTTGCATATCTGGTTTACAGAGTTTCGTAACATTTGGTATGAGCAATACTTTCATTATAACTTGATACTGTGTGCTAGCGGAACTTTATCTACCTCTGGAGAGATTGCTTAAAATGAAGCTTAGAGTTGATGTCTCCAAAGGAATAAACGTTTCGAATAAACGTGGGAGGTATTTATTTGTAGGTAAATAGAAATTTCGTATTACAAATTAATTTTTCCTTAAGAAACGTAATAAAAATAAAATTTATTATTATTATTTTTAATTTAATTTTTTTTGGCTTTATGTACGCTCAGATTAGCCATAAATTTATTAAATTGCAAAGAAAAATCAAACTGGTAATAAGATATGATTGCAATAATTCCTCAGCAACTTCTTCCTTCCACATTTTATTAAAATATAGCGAAGATTTACAGTTGTTATTTAATAATAGTATTAAAGAAAGCCTCATATATGGCGACCAACCCTCTTCTTTATTATATTATATACCAACCAGACCCTAAAAAGCCTTATCTACATAAAACTTCGAATTGAATAACAATTCATTCATGAAAATCGATCCCGCGTCGATAGTTTGAACAATTGCAGTACTTCCCCTTAGTAGATGTAAGAACACGATGGCACTTCGATGTCACGTAGGGAAGCTCTAACCACTCATTGCTGCCAAACTTTTTCAAAATCGGGCAAAGATTTACAGCCTTATTAGTATTAATAATATATTTAAAGGGGGGTCTTACTCCCATGAGGCAAACTCCCCTCTTAAAGATGCGCTGCGTCAAGACCTCTAAAAAAGCAAATCTACATAAAATTGTGAATCAAATGGCACTTCATTCAGGATAATTGGTCGATGGGACGATAAATTGAAACAATTGCATTGGCTTGTCCACAGATAGCCAGTGCAGAAGAAGGAGAGACGGCACTGTTCGTATTCAGCACTTCTTGTCAGTGTGAAGGGCGAATATGGCTGAGAGCTCGGCCTTTTTGGAACGAAGTCCTGGGACCTCAAGATTGACCTACGAGTCTTTCAGACCTGATCAAACTGTCAGGACTACAGATTCAGTCCCAAACACAAGAGGCAGAAACTGCTAGGGGGTACTTCCTGGGTCGCAGTATGTACTGGGTCACGATTCCAGTACATTCTTTTGCAATTCATGTAGATTCATGTACTTACTGTGTGCACGGAATTTAATCTAAACTTACATGCAATGTAGGTTAGAGAATCATGTTGAAAATATAGATGATTCTCATTTCTACGGTATGTAGATTTAGGAGCCATTTAATTTCATGAATAATGTATCTGTCTAAATAACAATAATATTTCTTATAGCGTTTCAACCCCTAAATCCCGGGATGTGTCTATGATTTTCTTTTCTCAATAAAAGTACCATTGAATTCTTTTGAGTGTTATACTACTGTTACTTTAGATCAGTGATTGCATGAGATTGTATGGGTCCGACGAAACCTAGTAAGAGAAATTCTTGAATTTGTGCAGATTTTCTATTTGTATATGTATTTTAAAGTGTACGTTTTGATTTCCCTCAGTATGAAAAAGTAGTTTTTTTTTACTGAGGGTACACTGACTAATGAATGCACAGTTAAAATCTATTTAATTAAAAAAAAGTAAATCTGTTGAAGAGATACGATTCGTACTTCGGAAGCAAAAATTTGGTAAGTATGAGCATGCCTCGGGTCAAAATACTACTTGCATTGCCATCATTAGTTCATGTTTAAGTACACGTACATAATAAGGCGTAATTAAATTAAGTTAGCTTGATATAGCCTCGCGTAATTATCTATATAATTGTGTAATATTTATACATCATATCTATCATCACACTTATATCATCTAATAAGACTGTCAGTTTTACGATATTTCTATTATTCTTAGTCATTGCAAATGTTTTGTTTGTGTTTAGTGGGAAAAACGCACTGGAGGAGTTAGCAAGGCGTACGTAGCGTACAGATGGGCACACCTTCTAGTAGTGGCTGGGATCTTCCTCGCCTCTGTAGTAGACTGCGGCAAATCTGCTAAAAGTTTTACATATTATCTAAAGTGGCCAGTATTCCTGACGAATTGGGCGCTGACTGCCCTGTTGTGCCAAGCGATCATGGCCGCATGGCTGGCTACCTCCGCTGCTTCCTACAACTCACGTAGAATCTTTGAACATAGGCCCGACGCGTTGCTCAACAACCACCTAAAATGTAAGCTGTTCCATTATATTTTTAATTTATTTCCCTTGTAGCTAGAGTGAAAAAGTATTGACCGTCAAATAAAGATTAAAAGAGCCCCAATTTACTGCGTTATATGACATGGCATCCTTTTAGAATATCTATCCATACAGGTAATTACAGTTCCGTCGCCCGTGCAAGATCAAGTTAAATTAAAAGCTTTCTTATTCTAAAAGTAAATCTATGAAGGGAAGGGGCAACTTTTAAGAGTTTTGAGTTTTTCCCATTCTTTGTGCTCTAAGTTTTTTCTTGGGAATACCCGAGAAAATATTTTTAATGAACATTATAAATAAAGAAGTAATATATGTATGAAATGCAAAGAATATTGTTGCGGCCGAATAAATTGAAGACCTATCAGATCTGCCATAAATCGTAAACGAAATTAAGTAGTAAGTACGCAGTTGATCTTTTTGCAGAGATAAGAAAAATTTAAAATATAAAAAATGATGTTCAATTATAATTTAAAACTAAAATTGTTTAAGAATTTAATTTTACCGTAAGGTCTCTATTATTAGAGTTGACATGAAGGTTCGTTTTGATTAAGTGGTTGGGCCTGATTTATAGAAATTACAATATATAACTGTTAGCACAGATAGGTCTTGAAGATAAAAAATGGAAAAAAGTTATTTGCTTGCTGAGTTGCGAGTTGTAATTGTCCGTATGAACTCTGACCCTACAACCTCTACAACATCGCCTACACGGCCAGAACAATTGTGCCCAATATAGTTCAGTACATTCCGGTCGGCATTTCTCTTTAACATCCTCTCAACCGAGGTAATTGCCAGAAATATAAGACACACATCATTTTCTCTTACTGCGATTCTCCAGTGCTAATTGACATATTTTTCTTAAAAGCATCCATACCTGTGTCACCCTCGACTCAGAGAGGATATTTACTCTAGCCAGGCCTGGAGAGAGATAGCCATGCAATCAGGCCATGTACCCACTTGTTGAGCGTGGGTGACTGTATCGTCCTTGTACATCATTCCATTGTGGAGACCCAATTGGACAGAATGCCGGGACTCCGGTCTAATATTTTTCGATGTTTAGTTGAAACCGGTGGCACCTAAAGTGCGCCGTCCTCTATGTAATTGAAATTAACTGAAGCATTTGTGCGCACGAGAGAAGGAAAATATAAAGTTGGCTGGTTAGGTAATGTGTAAAGTAATGTGGCAGATAAGTAATACGTATGCATGTAAATAAGGTGTAATTAGTATGCCTTGAACCTGACAATGATTCATGCCTCGTACGGCCATTAGTTCGCACTAATCTATTTAAAGTTCCACTGTTAAAACAAATTGTGGTTTCGTAATATAACACCGCTATTTATACAATGCAACTTCTTTTGTACATAACTAAATAATATACGCTAAAAAGTCACTGTCCTGTGCGTGTTGATTGAAGCGAGAGAACACTATCCGGAGCTTGGCCGAGCACTGGAAAATCGCTCCTTGGCGACAGTGACCTTTAATGTGTCTAAATTTAAAATAATAAATAAATATTAACAAAAGATGGCATTTATTTATTTAATTTTTCAACATCTTCCTACTTGAATCGCAAAAGAATGTACTGAAATCGTACCAAATATCTTGTGTAAAATGAACTGTAAGTCGTGTAAAAGAAAACAGTCTATAGCTGTGGATCCAGTGCGTTGATTTGAGGGTACTTAAGAGCGTAGGTGAACTTGCCATCGGAAACACCCGATTAAAGAAGTGGAAGTGCTAAACTAAAATGCTTAAATCTATATCTATACATGTTTGTGACGCATTAAAATTTCAGTACATTTATGTGGAATAGTGGACATTATTTTTCAAGTGTCGTGACTTTATGTCATAAGTGACGTTAGTTAGCACAGGAGCGGACCCAGATTATAGGGGGGGGGGGGATTTAATTTGAGAATTAAGATAAGGCATTCGCAGTTTAGAGCAATTTTCTCAATAAAATTACCATGGGTTTCTTTCGAGTATTATACTTGCTGAAACTATTGTTACTTTAGATCAGTGATTGTAGGGGAAAACGTTAACTTCTAGGGGAAGGAGTTCCAACCCCTAAAGCACTAGGTGCGCCTATGTACTCAGTGCAGACTCGTATACGTGGTTCTGTCACTTTTTTGAAAGATTTTCTTCAACTATTATTTTAGAGGATTTTGGTGGGAGCTGTCACATCACTCTTCTGCCCAAATCAGAATTTTTTGGCAGCGTCCTGTATAATATTAAACCAATATAACGTTGGTTATATATTGGTTATACGAAATTTAAAGTTTAAATGCAAATATATAAATTAGAATTTGGAGAATTGCAGTAACTGAATGTGTGTGGAAGTTGGTATTACTTTTATTATTATTAGGTCATTGCCGAGATACTTAATAGTTTTTAATTTTGCAGCATGCGAAACGTCAGAGGAGGGAAGATTGCAACTCTGGATCAAGCTCTACTCGATCGTTCACTCCACGGCCGTGGTCGTAGCAGTGGGAGTGTCCTTCGTCTACTGGATATTTATTTACAATCCAGGTAAGGTAATCAATCGATTTATCAGAACTACTAGTTGCTCTCTTTCTTCTTGTCTTCTTGAATCGTGGATTCCGTAAGAAGCTACTCTTACATGATATATGGGATCATCGTTTCCCTCCGAACTACAAATTATATCCAACCCGTACGCCAGAGTCAAGCCAAGTGAGAACTTCCATCATGTTACTTTCAGGCATCAAAATTTATAAATAGCTTGCAAGCATATTGTGCTTGCACTCTTAAGCAAGTGTAACATGGAATTTTCCACTGGCCAATCACATTTCTTAGGAGGTGGCGTCACAACTAACCGTATCTTATGTAGAAATTCCTTAATGAAAGATGAACATTGGCTAAGGCTGTAATTCTCCTTATCTCAGTAAAGGATGAAGTCGCGCGAGTCTTTATGTAAAGTTCCATTTCATGCAAACCTGTTAAATCTTCGTTACCTCCTTCATGCCCCAACACAGCCTAATCTTTGCAAATCTTCGATTTGACTCAGTACACTTCCGAATCCTTAAGGGCAGCCTTTCAGAGAATTTTTATCTTTATTAATGTATTTTTAACTGCGCAACAAGCAAATATAGAAAATGTACAAGTAGAGCATAAAAATCAAATAGAAAAAACAAAACAAAATAATGAAGTACTAAAACTGTCCGGCAGGTCACTTGTATTTGGAATGATTGTTAAAAACTGCACGAAATCAGTAGCAGAATAAATCTGTTGAAAATGAAATTGTTAGGTTGTAATTATTTACGTTTATTTTTACGGTTATACAGTCTTATACTCTTAGAGGGGCCTTTGAAACTTAGGACTCTGTGACGTAGTATAACGGAGCGTGACGCGTGCCGCCTATCGCTGTCAGCTGACAGATAACTTATCGGCTTATGACGTCAAATCCCTCTCCTAGTAATACATCATGCAAACGTAAGCAGACATACCTGAACATGTAGCTCCAATGCGAAATTTCTACAAATTATTTTAATACTTTTCACAAGAACAGCTCGATTGATTTTCTTGAAAAATCACACAATTGTTCAAATCACATTAAATTCAATATTTGCAAATTTTGAACACTGAAAATCACCTCCAACCATACAATCTCAAAAAATGTGCGGACAAGAAGTTCACAGTACCACAGTTAACGAGCAACTCTTGTCTCTCTAAAAAGCATAATGAAAGTTAATACAGTAAAATTACTCAAATGATATCAATGAAGTATTAATGAAATGATGGATACATGCTGATGTGTGTACCTTTTAGAGTTTAATCAACCATTATACTTAACTTTTTAAACTGTAATAAATTATAATAACAGAACATCACTTGAAGGGCTTTAATGATGGACACCGAACGGTGACAATCATAAGTCCGTTAATGCAAAATACCGAATGAATTGAATTCGAAGGATGCCCTGTTTATCTCTTGACCAGGTGTCGTGAGGTCATAGATGCCTCAGTCTACGAGAAGGATTTGACGGGAGGGTAGTACGGGACAAGTTCCGGAGTAAAGGAAAATAAGTTGAAGCATCTTTAAAAATGTGGATAATTGTCACTGTAGATAATCTATCCATGTTTTCAACAAAATATAATTCGTCTAAGGAGTGGAGAATTAATTATTACTAAATTTATATCTTTAGTCGAATGACTACATTGCACATTCAGGCAAATATTTGACATTGATTTTTTTTTGTTTTGTTATAACGAAGATTTTTTGTTTGTTAATGTCTGGTCATTTAATTGTTATATCCGTGACAAACTCTTAACAAAGTACTCGCATAATGGTGGAATTAACAACAAAAGTTGCACAAATCATCTATTACGTAGCACTTCATTCATATTTCAGCAGAAGCGTAACGTGCAGCTCCCCAAAACCCTCTGAAATCATATTTCCAGAAATTGTTTTAATAAAGTGACTGAACCACCTTTATTAGTATATAGAGAATTCATAGGCATTCCCAGAAATTAAGGGTTTGAAACTCCTCCCGCTTGAAGTATACATCCGCTATAAGAAATATAATCTCTCGTTACATAACATAGTACTGTCCATCACCTTACAGTGATATGAAGAAGTTGCTAGGATCAGAAAATCTAAGGGCCAATAGTTTGATTCGATTATGAAAAAGTGGCTATTAGAAAATCGTCAATGTGATGGGAGTATGGGGGTATGAGTGCGCCATCAAAACCCTAAAAAGATGGAATGTTCGAACGTTGTCCAGTCTTTTGCATTGTTCCGCACGAGGAATTTTCTTGTCTTAAACAAAGTTGGCCAGATATTCTTGTTTTCAACATATTTGTTCGTAAAAAGTCAAATATTTCAATTTTGTTCAGAGGTCCATGAGTTAGATTTGGTTAACTATCTAGTCCACGGAGCCAACTCAGTCATTATGGTCGTTGACTTTCTAATGGTTGGACACCCGTTCAGGCTGGCGCATTCTGTCTACCCGCTGGCCCTGATCTTCATCTACACCATCTTCAACTACCTGTACTATCAGTTCGGAGGCACTGACAGGTATTTATTATTTCTCTTTTTTTCTACATATTGATCATGTCCTCATTAAAAATTTCCCTGGAAGAGAATATGTACACGCGAATGTGTAAACAGAACATACTTGGGTTCAAAAATACCTTTTGAGACATCCGATTAATGTAATTTCTTGTTTTTACATTTATCTCTTGGCGGATTAAGGAGTGTGCAGTATAAGAAAAGAATATTTTACGGAACATACTGATTTATGAAACGTGAGGGCGGGCCTTTCCGAAGAATCCCATCCGTTGCTCAATAGGCGTAATTGCTAGTAAATTCCGTTTATTTTTTTGTCAATACTTCTGTTTTGTTGGTTTCAACGTTTTTCAAAATGTGTCAAAGTGGATAACACAGGCGCCCACCAAACCGTAACTACAGCTTTTTGTATAGGTTTTGGTGTTTCGGAAATTTTCGAGGATCTCAGCCTAGACAAACCACTGTCCAGAACGTTTCCTTCTGACGTCCAGGCCCATTTTTCATCACGAGTCACTATTCGATCCAAAAATGGGATTCAAGCGAAACTTCCACACCAAAACTGATTCTCACCAAAACCTAATTGTGGCATCCTCTGTTGGGACAAAACGAAATATCAAATTGGAAATTTCGACTTTTCGTTTTTGAGTGACGGTGTACACTCGCACACTCGAGAATAGAATGACGGGATTCTAGTCGAGGAATAGATTAAAGATACTTCTGGGTAAATCAATCACCTCTTAAAGGCAATTCAGATTTAGAATTCTGATGCCTATAAATTGCACTGAATTTATAAAATATTACTTTGACATAAAATGAGATGTTCTTCTCATTTCTTTAGATGTACAACTTGCGTTTGATGCCGCCTGGTGGTCTGTTACTCTGCAAAACCCTTAAAAATCTATACCGCCTTTCAAAAAGTTATTTTTCTGATAGAAGTGCATCATAAAGCCCAATTATTTACGGGAAGAAATGAGGGTGATGAGGGGTTGTAAACAGGGTAGGGCACAGGATTTTGGATGTTGGCGTATGATGAACTTTTGAGACTTCCGTTTCCTGGTCGATGTGAGGTTGTGGCTTATGCAATGATTAGTGGCAGAGCAGTAAGGTTTGGAGCTCAGTGTGAATAGTGGCAAGATTATAAGGCTTATCGAAAGAGGCTCAACTACAATATAAATATGGTTCATTTCACTAAAAGGAAATTCAAGAAAACGCATCTGTCTAGGAGAGAGAAACCAATAAGCGAGAAAGTATCATTTATCTTGAGGGGATAAAATAGAAAACTGTTAACCACTAATCTTGGAGCTCTGTTAGGACCTGCATGTCTGCGAGAAGAGTTGGCAGTTCGTCAAAATACTCGTAAGAGCAGCAGACGTTCACTGTGAATTTGCAAGCGAAGCGCTAGTCGTAATTTTTTAGGGCGTTTTTTTCCTTATTGAAGTACGTGTGTGAAGTACGTGACCTCTGTATGGCACGCAGCAATGAAATATAAGAAAAACGGGAAATAAATGAAAGGCTGTTCCTATCAGAATGATCACGAGTTATAGAATTATTTCGCATGTGTTATTGCCTATCTGTATTAAGATGCAGGAACTAGTGGATACAGAAGTTATTTATTCAGGTTGCGTGATTGATGGAATGGATGTAGGGCAAACAGTTGCATTGGTTTCGAGAAGTGGCAATATCCTGCGAATATTTTGCCACTAAAACTAGATTTTATTATGATAAATAATTGGAATATACATATACATCGATGGGAGTAAGAAAGATGCTAATGTTGGCGAGCTTTTATTATGCATCAACATAGTCTCGTGCCTTAAATGTGATTTACATATTAACAATAATAAATGAAATAAATACTGTAAGAGAATGACATGTGAATGAATTCGAGAATCTCTCTGTAGATACATAGACTACTTTTGTTTTAAAGCATATATTGCTGTGTATAGTTCGTGTTTTTGTAGCCATCAGTGGAATTTGTTGATGAGGCAGACACTTTCTCGGTGGAACGTCTTATTACGTCTTATCCCTTATTACATCGAGTAATACTTTACTTAATGGATTTATTTTTTACTTTTCTACTTCAAAAACAGCTTCTACGTTAAAAAAAAAAAGCGTGTAATATTGCAAACGTATAATATTGCAAACATGTAAAACCCTATGACTTATTTAAAACATTTCACAGATAAATCGATTATAGACACTCTAGGAGAACTCTAAAGTGTCACTTCTGGGAATCTGCGGATTATCCTATTACTTTTATACTCTTTCTGTAAATACCCAAATTACCATGAAGCCGTTTTTGTGAAATGATGTCTTCTGAGCACAGTGTGCTACAGATCCCTTATCGTGATCAAACTGACACAATCAAACGAGATATGAGAGACACATTCCTCTTTTTTACCACGTCCTTAAGGTTGGAGTAGTGTGACAAATGCTCATCAGTCATATCTCTATTACCACAAAGGGGGCTAATCAAACTTTCAGCAACGCCAGTACGATACAGATGTTATGATATTCTAAATATTTTCCAATTAAAATCCACAATTTTAAGGATTCTTTAGGGCGGGTTTTGTTTTCTTATTTCTTATCGAACGTTGTCCTCAAAAGTACCATTTATCATAGCGAGCCTATTATTAGTATAGCCCACCGTGATGTAGCAAAAATTTAAAGTTATAAGAATATAAATTAAGACTTAGGAATTGTAGTTTCATATAATTTTAGGACATAAAAATATATATATATAAGTATTTCTTTTCTTTTTGTATTTAATAATTATTTTAAATGTTTTCTTGTTTTCAGGAAGGGTAATACCTACATTTACAAAGTGATGGATTGGAAGTATCCGAGCCGATGTATTGCGTTCAGCTTGGCTGGCCACATTTTAGTCTGTGTAATTTACGCATTGTTATGGTTAATATTTTTAGGTAAAAGAAAACTAGGTCTCATGCTAAGAATAAATGCATTGAAATCAGCAGGTAATGAGCTCCATCCAGTAGCGCAGACCGTCTCACTTGTTTAAGTTTATTATTACCAAATTTAAAAAAAAAAGTTGTTTTTGAAGTTAGTTATTACAGATAAGGGGACAGATTTTGTTAATAATAGAAACACACAAAATTAAGGCAAACCACATTCTGCTAAAGCCCGAAAGTTGCTATTTAAAAAATCCACCCTAAAGTGAGGAATATATTTATTTCTCTATCTAGTCCCTTGTGAGAAATTTCAATTAGTAAAAATATTTTTTACAAGATATAATTAACATGATAATAATACTAATTTAATAAAAATAAAAAGACTGAGAAAACTAATTTGAAGTGAGCAAATAAAACAAGGAAGAATTTATGTACCTCGTAACTATTTTACAAGTTGGTTAAGGTGCTTGTTTTAAAGAGAATTGTTTGACATTCGTTCAGCTATTTATTTTGTAAACTTTTTTTTTTATTGCAAGATTTTATAAATTTTTCTGCAAAGAGGTAAGGGTAATAAAATTAATTTAAAAACAGCAAGCAAAACAATATTTTATATAATTACGAGTTGGTTTTTTGTTTATTTTTTAATTCTAATTATAAGATTGGTAATTTCATTTTTATTTCTCTTAATTGGTGTAAGAGAGAGGAAGGATTACCTCCGTGGCAGACGTTAGACTTTCAAGCAAAGAGGGAGGTCCCCTAGTTCAGTTCAGGTAGATCACTGTCTGTCCTTAAATTTTCCTCTTCCCAGGACCCCTTACATTGTTGAGTGACTTTACTCGTACTGGAGTGTCATGCCCCTTACGTACTGCATCCAGCACGTCTTCTTCAGAGCAGAACCCAATGGGGGACCATATTATCTAATATGCAAGGTCACGCCCATCCGAAACCTTTTCTCGGCTCATGAACCGGAACCAGAGTCCAGCGGGTTAATACACAATAGCGTACTACCATTTTGGTTTGTAGCCTAGTGAGCAGTTTCTACTACTTTTCTCTAATCACCTGATGCACTCATGCGCTTACAGCGCAGTTCTTGCTACAGAAGGTTCATCACCAACCATGAAGAGCAAGCCTGTTTCCTGAAACACTTATCCCACAATATCATTATATCCTACAGTTATACCTTTGTCACTGACAGATTTCATCGATACATGATCAGAGGCAGATTAATGTTTGGTATAGAGTTTTTGCATTCACTTTTCTTCCATATATAAGACGCTAAGAAATCAAACAAAAAGAGACAGACTTGCTTAACGGGACAGGGTTCTCTAAAAGTCACAGTGAACCATAAGCTATACTGAGGCGCCTCTCAGAAGACTTTGGACCTCTTTATTAGCATTTATGTTGCTCTAAGTTGTTGTATAGCTTCGGTTATACTAACCGTGGGTTTATCTGTAGATCCTTATAGGTGATTTTCTCCATTAGGCTCACACCCTCTTTTCCTATCCAACTTTTAGTCACACACAGCAAATTTACATTTTTTTGTAGGGTTCTCACAGAAATCGGACTTAAGGGTATAAGTTTTTACTTTTAGTCTTTTGAGAGAGATTTTCTCATATTTGTTGAATAATTCTATTTATTTATTTTTGTAATCCATCAGTATTTCACTTACAATATTTCTGAGGGGAATGGAGCACATGAACAATTTTAGAATATCCACAATGTAAGTGATAAATCCAAAACATTGAAATAATAATAAAGAAACTCATAACACTTCGAAAAAGTGAAATTTAAATTATAAGCTAGGGATTTGGTTTGAATGAGAGGCCGATTACTAGAGGGGCTCGTGAATATTTGCAAGATAAAGAGATACTTCATTGATAAACCTTTTAGATATTGTTCCAATTTTCTTCAAGTCAATGTGAGAGAGGTTTTACGCAGATAGATCTACCATCATCATTACTCCTAAAAAATCTACAGCCACATTTACTGTTTACAAGCATGGTAAGCTTCGCTACAAAAATATAATAAACTCATCATTCATCTACTGACAAAAACAGCAAAACAAGGGATCGTGAACAAATTGTGATGAAAATGTATGTTGGTGTTACTGGAAACATTGCCATTTTATAATTTATTTCTATACTTAATAATAGCTATTTATTTTAAACTAAATTAATAATTAATTTACTTTAAATTAATAATGATTGATTTATATATATTTATAGTTATTTATTTTATAACTATTAAATTAAATTAAGTTTTTATATCAAATTTCTAATTTCTTCTAAAGAATATAGCGCTCCCTTAAAAAAAAAACCTGTAAGATGTATATATTGAAATGTTGTGTATTTGTCTTTTGATACTATATTTTGATAACATAGTTCTTCTTCCTGGCTCCTCTTAAAATGTTTCATCCCGCACTTACTCTCAAAAAGACTTCCCTTCAGAGAAATTCCGAAATTTTGAGGTCATAATCACCACACACATATACAGGGTGAACCAGTAAGTATTGTCCATAGGCCTACTGTGTGTAGTACATCTAAAGTGGAGTTCAATGACTTATTGGCCAACTTCATATTTTCCTCTGTTCCTGAGTGACGTCACTTTAATTTTTTTTTTTTAATCATTACTTTTTTCCAATAAAAATGTTATTACTCAGAAATTTTTAGTCCGAATTCGATTCTGATGACACGGTTAGAAAGACAGATAAATTTACTAACAATTGATACAATTTTGAAGCATAAGTTATTCTCCAAACAGCCTCAATCTTCCTCCGAATGCTGGAAAAATAAAAGTAATCGAACTTTTTAAGAAAACTCATTAAGCCCTTACGTGATCATTATCACACCTAGGTGCTGGCACTTTTTATAAAAGTTTCCTTGTTTTATGGGCTTTCAAACGGTATATCATTTTCCAGGATTCCTTTTTTCTTCGTATGAGAAATTACGTTTGTTTTGCAAGAAAACGTGTTCACGAGCACACAACAGTGTTAGTTATCAAGTTGTTTAATTCATTGAAAACTCTTTTAGATGGACCACACACCCTGTATATATATATATATATATTTCACCCTTCTCCATCTTTAAGTGGAGCCAGAATTCGAGTGTGCGAATGGAATTTCAGTCTTTCCAGAGGAAACTTTAAATCTTAAGGGCACCATTAGCAAAATTTTAGTTTATTCTTTTAGAAAGGGCTTAGGAAATAACTGTCAGATCAAAAAATTGATGAATTCAACAATTCAATCCCTAGCATACACAGGACACAGTGGCTACAAACTGAATAAGTCAACAGATTGACATAGAAGGTAATCCAACCAGTAATGTTACTTTTTACTGGGAGTAGTCCAATTGGATTTAAACTTCTGCTGAAGCTCCTATCAAATTTACTACATCGCTCAAACTCTCCTGAGACAAAGTGTGACTTTGTCACATATATTTGTCAATAGTGATTGATTCTTAACTCGCCCATTAGATATTTTCACTAATTTAAGAACTAAAACTCTTAATTTTCGAATATTGTATATATATAGTAAAATAAATAAAAATTTAATTTATCTACATTTATTTATCAAGGAAGTAATCCAATTATATTATCCAATTTTGAAATACAAACTTATTTCAGTAGGCCACTGCAGGTAAATGTAACCGATAAGGAAAACTTGAAATTAATACTGAAAGTTTTTTAAAACTACCGAAAGTATGTATTATTGGACTTACATAACAATCCATTTTATTGATTTCATAAAAAAAAAAATTACATCCATAGAATTTTTAGGCGCAAGGGCATCGCCAGGAGGCAGGTAGGAGAGTTCTTGACAAATTATTAAATGATCAAAATTGAGAAAAGAAGATGGAGAACTTATGAAAAAGAAAGTATACATATAATTGGTTCCAAAACTAAAACTCTTAGACGTGCGAATGCACTCATTCAACATAACAGCCTAGTGTGAGATTAACTCTTTTCTGCCTACATTCTAAATTTACCATTTCATTTTTTATCTTAATTAACGTTAAATTCTTCCCAGTTTCTATAAATGAACATATTTTACTTTTTATAATTATTTGAAGATATTGGGATATCATTTCGGTGGTATTCGAAACACCAATGAAGGTGAAGACAAGGGTATAGTAAGGTAGAGAAAGCATTTTTGTTTCTAAACAGACAATGAAGACAAAAGCATTAAACGGCAGATTCAGCATTTTTTATTTTAATATGTAAGCATTTTAATGCTTTTGCAAAACTTTAATTTTAACGTACCCGCTTATTCCACATTTTTTGAGCATCATAGCAGATGAAGGTTCGTCACACTGCATTATGTACGAGTACTCTAAGGTTTATTTTGAACCTTATACATAAAGAGGACCTTATTATTTAAAATTATTCCATTGAATGGGAGAACTGCAGATTTTGCTTTAGAACTGTGAAGGTCAAAATTATGATTAGACGATATGGTTGAAGATAAAGACATTCTCTGACAATTGTAGCTACTCAACACAACAATTTTTAACTGCCTTACCACCAACTTTCGCGGGGTGGCCACGATTTCTAAATATAACTGTTTTCGATCGATCTGGATTTATATTTTTAATTTCACTAAGAAAAGTAATCCCGTACACTTTTATTATTATTTTTATTTATTATTATTATTTGTAATGTTACGATACTACCTTATAGGGGCCAGTAATAATTACTATTGTACTCCTTACACTAATAATTTGTTAACTGTGTTCTGAACCTGTCTTCTATTCCGCATAAGTATAGTGAGAAATAATTACAAGGGAGTGACCAAACAACCCTTTTTTCTTTCTGATCGCTTTAAACAGTTCTGAGAGATCACCATATTGCATGATTCGTATCTTCATAGAGGTTTTAATACATCTAACATCCTGCCTCTTGGCACGAGAGGCCAAAAAAAAAAAAAAAAAAAAAAATATCCTGCCTGAAACATCTAAACAGGAGATTTTGTACAGAAATTTTAAGCAGAGATTATTTCGTCAAAACTGCCAAGTATTACATACAATAGTAGTATATGTAAAATTACTCAAATAATATCAATGGTTATAATATATAGATTTTTATGTGTTTAATACCTTCCGTAAGGATAATTCATCAAAACATGAATAAGTAAGTTGTAAGAGAGTAGTTGTAAAAGAAATAAGTTAAGTAGGATGTGGAAACAAAATTAAATAAAATACAAATACATAGATGTTTTAGAACTTTTCTTAAAATTACGAACCTTAAGTATATATGAAATGTTTGTTACTTGCAGATTAGTTTATCTTTAGTCGTTTAATCAACCCTTATTTATAACTCAGGGTTAGCTGGGGACCAGTAAGTACTAAGCAGCCACGAATAAGACTAATAATAATAAAAATGCACAACCAGTGCCGCCATAACTAAATCATTCTGGAGAGTGTGGTCGAGAAGTTGACATATGAAGGATGCACCACGAAGTAATAGGGCGTAAAAAGTCTTCGCGTTTTTACACAACCTTAGTTAAAAACTCAAACGGAAAATTTCATGATTTTATAAAAAATAGAAAGTAACGTCTCCTACGCTACATGCTTATAATTGAAAGTGTTAAGTAGCAGACTACTTACTAGAAGGCATCATTTCTAAAGAAATAATAATTAGATATTCTTAAACTCAACCCGAGACTAACCTGAATATCAGACATTACTCAGAAATTAAGTTAGGTCTACTAAACCAACAAACAGCTCTATACTCCCCCGGCGCTTGTGAAACTATATTATTCTAATAGACACTTGTATACATCTATTCGACCTTCTATCATCTATACGAACATCTATAGCAGGGGTGGCCAAGCCAAGTGATCTTGTGGGCCACGTAGGAAATTCATTAAAAGCCTACGAGCCGTATATAAAATTATATGTATATTTATTAGATTAGACCGACTAGTGAAACTTTTAGCAGCGAAAAGTCACATCATAATTAATTATTGGAATTGTTTTAGTTATTATTCATACACATAAAAATAGATAATGTAATGACAATTATGAGATAATCCAATAATATTTAATTTATTTAATTAAAAGATATTTGTTTCTCAACACTTTCACTCAACTGTTGCAAGTACATTGCAATACGCGTATTGGCACAACATAATTGATGTTGCATATATTCATCCGTTAAGTTTAAGTGTGATTAATGTTTAGTAATCTTTATTTTCGAACAAAAAGTAATTCGAAGTGTAAGTTGATCCAAATGCGCTCACTACTTTTTGTGCCAGATTTCTCAAATAAGAAAATTTTTCTTTGGTGACTTAAGTGATATAATAATCTATTTTTGATTCTAAAGTTTCAAAAATGGGTTTTTCTTCATTATTACATAGTAAGTCAATCAAATCCATTTAAAGATAATAAGCAAATTTTGTAAAATTTGGATAAATAACGCAGGCCTTAAAATTATTTAAAGCAGGCCAACCCTAGTCGGCAAAGAGGAGATACAGCAGTTCAAAATATGAAGGAAATGCAAAACTCCCACTTTCTCACGTTATTTCTCCTACAAAAATTCTGCTAGAAAGCTGCAATTTAGCACTATTGTAGACGTAAACGAAAATATTTATCGCCTTAAAAATCCCTCAAATATAAAGGTTGAAAGCAGCAAACATGCTCAATTGTAGAGGTAAACGAGTACTATAATTGTACTTATTTTTGCTCCTGCAAAACCCTATTACCCTAATAATACAGGGGATACAGCAATTCGAAATTTGAAGGTAATGTGCATAACTCCCAAAAATACAAAATACAAAAATCTCCTTTAAAAATACAGGTTGAAAGCTGGAATTGTGGACAGTTGTAGAGGTAAACGAGTGCTATAACAGTACATTTTTTCGAAAAGATTACATCAATCGGACTGGAGATACAGCAATACGAAATATGAAGGTAATGCAAAACTACCAAAATTTATCATCTCAAATCTCCTTCAAAAATTGAGATAGATTGTTGAAATTGAGCACAATTGTAAAGGTAAACGAGCAATATAAATGTACACATTTTCGGAATGTATACAATGTACTTAATGTTTGTTTTCGAAAAACACGATTATTTGCAGGGGAAAGTAGATCTAAAAGCATTCAAAACAATTGTGCCAGATTTCTCAAATTGGAAAATTTTTCTTTTGTAACATAAGTGTTATAAAAATCTATTTTTGATTCTGATGTTTCAAAAATGTGTTTTAGTTCATTATTATATTGTAAATCAATCATTTCCATTTGGAGATAATTAGTAAATTTGGTATGAATTTCGCGGGCCATAAAATTTTTCAAGGCATGCCGCAGGTTTGCCATCCCTGATCTACTTCTAAACGAACTAAGTTAGTCCTAACGCATAGACGTTAATAAGTCTCAAATCAATAAGTTTTCCTAAATAAAGTGATACGTATCGTTTAGGGGCAGTACGGAATCATCAAATTCACTGGAAACAGGCATTACCAACAGTAAATGATTATGGATAGGACTTCACATATTCTTCCAAGAGAACCTACGAACTTCCGAGGTTGGACAACACCGACTCAGAGAGAATACTGTCGGAAGACGACTAAAATCTAAACTATCACTAAACGTCCTTTCAAAAATCAATATTACCACTTTGTCCTAATATAATTCTGGAAAGAAACTGTATCCTGCGATAGGCGATAATAGGCTATTTATTATCTATTATCTATATCTATCTACCAGCTGAAGAGATTCACAATCAATCGCAATCGTCGCAAAATCGATCGAGCTTTTTCAAGCTTGGGATAGAATTAAGAGATGTAAAATATCTAGTTCTCTTGCTTCACGCACTTCATATTTTTAACAGCCAAATTTCTCAGACTGCAATTCCAAAGCCCGTCAAATGAAGAAAAATTATTAAATAGATTCAACTAATGATAACAATAATTTGTCTACGCTAAGTTTATTTTAGAGTGTGCAGGAAAATTAGTTACACCTCCTTATGTTAGATTGGCTATTATAAGGTAACAAGATGTAAGTTACATCTTAGTTTCATCAAAAAACACTTTTGGATTTGTCTTTAATTATCTTACAAAAGTTGATGTAGATAGGGGAAGGCACAAAAATATTCCACTCTTTCCTTCATCGACTAGATCGCTAAGATAAGTTGTAATGAGTGGAAACATTTCAACTTCCAGCTGACCTAGCTGGAGTGGCCAAAAGAAGAAAGAAGCACAAAATGATTAGGGGAGCTAATGACTTCGGGATTCGATGCAAAAAAAAATATTTTTTTTTCATTGTTAATCACTCAAAACTATAAACATTAATTTGATCAAAAGATTTCACGTTTTATTTTATATAAAATTTGGGCAAAAAAAATCAAAAAGGAACCACTAAAAAATACTTCTAACACAAACTACAAATCGTAGGGTCTATTGCAGTACGCTTCCCGAAGCCAACTCGACAGAAAATACAATTAACGACAAATCATTATAGAAAGTAAAATATATTTCGAAAGATTTGTACAAAGTTAGTTCATATTACATAGTTGAAAACATCACAAAAATGTTTGGACATATAATACAAATTAGCCAAGTCCCTTTTATTTATATATATATATATATATATATATATATATATAGTTTTATATATATATATATATCTTTAAAATATTATTATAAAAGGTGTAATAAAAAGTCGTCTAAATAAAGTAGTGTTTGCAATTTCAATTGTAGTAAAGAATGCGATTAATCAACACTATTTTGTCTAAAGTAAAGGTCATTCTACTCGTAGTTATTTAAAACATGGAATTACTAATGAATATATTTCCAGTATGTTACTGTGCAAGCGAGGAATGCATTTGCTTGTATAACAGTCTTTTAATGTTTAAACAAAGGTTGGCTACAAAGATAATTGGCTACTTAGTCAAAACCTTCGTATGGATGTTTCTAGATTATCACATTCCTGCTCATTTATTTTCTAGCAATAATCTAGTAACTACTTTTTCAGTAGCACTTACTTCCCAGTTTATTGCATATCTATTGGAACAATTAACTTTAACTTGAAAAATTAGAGCAGGCGGCTCTACAAAACTATGTGATGAGACTTGTAACTATGTGATCACAAAAGTGATAGGCAATAAGAAGTGGACTTACGGGAGAAAGTATGAGACAGGTCATCCATTGGATCGGGAGCAAATGGCCTTTGCAATTCGTTAACACGTAAGATTTTTAGCAATGACAAATAGTACAATAACTTTATAGAAAAGAAGTCTATGCTCTTCCCTAGTCACCTTGTTTAAGCCGAAGTTCTCAAAACCCAATCATTCATGAGATTAGTGGGTGTTTCTCCCTCTTTCCTATCATGCTCAACAAGAGGGTTTGGTATGCATTGCATTAGCAATGTCTGCTTAAAACAACTGTCACATCCAACAAGATCTGACTGCTCAGTCTGGACCTCCAATCAGCACTTTAGATTACTGATGACCCACTGAGACATACACATTTCTGTACTCAGGCGTGCCTCTTTAAAAACCGTTCGTAATAAAAAATAATGTATTTGAGATACGCCATTAGCTTATGCGGGAGAAAGAAGGGGGAGAGAAGTTCCTTTTTTGGCTATATACCTATTTATTTCTCGAACTTTCCACATTACCGAGGTTCTACTATCCAGATTAGAACATCCTTAATAGAAAAAACCTCTTCCAGTTTTCTAGAACAGTTCGGCACCAAATTTGAAATGAGGAATCAAGAATTTATTGCTTTCGGTAGTCTAATCCGTGTAGTCCGAAAAATCTCTTTCTGAATTTGTGCGCGCTCATCCAAAACAAAACAATAATACCAACATAAACCTTGAGGTAGAACTGGTTGTCCATTCGCCCACTAAGAGACACGTGCAAGGATATCTCGGCTAAAAACAGAACCTATCAATATCTCTCTCCCGGAGCGACACTAATGTTTTTTTGGAAGTTTTCGCACTGATTAGCCAGTGTCATCTAATCTCAAGAAGAGAAAGAAAATACCCTTAAAGGTGGCACAGAAGATATTCAATTTTTTGTTTTTGTTTGTTTTTTTGTTTATAATACAAAAGTGTGGATAAATAGTTTTATATCTTGATCATTTGATTAAAAATACAAATTGTAACAATAATTAAAATTTTTGCAAACACACTTTTAAACATACATAGTAAATGAACAATACATCTCTTTGAAACAAAATTCCGTAGTTAATTTAATATTTATTTACTCCTTCCATTTACTTTACTTTTATTTTTTTTAATTAGGGACGGCATTCATGCATACAAGGACGGACAGAAGCAGTTTTTCAGCAGTCCGTGGTGTCGTGTTTTATTTTTTTAAAAAAGTATAAAATAGTTTTAATATAAAATGATTTAAATACTACGCCACTTTAGAAAATAACAAAGCATTATTGAAATACAATAAAATATTTAAAATCTCTCAAGCAATATATTCCACACACTGAACAGTAAAAACAACGAAATTTTAAAAAAAAAAGTACAAAAAAAAAATGAAAAAGCTTAAAGAATACTATTTATTTCATCTTATTGTTCATCTGTTCTTTGTTTACTAACAGAAACTAAGTTTCAAACTATCAACACTTGAAAAGGTATTACAAAATAATAGTTAAATAATTAATTTTAATTGTTTTACATAAATAAAATGAAAATAATAAATATTTTTTATTTTTAAGGAAATTCCTATTCTCATTAAATGTTTAAATAGCGGAAAAGAAACACGATAAAACAGAACCGTAAAGACTAAGGCACTTGCACATGTGAAACCAGTTCAAATGAAACATAAAAAACAGTATTTAAAAATAAAATCAAAAGTTAAAGTAAATTATTTTGAGAGAATCAGGAAATTGAATAATAAAAGAAATATTAAAAAGCTTCCCATCTATTAGTTAAAAAACCTGAAAATTGTAAAACAAATAAAGATTCTTACTAAGAGTTTGTTGGCAAAAATACCCAAGTTTTAAGACACGAAACCAATCTAAACAAATCTGGTTTAAACACTCACACGACATTCTGTTACACATTAATTACGGTTGTAATTAGTTTTCTACACCATGGTTTTCTACGCCAATGCCACAGGCAAAATGCAAAAGTTTGTTTCTAAGTTATATCTATCGGCTTTAAAAACATTTGATACTGGTTTTTTTTTTGTTTTTTTTTTAATACAAGTATGTATTAACACACCAAATTTAAGCAAAATGTTTGGAATCGTTACCAAGAAAATGTCAAAACTTCAGAAGCCCAATGTAGCACTTCCGGTCAACCGATTTTCTGCAAATCTGGAATTAAAGCAATATTTTAAAGCCTCTCAATGATTGTAACGTTGTGGAACCGTACTGAAGTGACCCTTTATTTATGAGGGGCTTATGAGAGTTTCAGAAATTTTGTAGTCAGTGGAAAAGTATAATAGAGGAAATTGAAATTTGAGAAAAAGGCTGACCTCACAGGTCGAACCATCAAATAAGAATAGAAATAATTCCCTTAAAAATAAAATAAAGTTAGGAAACGAAAACATATTAATTTTTAAAAACAACAAAAATATTAGTATAAAATCGTGAAAAAGCAAATAAAATACAAAAAAAAAATCATTTCAATATTAATAATAGCAAACTTTGAAAATACAAATAGAGACGAGAATTTTTATTTTTATTTATTAATTAATTTATTTTATTTATTTATTTTTTTGGTAAATCAGAAACAACTACATTTTAATAATAATAATAAATTAAAACATCAGTAAAAGAAACGCAGAAAATAGAATTCTCTTTTATGATCACTTAAGTAGATGGTTAGAGCATAATAAGGTAGAAACAAAACACAACTGGACAAAGTTGTTCTAAGACTCATTTTTACTTACTCGCCTTTGAGCAGGAGCCTATTAAATATCTAAATATCATGGGTGTGTAGGTGCAAGTGCACCGGAAACGGACGCCTAAGCGACATAGGTCTTGTAATAAGCCAGTGTGTTTGTGTGCTCGCAAGAGGTTAACGGCCCCGGTTCAATACAGTATCAGCAAAAATTTTGTTATAAAAGAATAATATATAAAAAGCTATTTCCATCTCTTAACGATGGGTTATACAGGGATATAAGAAGCAAGACTTGCCGAAAGCAAAATACAGTTGAGGAATGCAGCAATAGGAAAGGCAGAGTTGAGTGGTTGATATGAACTCTATGTATACGTAAATGTAAACAAAACTTTCTAGGAGAACGAAAACAATCTAGGCAAGGAAGCACTAATATGAATAAATACAATTTTGTCCAGATTTAGAAGATGAAATTGTTTTTGCAGATAAAAAAATAAATAAAAACAATTAGTTTGGAAAATATATAATGTAGAAACTGTTTGAAATAATAAACATAAAAAATTATAATTTCAATAACTAAATAACAAACAACCAATAATAAATAGAACAATATTTTACAATAGAGCATATTTACTTAAAACATTTAATGATGGATTAAAGCAATTATATATTTAATAAATGTTAAAATAAAAAACACTTCCGTAATAATTATTATATTATATTTAACTTATTTTCTTAAATTATATACTCTAATGTAAATAACGCATTTGTTGCTGGCTAGAACATCCAAATCATGTATTCTAACTACTAAAGCTGCGCTCAGAGAACCGCAGTATCTCATAACTTTCTTTATTAATATTAAAGGGAAAAAAATCGATCAATTCATTACTAACCACGTTTAATAAATTAACTTCCCAACAATAATTTTAATTTTTAATGTTTTTAATTTTGATTTGTATACACAATATCTGTTCTCCGTTTTATAAAATAATTACAAAGCAAATGAAGAATCTAACACACTATTAGGATCAACAGATTATAAGTTTTTGGCCAAATTTGCGCTTTTATGTTCTCTTTAATCGTAAGGTACAGAAAATGAGAATAACGAAGACCTGACGTCCCTTTCACTATAATATCTGTTATTTACCAGAAAAATTTTAAACCTAAAATTGTGTACTTTAAAACAAATCGGAATCTAAATTTGTTATATATTATTAATATTGTTCATTATTAGTGATAGAGTAGAATGGCCATTTTTATTACTTGTAAATTAATATTACAGAAACAATCAATCGACAATTTAATGGAAGATTTTTTCTTAATGTCGCCAGGGCAAATGCATGGATAATCTCAGAAAATTTTGCTTTGAGCGTCACTTTGTAACTGGTGGAAACAAACATTCTACTTTAAAAATTAAAGTAGAAATCTTCCCTTAAAATTTGCCGTTCTAGAGATTCGCCCACATTCTTCACTTTTAAATCTGGGCCTGAGAAGAACGTTAATAGGTTTTGAGGTCTCTATTATCTCTCTATCTGTCGCGAAAGAAACCTTTATCAAATACGGAACTAACTCACAGAAAATATTGGCCGATCGGATGTCATTTTACTCTAAGTGTTTGGAACTGCAGCCTTTAAAACGCTGTGTCAATGTCCGTTTATCGGAATCTGAGAAGGCAGAGGACGCCAACAACTACGGATTTTAATGCGCCTTGTCCATTAGTTATCGAGTGATAACAAATTCGGAATTATTGTACAGAAAAATTTGTCCGAACGGACATCATCATATTATTAGAAAACTGTGACAACTTTCAACATAAAAATATCAATTAAAACAACAAAACAAATTGAATAAAACCGCACGTAAGATTGCACTTTATAAACTATTTAGACTTTTTACTTTCAGGTGGTATTAGCCAAATAGTTGTTTTTTTTATTCCTAATTACTTTTAGGAGCAGAAAAATCCTTTTAAAAATTAAACGGCTCTCGGTAAGTAAAAAATTTACTCACACTTCACGAAATAACATTATCTTTAAATGTCACTTACTTTTGTTAAATATTTATCGAGCAGTAAAAAATAAAAATAAAATATTTTATAAAACATTAAAAATAACCAAATTTCAAAGTTTCTTTATCTTTCTTAAAATCAGCTATATACATTTTATCTTGCAGTAAAAGTAAATATTTACAATATCTACACATTCAAAGTGATATAATTAAAATCTATGTTTAATTTTAAGGTACAAAAAAGAATGGTTAGCTTTAAAAAGTGTACTAAGAACTAATAAATAAATATCGGCTTACACGTACAATGTTCACTGTTGATAAGCAGGTTGATATTAGATATGCTTTAAGATGGGCGAGCCCCCAAAACTGATGAAAAACGAAACAAAATGAAGCGAACATGGAAAAGACATTGTTGAGTTCTAATCGTCATGAAATAAGTTTAACTTGTCTAAAAAATGCAAACTTGTAACAATTAATTACTATTATTTCTTTCACTAAAGTGCTATCCAGTAAACAATAATGATAAATGAATTTAACAACTTGAAGGAAATGTTTGGTTAACCTTACAAAAAGCCAAACTCAGGAAAAACAAAATTTAAAATTTAGTTAAAGATACCCCATGGGTGTTTGTGGACTAGCTACTTCTAAAGACAAGTGCCAAAATAAAGCCTAATACAAAAAAAAAGAAAGAAAAAAAAAAAAAAACAACACGGTACTACCACCCATAACACAGTAAAATAAGGGCACGTTTAGCGATCGGTTTAGCGGTCTACTGGCTGACTCGCATCTTTTTTTTTTAAGTCACAGTGGATTTGGCTTTACAGTTATTGCCTTTAACAAATTAATTCCATTTATGGTCACACATAATATGCTGAGAACTGACAAGAATCCTTTTTAAATTCTAAACCTATTTTTACAGAAGGATCGCACTTGAAGCCGAAAAATGCTTAGTCAGGGAATTAAGTATATTTTATTTATTTGTTACTTTCTAATAAAACATATTTGGTGTAAAAATAAATAAATGCTTCTCGGTTAATTTAGATAAAGGGATAATAATTTTTTACTTAATCACTCACAAGGATAAATGATTATTTCGAGATTTATTTTTATTTTTTTTTACTTTTGTTACAGGAACTAAAACACGAAATGAGATAATAAAGTCCAGCAGACAGCCTTAAGGTTTTGTTTTTTTTCTTCTTCTTCTTCCTAGGAGCCTCTTACAGCTCTACGTCCAGTGATGGATAGCATTGATTGTAACGAGGGAATACTGTCAGGAGGCTGGCAGTGCATTGAAAATGGCTTCGGGCGCCTTTGACCTCAGGTATTAACGCTCTTTAAATTAAAAAAATAATATAATATGTTTGTAAAAGTTTAATTCGTCCCTAAAAGGACTTGATTACACGCAAATCATGATCTGGGCTTCACTCCCTTAGTTTTTATCGTTTCACAAGAAAAATAATACAGATAGTGCCAAAGTCAATGCTAAAAAAATAAAACAAACTAAATGAATAAAATGCAAAATACAAATAGTGTAATTACCAAAACCTTACATGAATGTATGTCCGAAGAAGGTGCCCAAGCGATTTTTTTTTTTTTTTTCTATCCTGTAACAAAGGCGTTAAGCCATTTCTTGTCGCAGCCCAATATTTATCACATATAGTACTCATATTCTGTAATACCGGGCACGCGTTCAAATATTGAAAAGTCATTACGCCGTTATTGCACAATGGGCTAATCGGCGAGTCCCTGATACCTATTTTTGTGGTGGTGTGGCTGGAGATAATCGTGCCCTGTAATTGCTCTGAATACCACGACAGAATCTTTTCTTGGGAGACCGACATACCTGTCTTACCGGATACCTCCTGTCTTACCCACTCAGTCTAGCAGTCTTACCCACTGCTTTCCAGCGGCCATGCTCCCAAATTTCGCATGTAATTTTCCCTTTAAGTGACTACCTATAACTCTTTAAGCCGAAGCGAAACACATTGTGTGGTCGGGCTGATCAAATTGACTCCCCTGCTTCGCAAGTTTATCGGCCTGATAATCCACAAGGCGCCGGAATCCACTGGAAAGCCCACTTCTGTAAGTGCCTTTTCAACTATTTATTCGCACGCTCTTACATTTGCGGAAATTCCACTTTGAGAACCCGTTACGGCTATTAACGCAGCTTGGGAGTCACTGGGTAACACTACTTTGTCCAATTTCTTGTCAACAATATTTGTTAGACCTATCAGGATAGCCGAGTCTCCTCATCAAAATTTGGTGCCCACGTACCAACAGAAAAAAACAATATTTTTGGTGAATAACACCTCCTTGAGTTGAAAATTTCACCTGCGTTTTTAGCCTTGCGACTTGAAGTGGTCTGTCTATCTTTTTCCCAGCAATCAATCCTTAATCTTGCTAGTCTCTCCTTCATGTTTAGAGCTGCAATTTCTCGCCGAACTCTTAGGGCATGAAGTAGATCGCGTCCTCGTCGTGCCCCTTGGAATCGCAAATTTCGCGGCAACAATCTGCGCTGAAGCCCAGCAGCTCATTAAAAAAGAAAGAAAAGAAAAGAAAAGGCGGGTGGTATTTAAAAGGGAAAGTTAAATTTTTTAAATAGTAAATTTGCTTTTAAATGTGAGTTTGAAATAGTTCAACCAAAGTATTGAGCTAATGATTGGGTAAATTACTGGGAAACAAAAGTAACAGATGCAGAACATCAGTTCAAACAAAAGAGAATAAAAAAAAAGAGGATTCTATATAATTTGGTAGTGTTAGGATACATGAACTGCATTTTTAAAATCTGCACGGTCAGCAAACAAACTTTCGCTGATAATTTGACAATGACGCACTACGTATCTTTAACTTCTGTCTTCTTTCAACACCACTTGAGCACTCATTGAGTTAAACTCAAAGTATCACTTTAAAAAATTAATTACAAAAATAAAATTTAAAAAAAAAATTAGAAAATTTTTCATCTGGTTAAGTCAATTATAAATGGCCTGAAATACGTAATTAATCATGCTTAGCAAATGTACCGCAAACTAATTCCTTGCTGAGGATGAATTGAGAGTTCATTTGTTTTATCTTGCTCTATAACCCAATTGGTCAAATGATAACAACTAATCCGATATTTCTAAAAACTAAGAACTGCCGTTTTTTTTTTTTTTGCACCTCAGTTGACTTATTAATCATTCAATGAACTAAAGACAAAAAAGTCGAAATTTACTTCATAAGTTCTAAAACAGTATTCCTGGTGTTTACTTAAGGGCCATCAGAAAAAAAAATTAAAACAAAAATTTAAATACACATAATATTACCTTTTAATCCTTTCACTGCTTCTTGATTTACACATTTAAAATATTATTCTCCCCCCTACGTTACTTTTAACTCGACAAATAAATGATAACGTACTGTCGAAAGTAATAAATAATATATAAAAACGTTAAATTTCTATCAGAAATATTCTCTCGATCTAGAGGATTGAGCAAATCTCTGTTTAAGGCCGACACCTGGGCCACCTCTTGTAGGATTATTTGATGCCGGTCTGCGAGCAGCTCGCATTTCTCTATCAACTTCATAATCTTCCAGTTTTTGAGTTAGCATAAGTTTCTGTTGGACAGCCAAACGTAGAAGCTGATTTAAGGTTTTCTTCTCATCTTCAGCTGCAGAAAGCTGGCGCTGTAATTCATCAACTTGTGTGGAATACTCTTCACAGCGAGCACCAAACATCGCTCTTAAACCTTAAAGCAAAAAAGAAAAAGGTTTGGAACATTTATACAACCTCCTTTTACTGCAAATATCACATATAATTAACAAGATTTAAAATGTTCAAGCAACAATAAGTACGAGTGTTTGGATTTAAAGAAGGGTTTAGGCTGATTTGGAAAGAGCCCTCCATTTTGTAGTCTGTCTTCGTCAACTCGCTATTAGTAACGAAAACAAAATATCACCCCGTTCCCTACATTCCCCTGAAACTACATTCAAAACAGTACAAAAGAAACTAAAGTAAATTACAAAATAATGTTCTGATAAGTTCCAACTTCAATCTTTAAATTCTGAATATTGATCACGAATTAGCAATATTCACTAGTAATATTACCAAAACAGATCAATAGTGGTGACCCTAACCTCGCCTCATTTCAGTACCACACTAAAATATTTTTCCTGAAAAATTTATCAAATAAACGTCGTAGTAGTTCAATATCCGTTAATAAAAAGTAGCAGAAAAAAAATCGTAATAAAACAAAGTGAAGGGTTTTTATCGTTAACTTACGTTTTATAACTGGACTGACTAAAAACTACTTTAAAAACCTGTAACATATATATCCGGAGAAAACCCAAACCTCAAATTTCCTCAAAGTCAAAACAGCGATTTTCCTCTTGCAACCAATAACAAAAAGTAATAACAGAATAATACATTCTGAGGTGGAACACACACACTAGTTACTCTTACTATAATTGTCAACTTCTAATGTACAAATTTTCTACAAAAACTAAGAATATTTTTAAGTCACTACTAAATGTTGGTTATCTTAAGTGTTATAAACAATTAATTTTCCAGGGTCACTTCCCCTAAAATCTACTTAAACATTTTAAAACTAAGTGAAAGGTTAACACATCATACCTAATTAAAAAACTCATTGAATTGGCTTCAGAATACTAAAAGAACCGAAAAAAAGTGTTCAGTAAAGCTACGCTTTACCGATTTTCTTCTATGAAACTTTGCAAATTCAATAACTATTAATATCAACTCAAATTTTATTAATATTTAAAACGAGTTAGCTATATATAGAATACATTAAATGACTTCCGAGGAGAGCCTGACTTCACCCCTCACCTCTCAGAAAACCTCTACAATAATTTTCCTAGCTAACTATTTCAAATTATCTTTACCTACAATGCTTGCCTGTGAGTGTATGAATTTTAAAGTAAATCGTTTAAGAGAAAATAATAACAGAATATAAGAAAATTTACTTGAAAAAGTAGCTGCTTCTTCTTTAAGCATTCTCAATTCATTTCTCAACTTCATCATCGTCTCAGATACAACAGCTTTTTCATTGTCGTATTTTGATTTGAGATTTGATAACGCGAATTCTGCAGTGTTCTTATTCGACTTCAAAACAGTTCTCAAAGCTGCGATCTGTTCCCTCTTAGTGCTTAATAGAGATTTAAGTTTGATGACTTGCTCTTGCAATTCACTGACTTCTTCAGGACCCAAACTTGTCATGGATACTGTAATTTTACATTTAATCAAACACAAAGAATGAATAAATAAATAATTCGGTTATCGAAAGAAACAAATTGTAACTTACAGTCAGATATTGTAGTACCTCCAGCTTTAGCACGTTCTATTGTATTGTTAACAGCTACTTTCAAATGTTTCACCTGGTCAAGTATAGTTTCAACTATCTGAGTTACCGCTGCCGCATCTGGTAATGCCTCAGAAGTCTTTTCTTTCTTCTCTTTTTCTGACACACTGGTACCTACGTAAGGAGGATATTCGTTAAAAACAGAATACATGAGGATACTGTCGCAATAAAAATAATAAAACTTCAGTATTAGAAGTAAATAAGTAGAGGTATCTGTAACACCAAGTTATAGAACAAATAAAAAGTACTTGGATTCAATTAAAAAACAGAAAAGAAAAAAGAAAGAACAAGAGATCAAACTCATTCACACACCTTTCTCTCACTGCATTTCTCGAAGTTCAACTTGAAATTCGCAAATGTCTGCAGTTACTTGTGGCCTTTCCATTTTTATATTTTAAAAGGCTTTTTTTTTCAAAAATCGTTTTTATATAATAGCCAAACGTTTCGGCATCGATGTGTGCTTTAACTTGAGCCTCCAACCATCTAAAAGCATATCCGCGAAAGGATATCCATCCAAATGTTTAGCACTTATACAAAAAACAATTTTTCATAATCTGCACCCAACAAAGCAGGGTTCAAAATATATAATAAACGTGCCAGCTATCACATTGCTCTTCGAAAAACGTCTCAAGCATTAGCGACAGATCAACATAATTATGTGTAGCTAGCGTAAGTCACGTTTGAAAGCATTCAGAAAATGACATACCTAATGCCAAAAATACAGACTGGGAATTATATAAACAAGAACTACGCCACGAAATCAACTTTGTGTGGAATTATTTCAAAACCCCAAGAGGTAAAAGTAGCACAGAAGTTTCAGGTGATTCTGGATGTCATTGGAAGAAAACTGTAAAGAAAAAGATAAGTTGGCCTATCATTAACTTTCTACTTTCCTTAGGAGGATCAGAAGGATTTTTAACGAAGCCAAGAAAAAAAAAAGAAAAAGAAAACATACCATGAGGCTTAATAATTAGGAAGACAAAAATTGATGCGAGAGAAGACTAATCAGGGATAACGAAATGACCTCTGAAGAAGTCAGGTACTATCCCTTTTTTTCTAAAACTCTCTCATAGGGTCCACCAGAGTAAGAATTCCTGAAACGGAAAAAGATATGTTGGTGTATCACATTCAAGTTCATCGCCCGAGAGCTAACGCTGCATTAGTGAAACTTCAAGGTGAGCCTTTCTGATGAACCTCATTAGACACATTGCAGGCTCATTTGGGAAATGTTAGTTTAAGTCCTTGAAGCTTCCGACCCTGATAGTATTTTACTGTGAACCTCTCTGGTACCTACCTACTCCACAGCGTACGGTCCCTCTGACGCGCGCTCTCTCCTTCAGCTTCTGCAATCACACCTTCACACTCACACGACCATTCACACAGGTAGAGGGGAGGAAAAGATTCGGTTATTTAGTTAGCGATTTATTATTAATTACTTATTCCACCGTACGCTCATATATACAAAATCTCCCAATATAATTAAATTTCTACAACATAAAAACCCTTGAAATGAATACCAAGAATAAACTAAAAATATCCCTCACAATAACTAAAAACAAAATAAACCAAAACTCTTTTAACTAAAAAATAACCTCTGGTTAAACGCTAAATTACTATTAACAAGAGTTAAAGCCTGAACCCTGGTGAGTGGTTAAGGGGTGCACAGAGGACTTAATCTGGGAGCTGGCTCTCCTCACGCCAATCGGCTGGTTATTTAATTCGCAGCGACTCTTGGACTTCTCTCGGCAATGGCTTACCACCTTCTGCCTCTGTCACTCCTCCCCACCACTCACCAGGGTTCTTACCTTATCGAACTCTGTCCTCTACATATTTATTATTATTAGTCCGTCGGCTTTCTTAATCGTACTGCGCACTACCAACACTTTGCATTACCATATGCTACGGTAGAGAAAAAAAAAATTAGCTCCTCTTCTTTGCGGGCTACTCAAGGCATCTTTTCAACCCTCTCCAAACCCTCAAATATGCATTTCCTATTGTGGAAAAATCACAAAAAAAAAACTACTTTGTAAAGAAGTATTTCACTTTGATCAATTTTGACCCAAACCTTATTTTCGAGTCCGCTGGTTGAGCCTAAACTAAATATTAAGTCAACTTTCTGCTTTATTTATTTTTGTGTTATGCTGAACGAACCCAAAGCTCCATTTTTAAAATAGATCAAGGGACTTAAAATATTATTTCTGTTAAAACTCACTTTCCAAATGCTAAACGAAAACAATACTTCCTCTGACAAACATTTCGTCACTTCGTTTTCATCTTTCACCAGCGTTCAACATCATTATAAAACCTCTTAAACAATTTAATGTTACTTTACCATGATTTTGATGTTTCTCATGATCTAATAGAACCCTTGTCGGAGTTTGTCCGTTAACTGTACACACATGGTGGTAAAGCTGAGCAAGTTCGTCAGATACTGTCGACAAATCATTATGCGCCTGCTCTAAGCATGTGTTCGCATCGCTTTTTATATTAGTAGAACGCATAATTTCGTTCTGCATCTCTAGTAATCTCTGTTCAATGGTCACAACCTTCACAAAATAATTTTTAAAAAAATTAACAATAATTAACAAAAATAATGAGACATGATAAGGCGTAGGGAGGTAGTGGCCCCATCGCCCATCCAGTTAGATGCAATCAGCCACTCGCAGGGGGAAACTGTTGCATGCAGTTTCCTGGGGAGTAGCGCCCCCGCGGGTAACCGCAGCTCAGTATACCATGCACAATCACTTACACATACACACCAACACTGACACAAGCACATATTTTACAGTAATCACCCTAGGGATACGGTTCCTAGGAAGCCACCCCGGATGGGGGAGCTTGTCTAGGGGCTCGGAAGGGGCAGCCTCCCTACTAGAATCAGATGCTGGAGGCTAATCCCCTTCACACCTTAAATCAAAAGATTCTAAAACCCAAAGACAACAATAAGAATAACCTGGATAGATGTAATGGAAAAAGACGTAGGAAATCGGATTTGGTTTTAGCTACATGGAATGTATGTGCGATGCTCCAGCCGGAAAAAATGGCTGAGATTGCGAAGCAGATATTGAAATTCAACACAGACGCGGTGGCCCTACAGGAGATCAGATGGCAAGTTAGCGGTAGAATAGATAAGAAGGAATACGAGGTGTGTTCAAAAAGTAACGGGAATTTTCGTTTTTTGAAAAAAATATTTATTTATTCATCTACATTAATATTGTCGCCTTCAAAGTAGTCCCCTTCGCATACAATACACTTGTGTCAGCGCTTTTTCCAATCCTCGAAACACTTCTGAAACTCGATCTTTGTGATAGCTTTCAGCTCTTTCAGCGATTCGCTTTTAATGTCATCTATGCTTGTAAAACGACGGCCTTTTAATGTTCTCTTTATGTTTGGAAATAGAAAAAAGTCACATGGAGCCATGTCTGGCGAATATGGAGGCTGGGGCATCGTTAAAGTTTTGTTTTTGGCCAAAAATTCACGAACAAGCAATGAAGTGTGAGCAGGTGCATTATCGTGGTGCAAAATCCATGAATTGTTTTGCCACAAATCCGGGCGTTTTTTTCGGATTGCTTCACGCAAACGGCGTTGAACTTGTAGGTAGTACTCCTTATTGATTGTTTGACCTTGTGGCAAGAATTCATGATGCACTATGCCAATAAAATCGAAGAACACAGTGAGCATAACCTTCACATTCGACCGCACTTGTCGAGCCTTTTTCGGTCTTGGCGATCCAGAATGCCTCCACTGGGACGATTGAGCCTTAGTTTCGACATCATATCCGTAAACCCATGTTTCGTCACCTGTTATAACACGTTTCAGTAGATCCGCATCGTTGTCGACTTCATTGAGTGACTCTTGAGCAACTTCCATTCTCCGCTGTTTTTGTTCGAAATTCAACAATTTTGGAACAAATTTTGTTGCCACACGTTTCATACCCAAAACATCCGAAAAAATTTCATGGCATGAGCCAATTGATATGGCAACATCATCAGCGACTTCTCTGATTGTGATTCGGCGATCGTTCATAACCATTTCTTTCACTTTTTTCACGTTTTCATCGGTTGTTGATGTGCTTGGACGTCCAGGTCGTTCGTCATCTTCAACGTTTTCGCGGCCATCTTGGAAACGCTTATACCACTCGTAAATCCTTGTTTTACTCATAGCAGACTCACCATATGCCTTTATTAACATTTCACACACTTTATTTCATTTTTTACGCAAAATTTAATACAAATTCTTTGATCCATTTTTTTTAACAAACAAAAATCGCCAAGCTCGAAAAACACGTCTAACCTTAACCGCTGCCACTTAAGAAGTAAACAATGAATATTACTGAAAATTTTATCGTACTTCAGGGGCATGTGTACCAACATAATAAAAAAAAAATTTTACAATCAGACTCTCCAAACCCGCGAAATTTAAAAATTCCCGTTACTTTTTGAACACACCTCGTATACAGTGCTGTATAGTGGACCCGAAAGGAGAAGTGGAAGAAATGGAACCGGATTTATGATAGGTAAGAAGGTGAGGAAGAGTTTGTTAAGTTTTGAACCGGTAAATGATAGAATTGAATGGCAAATTCCGAAATATAACGCTGATAGCAGCATACGCTCCTTCAGAAGATGCTGATGATGACTCGAAAATTGTTTTCTACCAGAATTTAGAGTTGACACTTAATGTTAGTCCTACTAGAATCAGATGCTGATTCTAGAAATATGATTTAAGAGTAATCCTTGGGGATTTTAATGCACAAATAGGCAGGGAAAGTTTTATATGTACAGCCGCGGGCCGTATCTCGCTTCATAAAGAAACCAATGAAAATGGAAAATACTTATGCCAATTCGCAAATGCCACCAATATGTTGGTGAAGAGCACCTCCTTCCAACATAAAGATATACACAGACTACTAGGCAAGGCAGAGTGCTGCTATACATATATGAGGAAAGTCAAAGAAATGCAAAAAAGATTATACAAAAGAAGAAAAGAGAATACCTAAAAAGAAAAGTTGAGCAGATCGAGTTTTTGAACCAAGGCTTCCAACCGAGAATCGATGCTTGTAAGAATATAAATGGGAAAGTAATGCAAGGAGCGGAAGTATTAGACAGATGGAAGGAGCATTTTACTGACCTGTTAAATAGAAATAGTAGTGCGATTTCGGTGGTGGATGAAATTGGAAAGTCAAGTAATGAGACATGAAATCTAAGCTTTTTCCCAAATGTGATCTCCATATATCCAATTATCAAGAAAATAAGGTAACTTGTTTTGTCACACGAAACAAATGAAACTAAGTGCACCAGTCCAAGAAATTATTTAACTTCTTATGAAAAGAAGAAAGCTGGGGCGATGATTAACAGATAGACAGATGAGTAGAAAATCATTCTTAGGGGAATGACCAGATGTTGTAAAAATCAATCGTTTAACAAAAAATTTACGATATCTGCTTTTTCCCTGTTCTTGAATCTAGTAGAAAATTAATTTTTTTTTTTAACTTACCTTATTTTTGTAAGTAGTAAGTTCTTGTCTTAATTGGGCAGTGATATCTGAACAAGTAGAATTCTTATCAATCAAATCTACTTCTTCTTTACATCTGTCTATTTCAGCTACAGTCACTGCAAACCAGTTGATATATTTTTCTAAAATTTCTTCATCCTATTAAAAAATAATAATTACTAGGAAAGGTATTTATTGTATATACATACTCAAAAAACTAAATAATGATTTAAAGAAATGAGAAAAATTAAAAAATTGCTGAAACAAATTCCTTGCGCACAGGATGGAAACCAGAGTTAATGTGATGCAAAATAAGGTCTGTAGAAAGGCCGAACACAAGAACATAACATACCAACCAATGCCAGTAATAGAACTCTAAAAATTATGGTCTAATTTAACGTCCTTGGCCACTGGCAAAAAGCTCAGTAGGATGAGCAAGTGCATCCTTGGCATTGTTAATAAGTTAAAGATAAGATGGGTAGCTAACATACTTCACTCACATTTTTTTTTTTAAATACCATTAGATTAAATCCAAGCCCAAGACTGGAAATCGAACCAGTACCACATTACATCTTAGACTATAATCGCTCGGCACTTAATTTAGAAAGACGACTTACAAAAAGAAGTGAACGCAACGGAGTTGTTATTTACGAAGGAAAAAGATAATCTTTAGAAAGCACTTCGTGCTAGTGCTTCTAAATCTGTGCTACAAATTAAGTTACATGTAAGCACTTATTGTCATTGAATATCTGTATGAAAATTAACCAAACTAAATGAAAACCCATAATATCAATTTTATTTCTATCATCATTACTACTAATATAGAATAGAATAGAAAAATTCTGTATTTCGTGTATTAACACATTACAGGGGTTCTGTGCTAATGGCATTTAGATAATCTTGAAATTAATGAGAGATCAGTGTGAGAGCTCTCGCAGTGCTGATTACCTCATTGACTTGAAGCGTAAAGCAGCAACTCTTATAGTGAAATAATATAATCTATTAAGATGGTCAATAGTGGCTGAGAAATCTTCATTGCTGGTTAGCTTTAATATCCTGAAGGAAATGGAAGATTAGGATAAATTAGAATGTGTTGAACTGAGGGTATGGAAGGATGCATATCTGCGACGTCTCTTATTTGCCTGTAACCCGCCTGGACACAAACCTAAACTAGAATGGTTGGAAGCACAGTGGGATAGACACTCAATCCTTTGTGGTGATCTAAATGCTCCATCAATGCGATGGGGTTACTCATGTACAAGCGCGGTAGGCAGGATTTGGCAGGATTTCATTGATTCAAACCCAGTTTTATTCGTTGACAATACTTCAAATGCACCGACCTTTCTATCCCACGCCGGCCATACGTCTCACCCCGATATTGTGTTGTCTCATCCTTCGAGGCAACCGGAAATTGTTCATTCACTCCTACCTGCCCTTGGAAGTTGTGGTCATAAGATACTCCTAATCGATTTACAGTCCACCTCTAAGAAGCCACACAATAAAAAACGAACCAGGTGGAATATTAAAAAGGCAAACTGGCAGCTTTATAGAAAAACCACGGATGAGTCTGTTACTGGGAATTTAGTAACCGATAATGTGGATCACTCATTCCGAAAACTACAAAAAGCCATTATAAGTTCTGCTCACAAAGCTGTTCCTAGGGGATGTGTAAAAAAGTATTCTCATTTTTGGAATGACGCGCTGCAATCACTGAAAGACGACAGAGACCAGCTAGAGATCAGTATGAGAGCTCTCGCAGTGCTGATGACCTCATTGACTTGAAGCGTAAAGCAGCAACTCTTAAGAAAAGTATAATCCAAGCCAAAAGTATGACCTATAAAAGATTCTAACAAAATCTTGATTTTAGGAAAGATGGGGTAAAGGCACATAAATTCATTTCAGCATTGAATAATAAGGTCCCCTCCGACAATCAACCAATGAATAAAGGCGACAAACTGATTACAAATGAAAAGGATATTGCCAAGCATTTCTGTAAATATTATCGCAAAGTTAGCAATTTTAGACCGAAAAAAGAAAACGGGAGTCCTAACACCTCGTTACCAATGACTTGTAATAGACAAGAGGATGAAGACCTATTTAATAAAAGTTTTCAACTGCCTGACTTGGATTGTGCCTTAAAAACCACCGATATTAATAAAAGTGCAGGGCCGGATGAGTTACTGCCAGCATTCTTGGTGAACCTTGGCCCTAAAGCTACGTAAAGTAGCAGTGCTTGCCTTTCTCAATCTTGAATGGCAAAAAGGAATCCCATCAGAGTGGAGAAAAGCCGAAATTGTGCCAATTTTAAAAAAGGTAAGTCCCCTAACCAGCCTGAGAATTTTAGACCAATTTCACTCAGGAGCTGTTTTTGCAAGATATTCGAAAGAATGGTTCTCAGGAGGCTGCAGCATTTCCTGGATAGAAAGAAGCTCATCTCAGACTGCCAAGCTGGCTTCAAACCCCGTAGAAACACTATCGAGCATGTGATACGTCTCTCGCAAAGTATTAAGCAAGGGTTTCAGCACAAGCAGAGCACGTTGGCGGTATTTATTGATTTAAGGGCAGCATTCGACAATGTGTGGAGAAAGATGTTACTGCACAAACTACTAAACTTGGGCATAAGTGGCAACCTCTATCGATTTATACATTCATTTCTTGCTCAAAGGTTCGTTCGGGTTAGATATAAAGATGCTGTATCTGCTTTTGGACAAACGAAACAAGGCCTCCCGCAAGGCCTGTTATAAGCCCAGTATTATTTAACGTAATGATAAATGATGTACTGGAGGCAATAGAAACTCAGCCAGGTTTGAATGCTCTGTTATATGCGGATGACTTGGTGATATGGGCCACAAGTAGCAATATACAGGCTTTAGAATCATGCTTAAATGATTCACTTAAAGTAATCGAACGATGGTGTTTGGAAAATGAGATGAAGGTAAACCCCAGGAAAACAGAATACCAACTCTTCACGCTGTCCTTTTAAGCAGTATGCACTCTCCTTGAAGTATTGCAATGAACATATTGTTAGAACAAATGAAGCCACTTACTTGGGTGTAAAATTTGACCGAAAGCTAACGTGGGGGAAGCATGTTGAGAAGCTGGTGGAACAAAGCGAACAACGCATATCGCTTCTCAAGAGACTGACAGTATTAAATGGGGTGCGACACAGGAAGTGCTTACCCTCGCCTATAAAACGTATATAAGACCCTCGTTAGAGTATGGCACGGAAGCTCTGATTACTGCCCCTGAAACAATATGTGGTAAACTAGACAAAGTTCAAAACGCGGCCCTAAGAGTTATACTAGGTGCCCCTCGTTCGACCCCTATTACTTCAATGGAGATGCAAGCAGATATCGAGCCACTTGCCGTCCAACGAGAGATTGCTGCGATTATCCTCGATGAAAGATTAAAGCGATTACCCATTAAGCACTGGCAAACCGAAAGTGTGTTCACATTGAGGTTGAAAACTCAAAAATGCTTTGCGGGTAAAGTTCGAGATTTACGTGAGCTAATAGGGCTTGAGGATTTACAAAATCGGAAACCCTTTTCTGACTCTGATTCCTGGTAAGAGCCACAGTTAGCGCCGGGTAGACTGAATTTAATAGAAGATGTAAGAAAGCAAAGCAGTCCCCAGCATGAATTAAAATTGTTTGCCCTGGAAACAATAAATTGTTTCCCTTCTCCGCCTTGGGTGCATGTTTACACCGATAGTTCTGCCGAAGGTGCAAACCGTAATGCTGGCGCAGGAGTTTATTCAGTGCAGTTCCAATTGAGTGTTCCTGCTGGAAAGTTAGCATCAAATTTTGATGCAGAACTGCACGCCATCGCCATAGCGTTGGAAGAGGTAGCTAAAAGGGACTTTTTCAAGACTGCTTTACTTGTGGATTCCCAAGCAGCTATTTCAGCAGTAACCGGCTATGATGATAAAGACGACATCATTATAAAGAAATGCAGGGCTCTCATAGATAGGTTACTATCGCAAGGGAAGCAAGTTGTACTGCAGTGGATCCCGAGTCATGTTGGACTCCAGGGCAACGAAGAAGCTGACAGATTGACAAAAGAGGGGGCAAATCAAGTTCAGTTCAAGGCCCCGCTGCCGCTTTCGATCGAAGATGGCAGAAGAACAAAGCGGAAAAGCACAAGGGAAGCAGTGGGAGGTGCTTGGAAATATCAAAGGAAGACTCCCCACCGATCTGCCTAGATCAACAGCTGTGACATGCTTTAGATTATTGACGGGGTATGATTACCTTCAGAAGCATCTCCACCGAATTGACATTAAGGACAGTAGTATCTGTGTGCTTTGGGAGATGTTATGAATGGTCCGCACCTGCTAGCATGATGTCCGGGACAATATGCCCACGGACCCACACAAAAAAAAAAATATTTTATATTGGGCTGCCAGAAGTCGCATGGCCGAAGTAGCCATTGACCGTGAAGGCGTAGGATAAAAAAAAAAAGATAGTCAAGAGACTCAATTATTAACCATTTTTTGTATAAATTCATTTCATTTTTTTTTATGCATTACTTGCGGTAAATAATGTTTTCTGATAGGATCATAAATAGGGCACTGGATCAAGATATGTTCCATATTTTTTGATTTATACAGGTTATATAATGAACAGACGGAGTCGGTATTTATTGCATGATATCCACCTTTTTTAAACCATATTTTAATTACCTTGTGGCTGGACACTCTCAATTGGCTAATTACTCTTAATTTATCAATTACGCAATTATAATTTAGATATTCCTCGGATACCCCCAACCTACTTATATCTCTATAAATATAACTATAGCTAGAATTGATTGCTCGCTGAACATCCAAACTAAGTACATGGTTGGTCCATTTTTCCAATAAGTTTATTGGTATTGCACTTTTGACACAATCTAAATCATTGCAATAAATTAAATCGCATTCACCTACAATGCAAAACCACTGACGTAACTAGGTGAACCAATTTCCAGTACATTTTTAATGTACTAGATTAATTAAATTTAATTAACTAATTTTAAAAACAGTCAAAAAATCTAGTAACTATTTAGAAAGAGTGAGAAAGATACTTACATTAGCAGGACTCAAATGATGTGCTAAATGATGTAATGAATCAATATTTGCAGCCAGTTTTACAAGCTTTCCACGCAGTGTCTGAACATCGGATTGACACCTTTCAACACTTGTTTGTGATTCGCGTAAAGTTTGTGCTAAAGCTACTTTTTCACCTTCCACCTTAAAAGAGAGCCAAAAACAATTAGGGAAGAAAAATATCTGATGAATATATGTTTTTTGCATTAAATTAAACTATATCTTTAGGTACGTTCAGTTTAATGTAATGGTTCCAAAAGGAACAACGAGAGCAGCAACATACACAAAAGGAGGGCTAAATATTACGCAATAGATATTATAATTTTATTCTCATTTTAAATTTAATGTCATGGAAATATAGCGGAGGTGGTGCAAACCATTTAGTTACTGTTAGCGGAAGCCTGGCTTGACGCGATACTATTCTATCGGTTGCTTTAGAATTTCTCCAATTCTCTGATATATTGCATTACGAACACAACAGAGGATCCTAATAATGTTATTTGCCAAATTAAGCTCTATTTGAAGCAAAGCCTCTGCAGCACTTAGGAAACAATGCATTAACTAGGAATTAATCTGTTCAAAACATCTGTTTTAGAATATGTAGTAAATGTAGTGAACATTCAGCTTTTGAAGACTAGATGTTTTAAAAAATCTATGTGAGGAGATAGGATCCGAATAACTTTTTTTGTACTATAGCGCTTCGCGACCGCTTTCACGTTGTAATTACTGGCTCGCATGTTTGAATATTTTTCTTAAAAAGAAATAGGAGTGTCTAAACATTTTGTAGATGTATTTTTTTTGTAAAACTAGCTTATACGAGATATATTGTATATATATAGAAATGTTTGAAAAGCTGAAAAGTCTGAATTTCTCCGCGCTTAAAAGCAAATGCACCTTTCAAAATCGATATAGAAAATTTTAATAAAATTTTATTTAAATAAAAAGAAATTATTGAAAAAATGAATGAAGATAAAGTAAGAAAAGTTTTCCATGTTTCAACATTTTTTTACCACTTTTAAGGTTTATAATTACTTTGTGAAGAACACTTATCACTGTTTTGAAAAATACTACAAAATTAAATCAACAAAGTTAAGATCTATTAATGCTAATGCTCATCTGAAAGTACTACTGCAGAAAAAGAGAATCTCACTCCGTTGTCTAGAGAGCAAACGTTAACAACAAAAATTAGCAGCATGGAATTAACTAAATTTTGGATGTCTGTAAAAGATGAATATCCACTTTTAAGTGGTAAAGCTCGGAGAATTTTTATTTTCATTTGTACGAAACAAATACCATTTCGGCAGTAACTATAGTGTCTAAGCGACGCGAATATCAATGATTTTACACAATAAGCAAGATAAAACTAAGAAAAAAACAGAAATTTAAAAAAGGTTTCATTATATTCCTGATTAACTATTTTATTGTAATTTTCGAACACATTTTCAATTGCCATATATTTTTTGCAATCGATATTTTATATGCTCTTAGAAAAAATATGCTGTAAATTGTACCAAGACATATATATATATACTTAAGCCCCTTTCAGCAGTCTGTAAAATCTGTCACCAAGTTTTATCACTTATCGATGATAAGTAGTCATAGATATAAAACACCTTATTACAGATATAAACCTCAAGAATTTCAAAGACAAACCAAGTAAATATCTATTGCATGCACCAATGATCATGATTAGTACAGTATAAATCTGATACTTTTCTGCTTAACCTAGAAAAGGAATGGCAGCATTGCTGCGGCTAAAAGATTAGGAAGTACCACCAGAGTTGAAACCAATTAATTAATCGGCTGGACTTTGCTGAGCTTCCGCCAGTCTTTGGCCAAAATGTGTAGATAGTGTAACGGCTCTGGAAGGAGGCCCTGCTGCCGGCACAGAGGTCACTCCACTTTAATAACGCAAAATTTTAGAAATGACATGATATTTGAAGAAAAATGCATAGGAGATTATAACCGTGAGAAGTGTTTGTAACCTGCTGATGCGCGGTGAGCAGAAATGACATCATCATCATAATTACATAATAATAAATAATTTACCTGCTCTAGTTGTTTTTCTAATTTCTTAAGCTCGTTCAAATGAATTTCACTGAAAAGGTCGACATGCTTTGTCTCTGGAAATGAAAGTTCAGTGTTCTGAAGATCAGCTTCAATACGTTTCAAAACTGGAATATCATCATCATCACTAGCTAGAGCACCTTCTTCGCTCATACCTAAACGTTACAAAAATTCATAAATTCATAAACATTTTTTCATTCAAAAGAATTAAAACAACTAAATGACCTAAAAAAAAAAATTAAAAAAAAAATACCTCGTATACTAAACGCCAAATTACTAAGATTGTACATAGATTCACTATTTATGCGGTGATCTAATTCTTTCTTCATTGCATACTTAGCTTCTCTTTCAGCCTAAAATCAAGATAAAGTATATCTTATTATTTACGCTACAATTGAGATTGTCAAAAGGCCATATTTTTAATTTATTACAACCTTCAAGGAGATTTACACCTTCAGCTTGGAGTTATTACAGCAAAATAAGGAAAAATATAAATCAAACAAATTCAAACATTTTCGTACATAAAAAAAAAAAAAATTAAGTAAAATCCCTTTAAATGGTGAAAAACAAAAATATAAACTGAACTACAATATTCAAATTAGTAAGTACTATTCAAAGTAAATTCGTGACCATTTCTTCAAAAAGTCCTCTTTCTAATAATAATATAACTGAACCTAATTAAGTAATATAAACATATAAAAACTTAACTATTCGTTCAAGACAAAACTTTAAATTTAAAGTGCTATTGAAACATAATTACAGTTCTCATATATTTATGATAAGAATGTAATTAAAAATAGATTTTGGTACACATCAGCATGAGGTGTCAAAATATTTTGTCAAATAATGATCACGTAATTCCTTGAACATAGGACATTGAAATGAAAACTGAATTAAGGAAATCTTGCTCCGAATCTGATCATCTTGAATCTTGTGGTTTACGCTGTCACAGTTAGCATATTTCGTTTCTGTACTATTACAATAAGCAGCAGCTTCATACTTCTCCCTGTATTCCTCAACCTTACACTTCCTTTATACTGGACTTGGGAATGCCTATCCTCTAATTGCATTGTATGACCCTCTGGATTTAGGTGTGCACTTCACAACGAACAAAATGAATTTAGAAATATGAGGAATCTGTTGGTTTAGTGGTTTTGAAGCGTGGAAAGATCCCTAGTTCGAATCCAGTGCGTAGCCAGCTAATTTTTATTTGTTCGAAAAAATGTTAGTAGTAAAAATGTATGTGCTTCTGATTCCATCTAGGATACCTAATTGGTTGGTAGTTGGACGTTAACCCCACCTGAAAAAATGGCGATTACTTTATTTACTTTCATCTTTCAGATTATTATGCCAAACTATTTTTTGTCATAAATTGTATTGGGGATCGTCACAGGTAAAGCTAGACCGCCTGGTTTAAGCACGTTAGTTATATGAACAAGAAAGGTGATCGCTAAGAGGTCCGTCAAGTTGTTCACTTCTTTCACTATTCTGATTGCCTGCTCATCCCCTTTCACATTACAATGGCTTGGAACAACTGGGCACAACTGATAATAAGTGGGCAACCATTAACAATTAACAAGCTCACCGTTAATCTAGCCCTATTAACTCAGAAACTGAAACTGATAAAACTGAGCCAAGGGCGCAAAAGCCGCTCGAAGATCTCTTTGGTCTGAAGTGGGACTCCAGTTCTTGAGTAGCTGAAGCAGAATCACAATTTTTACTAGAAAATTTCAATAGCGTTTTCAAAAATTGAAAGTATTATAAATTTGAATTCCTACATCTCCGATTAAGGTTAATAATTGAGCGCACTGCATGATTTCCGATTTTTATTTTTACATATAAATTTTGTTCAAATAAATTCTCTTTATCGGAGCTTTCAAATAACTTTTTGAAATTTTGCCTCTAGAATTAACATTTTGCAACAAAATTAACATATTTAATACTATATGCTTCCTAAAGCGCTAATTATTTTCTTTTTTTAAAATTATATGAATGAGTTACTTACCAATTCTCAGTAGAAAATTAGTAACTTTAACCAGCTGTGGTGGAGGTGGTGCCCACCCAAAAAAAATACCTTTATTAAAATAACCATATAGTATAAGTGATTGTAGTGGCGGGATAAATTGTGAATTCAAACACACACTGTATTACATGATGAGTTTTAGAGGTTTTCTGACACTTCCTCTTTCTTTTTTTAGTACAACTCTATTTTCAGGCAGTAATCAGGAAAACACAGGATATACTGTTAGCTTCTAAGAAAAGGAAATAAATCGCGCCTGAGGTTTTTCTAATGTGCCGCTCTGTGTTAAAGAAAACGGATCGACCACAGTCCGAAAAGCCCAGAACGTCCCTTAAATGATCATTATAAGATTCAAACATTAGTTAAAACTATTAACTGAAAGGCTTGGATTACTCTTTTTTTCCCTACGAAACGAGTCTGAACTTTATTTTCATTAAAAAATTTCTAATAGAAAATCAAATATACCTGTAATGACTCCAAAGCTTCTTCCATCTGTTTTTCGGCTATTTTCTTCAACTTTGTAAGCTCATCAACTTGTTGTTGCGAGACATCTAGTTCTTCTTGGAGTCTACTAATTTCATGTTTCGCCCCCTCAAATTCCACCTAAAAGTTTGGAAAAAAATATATAAATGATGTAAAATAATTCAAAAATACCGTTTTATCTTAGTTATTCAAAAGAAATATCGTCAAACTTAAAAATTAACACACTTGGGATGACTTTAAGCCTGAAACTTGTTTTTGTAATGTTATATTTTCCTCTTCAAGTTCAGAGTAATCAGAAAGGAGTCGAGTTTCACGCAATTTTATTTCACGAAGTTCAGTTCTTAGCTGTTTCCTTTCTCGTTCAGCTTCTTGCTTTGTCTTGTTTATTTCATTATATTCATGAAGTATTCGGTCTCTTTCTTCCACTGCTCTTTCTAACTCTTGCCTTATCTAATGAGATAAAATAAAATAAAAATATTTATTTGTACAAAAAATTTAAATACATATGGCAAAGGAATCACATTATTTTCAAGGAAAAGATTAGCTTAGTAATAACGCACTTAACTAGCATGCCGAATAGTTTCTAGAGTTTTTCGGGAAGTATCTCATAAATGTTCTCTTCCTGAAATTCTCAAGCCCGGCAATGATGCCTTCAAAAATAAAGCCCGAGGCCGGAAAGCACTGAAGGCATCGGGCGTCAATGACCTAGCTACAAAGAAGCTGACAAATTGGCAAAGAAGACATCTTAAGATCACTTTTTTGGCTCCGGCATATCGGATAGAACGCCTTCGAGGCCATTAGCACTTGGCATCTTACTCTTTACTGGGTTGCGCGGCACTGCTCTAAGATGTTTTTAGCAGATCCATTGCATTTCCTTATAGTATCTCCCTCGGTAGGGCGAAAAATGGCTTATACGAGGTGTGGCTATTAAATAACGAGACTGAAGCTGCTACAGAAGAACTATGCATGCGCCAAATTCTAACGACCGACAGCTGCGCAGCGAAAGCCTTCTCTTTCGATTGCAGCGTCTCACGTGTTTGTAGAGAAACCCGTTTGACCGGAACCGTCGTTTGGGTAAGTGGTGTTAGTTTCGTTTTGCCGAAAACATGATACTATAAATGTAGTAGAGCAACAAATTGTCGTGAAATTTCACATGAAACTTGGTAAAACCGCTATTGAAACTCATCTTTTATTAAAAGAAGTTTATGGTGAGAATGTTAATCACGTGCGCGAGTTTTTGAGTGGTTCAAGCGTTTCCAAGATGGCCGAGAAGACGTCGGAGATGATGACCGCCCGGGTCGCCCTTCCAAAACAAAAACGGATGAAAATATCGATTATAATTAATCAACATTACTACCGTGAGGTACTTGCTTAACTCCGTGAAAGAGTAAGGAAAAAACGACTCGATTTGTGGAAAAACAAGTCATGGGTTCTCCAGCAAGACAACGCGCCGGCTCGCACTGCATTGTCTGTCAAGACGTTTCTAGCCAAGTACAACATCCCAATTTTAGGCCATCCGCCTTATTCGCCTGACCTGGCCCCATGTGACTTTTATCTTTTCCCCAAAATCAATTCTGTATTAAAAGGAACACGATTTCAGTCTGTTGAAGCTGTGAAACTAAAAGCGGCACGCGTCATGCAGGAGCTCACAGAAAAATACTTCCAGCACTATTTCGAACAATGGTAAATCCGCATGGAGCGTTGTAGGGATAGGGCAGGGGTGTTTATTGAAGGTAATAATAACTAAATAATGTATAAATATAAAATAAAATGTTTTATAGCAATAGTTTCGTTATTTAATAGCCACACCTCGTAGAAGATAAAGCCAATAACCCAGGCAACTATCTCCTTGCAAAACACTCTTACAACATGAATACTGAATTTTGAATTCCATTTTGTAGAAACTGTTGCAGGAGAAGGGAAACTACTTTACATCTTCTTTGTGAATATTTCGTTCATTCCTAAAATTTCGGAAATGACATTAAAACAGGGATCACAACTATGCTTTGCGACAAACCCTGGTGGTCTCTTGAATAGAATAGATTTACTACATTTAATTTCATTAACCTTAAGTTCTCAAACCATTAAAAAAAAAAAAAAAAACGCTGGCTTTACTTTTATTACAAAACTTTTTTTTATAAACTTCTTTAACTTTACACAAAATCCATATTTTTTAAAAATGCTAATGCTAGCATTATTATACTAATGCCTATTTTCTCAGGCGAGGCTTAACGTCCAACTACCAATTAGGTGTCGTGGACGGAGGCGACTAGCAAACACACTTTACTGTAAATTTCTTTTTTAACCTTGGATTTTATTTAATGGTTAATAAAAGAAAAGGCGCCACGGTAGCCGAGCGGTTAGAGGCGAGACCAGTAAAGCTAATATGTATTGTGGTACTGGGTTTGATTCCCGGTCTTAGGCCTTGGATTTTATTTAATGGTTTTGCTAATGCTAGAATTTTTTCTAATTTCAACTTTCCGACAAATTATGTAAAATGTATCAAATTTGAGAAATTTGTTCAATTAATTTTAAAAAAAGAATAAATAAAACAAAACACCCAACAAAATTTCGATATATAAGAAAATTTTATAATACCAAACATCGGATTATACAGGCCTACTATAATCTTTTAAATTTAGTTATTTTACCTGTTTTAGATCATTTTCTAGATCTAATATTGTTGAGTTCAAAGATGTCTCCATGGCTGCAGATTCATTTAACAAAGATTCTTCCTGTTCAATGCCGGATTCTTTAGTTACTTTGTGGGTGGTCTGGAATTTGGCCAATGCCTATAGAACAAAAATAAATAAATGTATTTTGATTCCACTTTATAGCAGCAGACACCTAATTAATACCTCCATTTGAACTCTATCAGCGATTCCTCAGCATCAGTGGCAGCTGCTCTTCTAAAAAAAGGCAAAACCCACTCTCTAAAATATGAGAGTATAGAAGTAAGAATGCTCTTAAACTAAAAGGTTTCCGTAGTTTATTAGCTAACATTCTCGCCATCCGCTGCAAGTTATTTATTTTATATCCTATGCACATCAAACTTGTTCGCCAAGAATGTGTGGACCACAGAACATACGAATTCTCTATAGTAGTAAATTGATGCACAGATGGAATTTCAGTGGATCCATTACGTCCTTGCGAAATTGACAGTGCTCTGCAGGGCTTGAGTTTTTTGTATTCAACAACTCTTAAAGGTTCCTTAATCAGGAAGGGGAAAAATTAGACAATTTTTCTGAGCAATTGGTAACCCGTAGGATATCCCAGGTTTAACAATTCGAACAACGCTTATGCAATACATACATATGGAAGTGATGGTTGATATTCGTACTTACACAGTCTTGTAGACACTTTATGGACTGCTACATTCCATGAACCTGCTGGCCTATCTTTTCAGGATCGATGCCGCAACCATGAACATCTTGAAAATTTGCCGTTCTCTGTTTTCATTTTCACTTGAAATAGTTGTGACAGAGGGAAAAGAGAGCGACTGGTCATCGAAAACTGACAGATATTGGGTTGCCCAGCACAAAGACAAAAAACAACTTCTAAGCTGTGCCCTCGTCTAATAACTAGCCTAAATCTGAAGCACCACGAATAATAATAACCAATCCATTTAAGTCATCAAATAACTAACAAAAAATAATGGACCTCTGAGTAGAACTAACACTCCAGTACTATAAAAGAATAAATAAAATAAAATAATAATAAAATAAAATGTAGATTGCATATCTTAAATAATAAACGCTCTCGTCATTGAATTCACATGATTACTAATCATTTACCTCGTTAAATCAAATGCTAGTCTTAATCTAATATATTAAATATCACGCTAACCTCTTGAGTAATGTCCAATTCATTTCGAGTATTTTCGTACAAACTTTCCAGTTCTTCACATCTTTGAAGTAATGACTTCTTTTCTTCCAATAAACCAAGTCCATATTGCGCGGACTGTATTTTCTCACTACTTGCTTGGTCAAGTTCCCTGGTCAATCTTTCAATTTCCTGTTTCAATTCATTTACTGAACCAATTCCTGATGAATCCATCGTCAAAATAAATTAAAGCTATTTTCAAATCATTAAAATAGGTGCAGATATATAAAGAATTCCATCTCTCAAAGTGTTATCTGGGATTTTGAGTAAATTTACGTAAGCTGTTTGATAAATATAACCACATCTTTTTAATTATCTAAATGTTTTTAAAGAAAATATCACATTTTTCATAAAGTTAAAATATTATTAATTAAGTTTCAAAACATAACATCAAAATACTTCTAATCCGAGCTTATGTTCAATCTTTCAAGAAAAAGAAATTAACCTCCGAACATCAGCTGTACAGCATAGACAATCCACGTTTGAATATTAGGTAGGTTACTTCAATCGATATCCCAATTTTTAAAATATCCAATAAACATAATGATAATTAAAAAATTTATAACTCTTCTTAAATTTTTTAGTTATTTCTATTTAAATAAAGCATAATGTAAAAATAAATAAATCGATTTAAAAGCTTGACAGGGAGAATCGATTAGCCTTTCCAACGTTGGATTGCTGGACTTATCTTAAGAGATTTTGTCTTTTTTTAGGCTCGCATTTTTAGTATTAAATGTTAATTACTATTACAAATGTATCCCTCCTCAGGCTGTGACAATTTTTTTAAAAAAAACCTACTAAGGCCCATTCCCTGAGAAGAAACATTCGATCTGCCTGAGTATATTAGAATTTCAATAGTTCCAAATCCCCTCAAGAGATATTTGTTCATTCATCCATCTAACTGGATTTTCAACAAGGAATCCATTTTAGCTGATTAGCTAAAATACGGCTTATTTAAAATCTCCCTGCACTTCTTCACCAGGCTAGCATACAGTTTCATCCCGTTCTGAACCTAAAAACGTTGACTTTTCTTGGAACCACGGATCTCTCTTTGTTCCATCCCTCCAGCCAAGCTCCAATGAAGATAGAAGGAAGATTAGAACATGGGGCATTTTAAGTTTCAATCTATCCCTATACTTAACATTTTAAACTCAGTTCTTGTTAAGGAGATATATATAAACTCTGCAATACAGAAATATTTTCATAATATACGAATTATTATTCATATAATAGATACAAAACTTTTTGGAGTAATGAGACCAATATTTTTTTAAGTAACTTCTTTTTTACAGAATTTTGGGCAAATTTATTCCCTTTTTCAGGGTCCATACACTGAAAGTACACAAACACTGTTTAAATAATTTATACATAAGCAATACATAAATAAATACACATATAAATTTGCCAAAACTTAAACAGAAGAAAAGTTGATAAGAAAAAAATGACCTCTCCCCAAAACTCGAAAAAATAATTCGTTATTGCGCTTGATGACAAGATTATCAGCGATAATATTGATACTTCATTTATTTGTATTCCTGGTGAATATTTTATTTTAATTTGCCATCATCTTGAACCTACTGAGTTGTCTTATGTGAACAACTCTGAAAAAGCTACATTTGACTCGAGATAACAGCTTTTCTTATTTAAGAGGCTTAACACATGTATTTCTTTAAACGTACGATAAACAAATCTAACTAAAGTAGTATTAGTGAATTATTTAAATAAAATAATAATCTATGAAATAAAATACATTATATATTTATTTACACATTGAAATAAATATTTATAATTTTTTTTTATTTACACATTGAACAACAATTCTGAATAAATAGTTCACTACACATTACCAAGCATTTAATCTAGAATTATAAAATATTATAAACTTAATTAAATGGAGGAACTACACGATGAGGTGTAGTTTTTTAGGTAACCTATTTACTTTTACTACAAATTTTACTATACACATACACGGTAACGAATAATAAATCTTACTTCTTAAAAATATTAGTAATTTATTTTAATCAAACTCAAACTTCCGAGTTTGTCGAAATCAAATCAGCGAAAGGCCAGGGCAAAAATATTTCACATATTTGAGGTTTTTGTTACCTCTTTGTATTTTAAATATAAATTAAAAATTAAGAATTCTCCAGTCTAAGCAAGTTATTTGTACGTGCCCTTTCGATTTTTATATCCAGAGCGGCCAACTGGGTAATAAATCCGTCATTAGGATGGATATTTCTGTGTTTCCTAACAGCTGTAACGGCTTCTACAGCACTCATATTTCTTTTCAGCATAAGAAACGCTAAAACCAAAGTGCTGGATCGAGAAATTCCCATCAAACAATGTACCAATACTCTTCCTGTAATCAATAAAAATTATCAATGTAAAGCTACAGACAGACGCGTAAAAAAAAAGGTTATTTGAGGTAACAGTTTAAAATAAGTTTCTTTCTTTCTCTGTAAACTTCTTGGTTTTTCCTTTTATTAGGCCAGAGATAAATAATCACTATTAAACAAAGTAGACACATATACTTGTTCTATTACAGGGATTACAGAGAAATGAGGCAAGAAAAAACTTTCAATAAAACCTACATGGGATAAGAAAGAAGTTACTATTTCTTTAATTCAAACATCTGCGTATTTGTGATTATTTATCACAGTTATCATTTTAAAATTGTGCTATGCTAGAGGCAGAGAGGATTGAAGGGAGAAGGCTTGGATCAGAAGTAGGGAATAACCAAAGAGATTCATGATTGTTTCATAAAAGTAGGGAAGCATGAAGACGGCTTTTAAATAGTAGTAAGTTCATGCCATCTCCTTCGTTTCATACAGCATGGCACACAATAATTAGCGAAATGGTTTGAATTCACTGGCTATTTGCCAGGGGGGTTAAATTTTTAATTCAGCAACGAAAAACTGAGCTTGAAAGAACATAAATGGAACTGGTATGTTGAATTGATTGAAGAAGTTATAATTATGAAGCTTTCCTGGAACTGAGTTGAAGATCTTGAATAAATTTGGAAATCACTGCACATCGAAAACGTTTGTTGCAAACATCAGTAACCTTTTTTGTGACAATCGGCTACATATTTGTCATTTATCCACTTTCAGAATGTTAGTTTTATCAACAATGTGAATCACTGATTCGCACACTAAGGATGAACATAACAAAAGGTAAGTTAGAGGAAGAAAGGTTTTGACTAGCTTGCCAGCATCTCCAAAATTGTATCATCTAATTAATAATTTACTGTCTGGTCTCTGCTAATTTTCTCAAATTGTAGCACTTACAAAAATACCTAAAGAATAGCACGGCCGTCAAATTCGTAAGCTTCCAGGAAGATACGTGAAAGTGATTAGAAGATAAAGGAATTATTTGGCAGAATAAGATTGAAGTCATCGTTTTTATATTTACTTCAATAAACTATTTGGTTAAACTTAAGAACTGTCCCGAACCATTAGCGCAGCCTGGTGGACGTTTTCATCCGTTCTTGATATAAAAAGTACAGATTTTATTTTCTCTTTATTTATTTTTTACTTATTTTATTTAATTTTTGTACACAACAAACTCATAACAATAACTTTAACAAATAGAAAGTATTGAAAACTTCAAATTATTTTATTTTAAACTGTAAAGTATGGCTCATCGTTTTTGGTGACCGATTCATTAATCCAAAGGGAAGAAATATACAACCAATTTCAGTCATTATTTGTTACTTTTTGCCATGTTCCGACGTAGGGACTAGATCGCCTTCAGGCTCACTTATTGACAATTATAATATACAGTTCATAAACAGCCAGGAAAGAAGACATACCAACTTTACATATAACAATGTAAAAAAATATAATTGTCAATAGCATAAGCACTGTAAGTGACATAGTCCCTAGGTTGAAACCTAAGATATTTTTTATTTCTGTATTATTATGATATGAAAATGAGTAAAGGAATATCTACAGAAATGGCAATCCGAGTGTTTAAGAGTTTTTTAAAAATATAGGTTTTGTTGTTTTTATTAAGAGCAATGTGAGGGCACTAGTAGGCGATGTCAGAGACCCCAGAAGACTTTTTTTTGCAGATTTTACAGTTAGTAACCTTTTAGTAATGTATTATATATATACAGTTTTTTAACATTTCATTTATTTGTTGTTACGAAGAAACAGTGGTGCACACTCAAATATTTTTAAAAAACACACACACAAACGAAATTTAGTTTTAAAAAAAGAAATAAAATATTTTCCGCCTTTTTATAAAGACGCTGGCAACGGAAAAAAACATTCTCTAATCTGATACGGAAACGATTCTTAAGTTTTACTGAACTATTTTTATGCGCCAAAAACAATTAAAATTGCAAACCTTGATTTTGTAGAGCTTCATCAATAAAATCCGATGTATTATAGAAATATCTGCTTGCATCAGATACAGATAGATCAGATAATTCAATCCCTAAATATTTAATATTTAAATCCGCATAATACGATGCATTTGTATTTACCATACCAAATCCTCTTCCAGCAGCTGCGTTCACAACATGCGTTATGTTGCGATTTCGTAAACCGGTCCTATCCCTGGCACTGCACCTGTTTCGTAAGAAAATATATAATTATTTAATTTCTTAACTAGAGTGTATCGTTTAAAGTCTATGGGTTTTTTTTTCTAATGTTCAACCATTGCTTTGACAATATTTTTCAAAATTTTCTTTTAGGATATCTCTTCTCATTCGATTTCCTGTGTAAGCTTTTTAATTGATTTTTCACAAACTGATATAATCATGACAGAAAAGAAAACATAAAACACATACTCATCACCAATAAATATTCCAGGATACACTTCATCCGGTTCATTCTGGCTTCCTGTTGTATACAATCTATCGCACAGCACTTTTTTAATATGTTGCGTTCTTCTCATTACGTTTCCTTCCCTAATTACAAAAAATAAAATAAATGAATACAACATAAATATGCATTTTTAAGAAAGACGATGCATTGCGGCCAAAAGAAGTGCCCCTAAGAAAAGGCAGCATCATACAACAAAACCTTTCTAATCCTATTTCTCTAAAGAATCCTAGGATTTAACTATGAATACTTGCCAATTATTTAGTATAAAGCAATATTTTAAATTTATTGCCTAATAAATTTTGGGGTGTCCCCTAAATTTCGCTGTTAAAAGTTTTTATTTTTGGATTTTCTGTATCTGGAGTTTTCAGAAATTGTTTTAAATGTTCTTCAAGTTCTCTTTAAAAAAAAATAAATAAAGGAGCAGCTATACGAGTGAACTGATGAATGAGGTGTCATTCGTTTCGTAATTTCATGCAGATTACTTTTTTGGGGTCTCAGGCAATGAATCTTATCGGAGAGCAGTTAGTCCACATATTTTAGGCCCCTCAAATTTTGTATTTAAATTTTTTAATTTAACACGCGTTAACATCTTCAGTATCCTGCCGGCCTCCAGAGGGGGGCCTGATTGTCCAAGTTTACCAAAGTCGACATATGGCTCAGCCACTAGCAAAATGAAATGAGTCTAAAGACAGACTCAAAGCCCAATACCAAAATCTAACATTCCGACGTTCAAAATTATTATTAACAATAACTCGGTAAATATTAGCTAGATAAAAAGTTGGGAATATATACTTATCACTTTCACATATAAAAACAAAAAACATTTTTAAAAAAACAAAAAATACGTGGGTTTGAAGTTTTGAGAAATCTATGACATTGATACCAAATTTATGTGTACCTCGCTATCCACAAGACATTAAAAACATTCTATCACTCAACATCCAACATAATTCAGTGAAATTATTTCCGATAAACGAATATAAATATATCATTAAATATGTAAATTCTTTAAAATACAACCAAAGAACAAAAAGAAAAATTTATCAAGTGCACAAATCTCTTTAATAAATACTTACACTTTAAAAAAGGTTAGTAAAAGGATTGATCGAACGATAATAAGTACAAATTATTAACTTTGATTGTATTGAATAATTAAACAAACAAATTCACTTAATTATCAATTAAAGAAAAATTTAAAACAAAAAATAATTTTTCTTTAAAGAATCTAAATTTTCATTGCACATACAGGTTACAGCTAGCTTAAGTTGAAACTATATTCTGTATTTAAGTTTGTTAACTAATTATAAAGCTTTCATTCCAACACTTCACGCTTATATTAGTTTATTTAACCACTCTAATTTAGTTATATCACATACATGCACAAAATTGCAAACCCATCAGAACATTACACATCGTCTTCAACTGAGAAGAAAACACTAAATTACCTGAAAGATTTCTGGAAACTGCAAAGAAGATATTACAACAACTTAAATCCTAAATCTTTTAAATTAGCACTCAGAGTAATCACATAAAATTTAACCAAACTAGTAGCAAGCTTTATCCAAGTTTGCGACCGTAAGGTTGAAGTTTACAATCTGTAGATTAATTAATATTAATTTATTAATGTAATGCCAAACCCATAAGTAACAATTTCCAATTAGATATATACCGCCTTCACAAAAGGAACAAACGAGACACGATTTCAACAATTTTCTACGAACATACAAACTTCCACAAAAAATACGACAAATACAGCATAATTACCCAGAATCGTACAAAGAACAACATAAATATGTAGTTAACAAGCAGCAAAAAAGACTAACACCTATGTCGGTATCCAAATGGCTAAATCCGATAATAAAAAGAGCATGCAAACTAAATCCTACGACATATTCGAAAAAACAGGGATCAAACCTAAACTATATCGTTGAAGCTTCTTCTTTATTGTACGGTAAGATGACAAAAACAAGAAAACGATGACTATGAACATAACGCAGAACAATTAACGGACGACACCACACCTAACCAAATAGAACTTTTAAACATAGATAACGGCAGAAACTCAAAGGACAATTTTTTTCAAGATACCAGCCTCAACATAATGGAGACATCTTGAACATAGTTTTCTGAGAAAAGAAGTAACTAAAGAACAGTGCATTAAAGTTGTACTACCTTTTGACAAATTTAGAACTAAATCTAACGAGACTTTTTGGTTGGAATTTTTGGGATCTTTTGTTGGTTTGTTCACACAAAATACACACACAAATTATTAATTAAAAGTACATTAATCCAGAAGATTTCACTTTATTTCTGGTTTAAAACCTATCAAATCTCTGTAATTCCATCAAACAGTAAGAGAATGTTAATCAAAAAAGTTAGAAAAAAAATAAATAAACCTATGTTAAAAATCTTCCAAAATGATTTTTTGAAAGTGCCCAAGTTAGTTGTGTTATTGTCTTTATAATAATAATTATTTTATTCAACCTTCCAGCCATCAAATAACTTGCAATTGGAATCGTAAAGCTAAATCTCTCCAATCCAAATTAGCTTTTGTCTTCCTTAGTACTAGTCTAAATATTACCAAATTACCCACTTCACAGAAACTAAATATTTGATCCGGTACCTGGTATATAAATGTAACGCAACTAGTATAAAAAAAGTTATCGAAAAAATAATATTAAAATAAGGTAATATAATTTAAATTATACCATAAACTCATACAACTAATGATCAATACATTCATTTTTTTAAAACACACATAGAAACTAAAATGTCTATTTATTGCTGTAACATGACACTACCACACACGATCTCCACAAAAATAAAGTTAACCGAATTTATCAATTTGACAACGAGCCAAAATTATGAAATAATCATTTTAACTTTCTTGCTACTAGTAAATATTTATTTATATATTCCATTAAGGATGAATAATTTTGTTTAAGATATTGCATATATATATATATATATATATATATATCATATCATAGCTGATTTATGTAATTGCCAGTTTTCATCTAATTTAGTGAATGAAACATCAAATGGTGTGCAACAAAAACTTAATTAAATAAAGTACTTATCACACTACCTTCTATGAAGTATAAAACGAAATGCAAAAAAAAAAGCTTCTAAGAACAATACCTTTAGATACTGAATAGGATCTTCATTAAAAAAAAAAAACTTGTTTTAAATGAAAGAAAAATACTTTCAATAAAAAATTTGAATTAAATTCGCGTTTATAGATATACGAAAACAGTAACCTCACCACTCTTATTTTATAGTATTTACAGATTTTTATACTTACTCATCACTCTCAACTTCATCCATTTGTGCAATATTGATTTTAGCTGGGATGATTAAAATGTTCTATATTACAAAATAGTACAGTGGATAATTAACCCTGTTCTTGTAAGGATAGGTGATAACCTTATATAATGTTTATTTGTATTTTGTACACTTAACACTTACTATATCTTTTTTTAAAAAATCTTTATAACAATGGATTTTCGATTTTTAGCAATCGATAAGATACATATATGAAAAAATGCACAACCTTAATTTTGTAATAAAATTTATTCAGCCCTACAAAATTAAGAAAGGATGTGAAATCATAAACTGATACTTAAAAATCTCAAATAAAAGTTTTTGAATTAGTGAATTTCGCCCCGAGCGAGCCAATTGCTTAAGTACTCTGTCTATCGAACCTCGCACAGTTTTAGAGAAAAACGTTTTTTATTTATACATTTTATCTCTGACAAATTGTAGATTGGACTTACTAGGTATAACAATGAATGGCAATCAAATAGCAAATAGTCAAGAAATAGGCTTCAGGATCCTTGTAGAGAAATGATTATTAATAAGGAATTGGTCTTTTCAATCGAGTGGCATTTAAATATTGCTTAACTTTATTATAAAATAAGGTAGATTGGGGACTGTACGTTAACGTAAACTTCGTAATGGAAATGTTCAACAGATCTGCCTTAAAAAGTATTTTGTAAACGTAGAACAGTATTCCTTTTTTACCTCGTATAATTTTCTCGCTATATAAAAATCTGAGAAATTAAAACTGTCCGGTAGGGCAGTTATATAAGCGTTGATCGTCAAAAACTGCACGAAAAAACAGAAACTTGAAAAACATCCATCTTTGACAATTTTGTCTCTATTTCTATAAAAGCTAAAATTCCCAAATTGTCTTTAAAATATAGGGCAAATCTTCGTTTACAAGTGCAATTTTTTAGTAACTACGTTGATAAAACAGATAATGAGAAAAAAATTGCCAAAACTGAGCAAAAACAGCGCTTTCAGAAAATGTTCTTGCTCTTGTTCTTCTTCTTGTTACCTTTTTGCAAACAAAGCAGCACCTAATCACGCGAACCGATTCTCTTAAATGAGGTGTCATTCGTTTCGGAATTTCATGTAGATTTGCCTTTTTGGGTCCCGACGCCGTACATCGAATGGGAGAAGAGTTATTAGCCCCATGTATGTAAGACCCCCTCCAAAATTATTATTACTAACAACTCTGTAAATCTTTGCCCGATTTCGTTGAAATTTGGCAGGATAAAAGGATTTGGGCTCCCATGCGTATTATTAAAGCAACATTCTGCTCTTACACCTACTAAGGGGAACTTTTGCAATCATTTAAAATTATCGTTCCATGAACCTATTTTCGTGAATGAAGTGTCATTTGGTTCAAAATTTTATTCAGATTTGCATTTTATAAGTCTCGTCGCCGTGCATCTTTAGAAGAAGGGCTCGCCCCACGCGAGTATGTTCCTTGAAAAACAATTAATACTAATAACTCAATTTTGATGCCAATTATATATATTATATAATGTTAATGCAAAATAAAATTGATTTGACGTTGAAAATTAAAAATGCATATATCAACGTACATACTGATTTTTTTAGTTCTTGTTTTTGACATATGATTAAAGTGCAAGTTTAGCGCAGCAGAAGTCCTCGAAAAACAATACTAATAACAATGGGATTGAAAAAATAACTGCCATTTCAGTCTAGAAATTTATTTTGCCGAGCTTTCGACCTAGGGACTAGGTCATCTTCAGGGCTAGTTTAGAAAGTAATACTATTACATTTCAGGGTTGGTGTGTCTTCTGTCTTGTCTGTTCATGGACAGTCCATGAACTAGCCCTGAAGATGACCTAGTCCCTAGGTCGAAAGCTCGGCAAAATAAATTTTTCTAGACTGAAATAGCAGTTATTTTTTCAATCCCATTGAAACTATGAATCAGTCACCAAAAAGAATGAATAACAATACTAATAACTCTATAAATCTTTATCCGATTTTGATAAAATTTTGCACGTAGGGGTGCTTGAAACTTCCCTACGTGACTCTAAAGCAGGGGTCGCCAAACTTTTTGATCATGGACCCCTATATAATTTTTCGAAATCTCCATTGACTCTCATAAAAGTAATTTTCAGTTAATTAAAATAAAACTATCTATTAGGTACTGTGTTTGTACATTTATTTTATGATTTTAAACATTTATTAGAGTAACTTTACATTGTGTAACAATGGTTTTATGAAAAATACCTTAATGTTGAAATTTAAATACCTTAATATTTATTAAATAATAAGTAATTATAAAAAAGTAAAAATTATAAGTAAAGTAACTATAGTATTGCTTCTTAATTAATGAGATGGGTGTGCCTGGTGTTTCGTTGCAAGGTTCGCTATATTAGGTTCGAAATTGTTTTTCCTTCGACCCCCTGGCTCAGATCGACCCCTACTTTTGTTAAATAGACCCCTGGGGGTTTATATAGACCACTTTGGCGACCTCTGCTCTAAAGTGTCATCATGCTCTTATACCTAAGAGGAAGTACTACAATCGTTCAAATTATCGACGCGTAAACCGATTTACGTCAATTAGTTGTCATTCGATTCCTGTATTCGATGCTATGAGCTTAATCGTCAGGTTCATATAAAGTACCTAGCTTACAGGAGTGACTTGTGACTTGAATCAAATTGAAATTTGTTTCTATCTAGGTAAATGCTAGAACTTTTTCCTTTAGCTTCATTTCCATTTTCCACTACTTAGGCTATTAATCTTAGTTTATTGATGTGAGTATTAAAGCTAAGTTGAGATTTACAAGAGAAAGAGAAACTACAAATATTTCTGTAGACAATATTGTAGCGGCTGTTCAAAACAAAATTGATATCTGTAATAAATGGATTGTCTCTAAAAGAATCCAACAAATTATGACTGTTCTCTTAAGCGACTGGAGATCTTGAGATTGCTAGACATGATCAGCTCCGATGGAAATTAGATACTCTCTCGGTACAATCACCCAGTTTTATAGCATGCTAAAGCTACTCAAATCTGGAATAGCACAAACCGTAGTTGGGATTCAGGCATCTCAAACAAAGATTCCCACCAGTTAAACATCCACATAAATATTTCAAACTGTACATGATATCTGCCAGCTTCGAGTCTGACTTTTTCCAGCACAATTTGATTATGGGAATCTTGGGAGGGATAATATTGTAATGTAAGACTCATCGTGTTTTGTTATAAAGGGCGGTAAAAAGTCTTGATTAAATTCCAAATATGAAAATATCCCATGTACTACCGGAAGAAACACATTACTTAATGGATTTTTCACGTTTCTAAAATTTTCAAACCTCATATTTATATCAAAAGTTTTATGTCAAATTTTCCAGGAAAATTCATTTTGGCCATTTTGAGAAGTGTTAAAATGATACAAGCAAAAAACTCGAGAATTGTAGAACGAGATAGTGGTGTAAGAAATCACTCTTAGTTTATTTTCTCTGGTAAAAAATTATATTAGTTAAAAATACATTATCATGAGTTATCTTGTATACGCTCATTTACATACTATGTGCCGTATTGTACACTTTATACTGTGTATAGGTTAGCTAGGACTGATTAGCAGATAGTGGTGGGCGGAGTTTGTTTATTTTTAATTATAAAGAACGAACATCTTTTAGAAAAGAGAATTAATTTTATTTTAATTTTTCTGTTAGTGATTTATCCATCTGTTAATGTGAAATGACTAGATCCTGCACGTGCGCAGTATAATACGAAGTTCTTTTCTTTCAGCTGGAGCTAGAGTTGAAAAGTACAAAGTTTAAGAAAATTGATGTGGGAAGTGTTTTCACATTTCTCTTTGTTCAATTAAGTATTGGTGCTGAATGTAGTTCTTTTGGTAGAGAAAATGTATTGGTATAACTATGAAACGAAATCTTAATTTTGTTTTTAAATAATCCGAGTGGAGTTTTTTTTATCTAGTTATTTTCTTAATAACTCAATATGAGTGATGAAGATAGAGAAATGGATTTGGAAAATGTAAGTAGTATATTCAACTTTTATAACAAATGTATCAATAATTTGGGACTTTATTAGATATTAGATAACTTTAAGTTTATGTTTTAAGTAAACAAAAATCATTTATGAATATTCTTACCATTACTAAACCTTTACTTTAAATTGACCTTGGTAGGAGTAGAAGTTTTGATTTTAATTGATATATGTATATACAGGGTGATCCATTTAAAACGCACCAATCGCTAATAACTTTTTAGGAAAGCGGAATTTCGAAAAAACCCACGAAGTAAGCTATATGTTCTTTTTGGTCTAGTTTTCAAATTTTTCACGCCCGATGCTGTATCTTTATTTTTGGCGGAGTTACGGACAAAAACCCGATTGGGGTTTCATAAGGACCACTGGTTTTGACAATGATTATGAAATCTGTATAAAAAACTGTGAAAAATGACGTTGACCCCGTTTCGATATGCCTAATATTAGTTGAGATATTTAAGATCAAAGTTACAATTTTATCTATTCGTGAACGGTTTTCAATATTAATTTTCCACCACAAATACAAGTTTTGGGAGGTCCTCTGACTGCATCAAATGTTATTGGTGACACAAAGTAAAAAAATAATAATAATTGAAGATTATAAAACATGTAGTGTAATGTAAAGGTTGTGGGTGAGTCAGAATAAATTTGTTTTATCATCAAATAAAAGCAATCATCACATCATTTTAATGCACCCAGTATTTAAGACTTCTTGACCAATGATTACGGTAAGAATCTCTTGCCAGGGTGTTGGTTTAGTGGTCAAGAGCGTGGCTTTGTAAGTGGGAGATCCCCAGTTCGAATCCCGCTTATGCAGTCATTCTTATTACTTAAAAAATCATAATACTTTTATTAATAAAGTGTAGTCATGCGCGGGATTCGAACTGGGCATCTTCCACTTACAAAGCCACGCTCTTGACCACTAGATCAACACCTGCCTCTCCCTGGCAAGATATTCTTACCGTAATCATAGGTGAAGAAGTCTTGCATACTGGGTACATTAAAATGATGTGATGATTGCTTTTATTTGATGATAAAACAAATTTATCCTGATTCACCCACAACCTTTACATTACATTACATGTTTTAAAATATTCAATTATTATTATTTTTGTTATTTGCGTCACAAATAACATTTTTTGCAGTCAGAGGACCTCCCAAAACTTGTATTTGTGGTGGATAATTAATATTGAAAACCGTTCACGAATAGATAAAATTGTAACTTTGATCTTAAATATTTCAACTAATATTAGGCATATCGAAACGGGGTCAACGTCATTTTTCACAGTTTTTTTATACAGTTTTCATAATCATTGTCAAAACCAGTGGTCCTTATGAAACCCCAATCGGGTTTTTGCCCGTAACTCCGCCAAAAATGAAGATACAGTATCGGAGGTGGAAAATTTGAAAACTAGACAAAAAAAATATAGTTTACTTCGTGGGTTTTTTCGAAATTCCGCTTTCCTAAAAAGTTATTAGCGATTGGTGCGTTTTAAATGGATCACCCTGTATATACATATTTTTGTTTTTAAATGGGTTTATGTTTTCATTATGTCCACAAATATTTAATTTTCACCGTTACGGGGATAAATTTGTATCAATTGTATTTGTTTCCATTTAATTTTTATTGATTGTATTTTCATTTTAAGCAAAGTTTTTGTTAATAGTAAATTGTCAAGTAAATAGTAATTTATAAAATAGGTTGGTTGTGTACAATTGATAAACATCAGATTAACATGTCATTTCTGTAGGGGGAAGTCTACTAGGCATTTTTTTCCTGATGTAGTTGTACCAGCCTACAACTTGGACACCTTACACTGACACCCTCTTATTATATTTATGACCAGCAGAGATGGTGGATAGTTGCAGCTAGCTACTTGGGTTTAGCATACCAATTAGCAAAGTCGAGCAAAGCAATTAGCATTGCAATTAGGGCAGGGGATGGCCAACCCAAATGATCCTGTAAGCCATTTTGAAAATTCATTATAAGCCTGCGGGCAGCTTATAAAATTATATATATATAATACATCTATTAAATTGGACCCATACAAAGAATTTTAAATGTGTATAAATCAGAAGCAACTTGAAACAAAAACAGAATTAGATTTATTTGTTACAAAACACTACTCTACAAATCAAAATATTGCACAAAATAAACAAATTTTGTAAAATTAGGATGAGTATCGTGGGCCATAAAATTATTCAAAGCGGGTCACATGCGGCCCGCGGGTTGGTACCCCTGGTCAAGGGCATCATCACACTCGCAATTTACATTTTGAATACCACTGCTATAAACAGCACTAACACACAGGGGAGCTATAATGGATCATTTAGGACACAGTGGTTTGTTTGGCTTTGCAGCCACTTTGCAAATGGACAGTTTGCATGAAGGCTAGGCTCGAACTCAAGGCTGCAAACAAATTCGCGGACCGTTTGTTGGTTTCAGAACAACAGTAATTGTTTTTGCGAATAGCATTAAGTATTTGTTTTCCTATAATTAATCACCACAGTGCCGTGCCGTTGGTACTTCCTATTATCTTAATATGAATATTTCTAGAACAGTTTGTAAAGTCTGCCCATATTATTCAGTTAGCGTAATGAAACGCAAAGTTATCCGAGCGGTTAGAGGCACCGCTCGCAAAGCTAAGAACTATTACGATACTGGTTCCCGATCTAGGCCTTGGATTTTATGTAATGGTTAATGTGAGTAATTTATAGTAAAAAATGTTTGCTATCCGCCTTCGTCCGCGACAACTAATTTGGTAGTTGGACGTAAAGCCCGCTTGAAATAGGCATTACTTTATTTACTTAGCGTAATTCGTCCTTTTATTTAATATATATAATAATTTTGAGTTTCTGAAGCATAACACTTGCCTAGAAGTGTAGCCTGGCATAGCAATGCTACTGGAGAATATTAATGCTTCCGATTAATAGCCCTCAATAACCCTAAACCTAATTTTTATGGACTGTATTCAATTTTTAGAAAATAGCCTCAAAGACTGTATTTCCAAAAAAATCGTTAGTGAGGAGAGCTCTAAATTTTTCCACCCAAGATTCTGTGTCATTCGATCGAAGATTAGCAAAGAAGGCATAAACGTATATTTAAGCAACGTTAGACATTATGAATGTATAAATATACATATATTGTCTTCGTAGTTGATATTCGATCAAATTACGGTATATCCTTTGTAATTGGTAATTAAAATTACCAATGTTAACTGATTTATTTATTTTAGGCTGAGAAGCGAGCTCACCACAATGCGCTAGAAAGAAAGAGGCGTGATCATATTAAGGATAGTTTCAGTAGTCTGAGAGACTCGGTTCCAGCACTTCAAGGCGAGAAAGTGGTATTTTTTAAAATAAATTCATCTAAACTTTAAAAAAACATCTACACGATTAAACCTTTTGGATTTTTCATGATAAAAATAAAACATTGGCTCCACTTATTTGTTTTGGTTTCCAATTAATTGGTTATTAACTACTCACCTTAGTTTACTATAAATTACAAGTAATATGAAAGGGATTGTAAAATTAATAAAGTTCAGAGATGGACTCGAAACAACAAAATTAACAAACAAATTATTGCTACTAAGCATTATGAAGAATTTTAAAGTTTAAGATATGTGTAAGATATATTTTCACTTATAGTGTTTATTATTACTTACATACGATGTAACTTCAATCTGATAAGGATTTTAATATATGTGGAGGATATTTTTTTATTGGTCTCTCCAATTGGAAAATTTGAAAACATTTTTGCTGAATGTAGACGAGCCTTCTTATGGGAAAAACAACCAAATAGAACAAAATATATTAAAATTCGTCTCCAAATTAATGACCACTTTATTGGAAACCAATAAAAATAATAAGTGCTGGCCACTTTTTTGCCCCTCCCAGTAGTTTAACCGTGTGCACTTTTTACAGGCGAGCAGAGCTCAAATTCTTAAAAAAGCTGCAGATTACATACAGTACATGAGAAAGAAAAATTCAGCACATCTTCAAGATATTGATGACTTGAGAAGGCAAAATAATCTACTTGAAGCTCAAAGTAAGTTTGCAAAAGTAGCTAGTTTTCTCAATTTTTTATTGATATAGTATAAATGAATTAAGTTCCGCTATTTAAAATAACATCTTGGATGATGGGAGAACACTCGAAAGTGGGAACCTCAATTGAAGCTGAGTGTCGCAAAAAAATGTACAAGGAATACATAATTTTGTCTTAATGACCTTGATAAGTCACACCAATTTTGACAAATTTTCTTCAAACGAACGAATTGTAGAGAAAACATAGCTCTATAACTCGTATAAATTAAAATGCTCTAATGATTATAGTTTATGAGATATAGGAGGTTAAATTATGCAGGTTTTCAAATTTGTCCAAATTTCAAACTTTTATATTTCTTTTCGTATTGTTCAGATTTCAGTGATCTCTTTACTGAATTGTAGAGAAAAGAAAGCTCTATAAATGGTATAAATTATGATGTTCTGATGATTGTAGTTTATGAGATATAGGAGGTTAAAAAAATGAATCAAACCAACAAAAACACATGTAATCAAAATACTTGGTAACAGCCAGCGCATTCCATTCTTTTCTTCATATATATGTACTTCTAGAAAATTGGAGTTTTATATTATTAATATATATATTTTTCTTAAACAGTCAGAACGCTGGAGAAAAGCAGGTCAGTTATGAATTTCATTCCTAAAGTGGACATACAGTCTGAAGAATATTGTGAAGAATATCTTTCTGAAGATTCTTCCGATTCCGAAAATTCACGGCCTAGCCAACATAAGACGAAAAAATTGAAAATTTTAGGTCAGTAAAAGAAACCTTGCAACAAGGTTCTGGCCATAAATCAAATACACATTTAAAAAGGAACAAACTGGATATAAAAAATTGTAAACCGATTGAGGAGAGGTTTTTTAAGCGGTATGCTTAACGTTCCTTAATCTACGGCGTTTTTATTGAATATAGATGGGAATGTAAAATAAATTCTTAATATTGTGAGATGTAATTTCCTCAAGTGAAGTCTGTAATATTGTTTTATAATTAATGAATATTTTTTACGATCTACTCGATCGTCTAGAAAAAATGACAGTATTATGCCCTAGCATAATTTTTATTAAGAATTTAGATTAAAGGATATTTTAACCGGTGGCCCTAATTTCTTCTAGCATTAGTTTAAAACTCAAAAGAAGTTTCACTTCCTCTCTCTCAATCATAAGAAGTTTTTGAAATTATTTTTCTTTAATATTGAAGAAAGAAATTTGAGTTAGCCTAGGAGTGGTTGCTAATTGGTATCACTGGATTCGCCTGCCCGATATTTTAATGATTATTCGTTAGGTTTTGGTAACACTAGCTCAATCTCGGTGTAAATTTCTTACTTTAACGGTAATAATTCTTATTTATCCCTAAAGGATAAAATATTTCATAATGTGGTAGATAACATAAATTGGAATAGTTGAGTTCACAAAGTGGGTTCTGTAACGTTGTGAACAAATTTAAGGTAACATCCACGTTACATAAAAATGAATCCAGTCTAAGTCTCGCTAATAGCGAGAATAGTTAAGTATGCCCTTCGACCAATCTATTAACAACTATACTCCTTTAAAAAGTAGGGATATCACTACAAGGCAGTATCACATTTTACTCTCGCAAGAAATAATGTATCAGTTGTAAAAAATCTTTTATTATTCACTTACTAATGCACACACATTCTTTCAGATTTGTGAGGTTCTTTGTTTCAAAGATCATTGCATATTCATTCCTGGAACCACTTAATTTCATTGGCTGGTGGCCGTTTGGGCTTTATAGCTTTATTGAAAAATTTCTGACGCATTAATTGTTAGTTCAAATTAAATCAACTTCCAGTGCTATCTGATTTTCAGAAGGAAGTTTTTTTGTTACATCTAATAAGTTTTTACTTCTAAAAATTAAATCTAGTAACAAAAAAAGTGCTAATTTTCCTACTTATTTTTTAATTTCTAACTTCATATTTTCTTCAAACTTTGAATTTTACAAAAACCTGATTTGCTTCACTGTCGTTTAAGTTCACTGTAATAAAAGGTTTTCTGAGGAGCTGACGACATGGAATCACCTTATATAAGTGTTTTCTAGAATAAGAGAAAAACCTAATATCAAAATTTAGGGAAGAAATTCTCTGAGACATAATTTAAAACTACCTGTATGTTACAAGCAATCGCTAAGTGCCAATATGACGCCAATTTATTTATTTTAACAAGAGGAAGTATGAGTTCGAGTCCAGCTGGCTGCCCTTAAGTTTCTTTTCCTAGGAGCCACCACGACCCACTCTTGGGCGATGGACACTGCTGTCTTTAAAGAAAGAACAGTCTTAAGCCGGCATCGCATTGTGTGGGCTCCGTGAGCCAGTGACTAAAGATGGTAATGCCTCTTAAATTAATAACTAATCAGTTCGTCATAGATAACTTTCCTGAACATATGAAATAACTTGAACGTGTATAAAAATTAAAAGTGTTGAGAGCTATTTTGAAAAAAATTCAAAAACGAAAAATGGCAGAGTGGCATGTTTGACCGCATGTTACTGTCAGGTCTTTTGCTACTCACTAACTAAATAAAAAAGCGAATTAGGACTAACAGTTTTCGTTTTTGAATTATACTTATCACAAAGAGAAAAATATTTGTAGGTACTCTAGAGGCCTCAAAGCTTGTTGTTTCCGGTGAAAATACAAAATTAGAAAGAAATCAAACTTGAAATTTTCGTGATTTATGTAATATTTTAATCCTTATAAATATTCACAAATGACAATTTGTCATATTTGTTGCAGAGGAATTGGCTATAATGCCAAATTTTACGCTACAAATGTAATGTGGGTCACTTTACAATATGTGTTCTTTATAGCATGAAGGCGTCTGAACAGGGCATGTGTATATTGAAAAAAAGCGATGATGCGTTTTAGTTTGCATTTGGGTGTACGTTAAAAAAAGTACTTGGGTACGCCAGTGTAAGTGTTTTTATGTTGTGACCAAGGGATGGCTAAATCCTTGAAAAAAAGGCTTTTCTAGTGGTAGATGGAAGCTTAACTCACTTCCTTTAAAAAAAATTTCTTCGTAAAAACAAATGTTTCATATAAAGGTGATAGACTACAGTGTGTAGTGTGTATATAAAGCACTTTTGAGAAAATCGCAATAAAATAAAAGAAAAAGACAAATTTTAATTGCTGTGAAAGTAATATAGAAAATTTATATAAATTTACTATAATTTATCGTACAGCAGTAGAAAAAAGTAGTCTCAAATAAGTCGAAGACTATTATTACTTGAATGTTAGAACGTATTTGTAAAGTGAACTTGTTTATAAAAATTGTATTATATATAATTTGTTTACATTATAAGTATTGGATACAAATGTTTGAAGAACAGTTTTGTAATAAACAGAGCAAAATAATTAAATGACAGTTCCAACGAAACAATTCTGACTCTCAGAACTTATGACCTTCCTGTTTTCTACAAAAAGACAGCTACTAAAGCTCGTAATTGTTACCTACCAAGGAAAAAGTTACTTAGAATTTTTGCTGTTATATTTCTTATATAAACCATTTAGTCTGATGGAATCATACGCTTCTCTAACACTTCCTCTGTTTTTAATTTTTAAGTAAATATCTTTCGAAACATCCTAACCTTACATTAACAACATAGGTCTCTTTTTTTTTTGCACTGCGCTTGGAGATGTTCTTATATTTAGCATTGAACATAATAACGATCTTAGAAGCATAATATTGAAGCGAAAGCGATGATATTTTCGCAAATACTCAAAAGTGAAGTTTTCCTTAAAACTTTCCTAATTTTGGGGTACAAACACTGTAATTTTGTAGATCGGCAGCACAAACGCCGCATTAATGATGTGCAAGAACACCAAAACGCTCGGAGATGAGCTCTCTAACTTGACAAGTTGTGGGTGCCTACCACCGATTAAAAAATTGATAGTAAAAATGTGCACATTGTGCAGTCATCTATGAGGTTAATGCGTTGGTGCAGCAAAACTGACTGAGTGATTAAAGTGAAACATAATTCACTTCCTCTTGATTATTTATTGTAACAGAGTAAAATAATAAATTCTTAATGTTTTAATGCATACTATATATTTATTGCAAAAAATTTCTGCATTATAATTGACCGCCCCACAATTCTCTCTCCCAGTCATAATCCGTCTAAATTGCTCCATCCCCATGACGTTACAACCTTAATTTATGGCAAAATTTATACTTTTTTAAAATTTCAATGCTTTATGTATTTAAAACAAAAATAAATCTAAAACTGCACTGAGCATGAATGAGTTAATTTTGGTTATAACAATGATAGGTGTATTTGCTATTGAGTTTGTTCAGACTGTTCTTTTGTACTATTCTTTTTAACAGTTTAATAATTATATGAATATCATGAGAACAGTTCATCGTTACTCAACAAGGGAGTACACCCTTCAAATGACGAGTACTGAGTCTAGATTAGTAAGGACACTTACACAATAAATAAATATCACCAGATTAATCAAGAAAATAATTATATTTTAAAGAATATTTAATATGAATAGGCTATTGAATATTATTTATGAGATGAGTCTTTCATGTGAACGTGAGGATTATTTATTGGGTCAAATGCAGGATCATCTTCTGTCACTCTACGTCCAAGAATGGAGAGTAAAGAGAATAATATTGCTACTGTCAATATACTAAGTATTATCAATTTAACTTTTCCATGGCGATCTCTTCCAGGATGTCTGATTCTGGTGCCGATCCATCTAAAAATAATATTATTACTGTTAAGAACAGGAAATGCCTTCACAAAATTCCGTTAAAAAAAAAAAAATTAACAATTTGATCAAAATTAGTCAGACATTTCATGATCAAAAACTTACAGCTTAAAAAGTTAAGTAAGTAGAAGGGTTGATTAAACGTCAAAAGGTTCACAAATCAAAACTTTTAACTCGCACTTCAGTTCGTAATTTCATCCAGATAGAAACGTTCGAAAAGCTACTGTTTTTTTATTTAAATTTGTTAATGGACTTCTCTTCCTACTCTTGAGGTTTTCCAAATACTTCAAATATTTATCATTCGTCTTTGAACAATGTTTTATGGAAGGCATAAAACTTTTGTTAGGCCTATAAATTTATTGCTCAGAGCTTTTGATTATTGTTAATAGGTGTCTACATCAAACATTTATCACACCTTTGATTGTTTTTACTCATTTTTCAGCAACTTTCCCCCCCAGATCTATTAGATCTGAGTTGTTGCAAAAAAAAAAAAAAAAAAAAATACAGTTATAAACTAGGAGTTGCCCCATATTATAAAGAAAATTTGGGAATTTTATATTTTGTAGAAAACGAGAAAAAAATTGTCAAAGTTGGGTGTTTTTCAACGTTACGCTTTTTCCTGCAAGTTTTAACAATCTATCCTTATACGACAGTTTTTACGCTCAAACTTTACTTAATCTACCTAAACGGCCAACTAGACAGTTGAACCACAACTCATTACTCAAAAACTAAATTTACTAAAAATAACATAACAACTTATACTATCGTAAATACTAAATCTATCCTATCCTAATCCCAGTGTTTAAATATAAATATTTATACGAACCTTATCCATCTAGATAGCCAAGACAAAGGATATTTCCTTCTATCTTTTTTCTCATCCTCTTCTACCAATAACATTTTAGGATTCGAAATATTACCCATCATTCGTCTAGGCATTTTTGCTGAAATCAAAGCGCAAATCAATTAAACAGTAGATAGGGCTGGGATCAGTGATATCACGGTGGACTTTGAGAGGATCCGGGTTTATTCCAGCCAGTGCTACTCTCACATCTAATTACTTCAAGTCTACAGTTCATTATACGGTATGGGTAGTGCAGCATTTCAACTGGGCATTTTTTTTTTCGTTTGGGTATGTTAACCATGCCTTCTACTATCATCATAACACCGTTACACCATCACGAATCCTTAAAAAGCGACAAAAGGAGAAGACAGTATGAATTTTGCTCTTTTTATTTAAGGTAGGTGATGCAAACGACGGAGATCTCATCGAAAATAGAGCCTATCCTCGTCTGGAGCCATCCCAATATAATGTTGACTTACAAAACCATATTCATATCGTTAGTTCTTATTTTAAAGTAAATAATTTTGCCATGTTCAAGAAAGACTCAGAACTAGTTTCCAGCAAGTCTTCAATATCATACTAATTCTAGGAGAATAGAGCATAAAAAACGTTGGCAGTCAGACGTAAAGGTTTATTGGGTCTAAAGTTAACTTTATAGTCTGTACATTATCACTGCAGCTCGTACGTTATTATTATAGTTCTATTCAATCTACATCCACATAGTACGATTTAAATGTGCAAGGTACCTGGTAAAAAATTCTGGTGACCTGAAAAACCTGGTTTTGGTCGATCACATGTTAAAATTAAGTTTCTCTAAAACACGGCCATTCTGATCGATTTCAAACCCCTTAGTTAAATCTCTCCCTTACCTTCCAACTCTTTTAACTGTATATTTTCTTTACCAGAAACATGAATGAATTATACAAAAAATTTGGTTGGGCCTGTAGTGTAGGCGTTGTGGTACCATGTTAATTATATCCGTTACCGTATCGGACCTTCATCCATCATTAGACGTTGATTAACCAGTTTTAGCTGTTTGCTAAGAAAAAAAAGACGGGAAAAGCTTAATAAGAAACACAACTTTAGCAAGAGACGTCGCTAGCTATAGTAAAAATTAAAATAGTAATGGCAATCATTTTGCTAGATCAAACTATCATAAATTGTCCAGACAGATTATGGAAGAGGAAGCAAAGAAAAGTATAAGTATGGATGGATGAAAAACAAGAGGACAAAGTCTAGTGGAATAAGAGGTGTCAACCAATGAAGAAGAAATAAACAACATCCAGTTCAAGGAACGCAATGAAGACCTGCAAATTTTGTATAAGAAATGAGAATGTTTAGATTATATTTTGACTGTATAAAAATATCAAGTGTCAGATTCATTCTAAACTAGTTAAGAAGATTTTGATAGTTTTAAAAATCTGATTTTCTTTAATTTATCTTGATTAAATATTTATTTTGTTTCAGGAATATAGATCTAATACTATACGCAAAATGCCTGGGTACCAAGATAGTAGTATTCGTACATACATACATTTATATAAAATATAGTATATATATTTATTATTGAAAATAGTTGTCTCCATATAATATAAACAAAATTTATCTAGTAGTTTTCCAGATATTTGAGGTTAAAAGTTTACACTTTATAGAACGGAAACAAACTTTAACACTAAATATCTCGTTTTCTGCTCGATAGATTTTGACTAAAATTTACACTATTATGGACAATAGTAGTCTCCATATACAGATAGATAAACAATATCTATCGAGTAGTTTTCGAGATATAGGAAATTAAATCTTTCACTTTATAGAACGGAAACAAACTTTAACACTAAATATCACGTTTTCTGCTCGAAAGATTTTTACTAAAATTTATACAATTATGGACAATAGTAGTCTCCATATACAGTTAAAATATAAGCATAATCTATCGAGTAGTTTTCGAGATATTTGAAGTTATATGTTTCACTTTAAAGAACGGAAGCAAACGTTAACACTAAATATCTCGTTTTCTGCCTGATAGATTTTTACTAAAATTTACACAATTGTATACAATAGTAGTCTCAATATACAGTTAAAATATAAACATAATCTATCAAGTAGTTTTCGAGATATTGGAAGTTAAAATTTTTGACATTATAGAACGGAAACAAATTTTAACACTAAATATCTCGTTTTCTGCTCAATAGATTTTTACTAAAATTTACACAATTATAGACAATAGTAGTCTCAATATTCAGGTAAAATATAAACAAAATCTATCGAGTAGTATTTGAGATATTGGGAGTTAAAACTTTCACTTTATACAACAGAAACAAACACTAAATATCTCGTTTTCTGTTTGATAGATTTTTAAGAAAATTTACACAATTATAGACAATAGTAGTCACAATATTCAGGAAAAATATAAACAAAATCTATCGAGTAGTTTTCGAGATATTGGAAATTAAATCTTTCACTTTATAGAACGGAAACAAACTTTAACACTAAATATCTCGTTTTCTGCCTGCTAGATTTTTACTAAAATTTATACAATAATGGACAATAGTAGTCTCCATGTACAGGTAAAATATAAACAAAATCTATCGAGTAGTATTTGAGATATTGGGAGTTAAAACTTTCACTTTATACAACAGAAACAAACACTAAATATCTCGTTTTCTGTTTGATAGATTTTTAATAAAATTTACACAATTATAGACAATAGTAGTCTCCATATACAGGTAAAATATAAACAAAATCTATTGAGTACTTTTCGAGATATTGGAAGTTAAAATTTTCACTTTATAGAACGGAAACAAGCTTTAACTCTAAATGTCTCGTTTTCTGGTTGATAGATTTTTACTAAAATTTACACAATTGTAGACAATAGTTGACTCCATATACAGGTAAAATATAAACAAAATCTATCGAATAGTTTTCGAGATATTGGAAGTTAAAATGTTTGACTTTATAGAACGGAGACAATAATTAACACTAAATATCTCGTTTTCTACTCAATAGATTTTTACTAAAATTTACAGAATTGTAGAAAATAGTAGTCTCCTTATACAAGTAAAATATAAACGATATCTATCGAGTAGTTGTCAAGAAATTTGAAAATAAAGTTTTCACTTTATACAACGGAAACAAATTTTACCACTAAATATCTCGTTTTCTGCTTGATTGATTTTTAATAAAATTTACACAATTATAGACAATAGTGGTCTCCATATACAGGTAAAATATAAACAAAATCTATCGAGTAGTTTTCGAAATTTTTGAAATTAATGTTTTCACTTTATACAACGGAAACAAACATCAACACTAAATACCTCGTTATCTCCTCGATAGATTTTCACTAAAATTTACACTATTATGGACAATAGTAGTCGCCATATATAAGTAAAATATAAACAAAATCTATCGAATAGTTTTCGAGATATTTGAAGTAAAATTTTTCACTTTATACAACGGAAGCAAACTTTAACACTAAATATCTCGTTTTCTGCCTGATAGATTTTTACTAAGATTTACACAATTATAGAAAAAAAGTAGTCTCCATATACAAGTAAAATATAAACCAAATCTATTGAGTAGTTGTCAAGAAATTTAAAGTTAAAGTTTTCACTTTATACAACGGAAACAAACTTTAACACTAAATATCTCGTTTTCTGCTCGATAGATTTTTAATAAAATTTACACAATTATAGACAATAGTAGTCACAATATTCAGCAAAAATAAAAACAAATTCTATCGAGTAGTTTTCAAGATATTTGAAGTTTAAGTTTTCTCATTATAGAACGGAAACTAATTTTAACACTAAATATCTCGTTTTGTGCCTGATCGATTTTTACTAATATTTACACAATTATAGAAAATAGTAGTCTCCATATACAGGTAAAATATAAACAAAATCTATCGTGTAGGTTTCGTGATATTTGAAGTAAAATTTTTCACTTTATACAAGGGAAGCAAACATTAACACTAAATATATCGTTTTCTATCTGATAGATTTTTACTAAAATTTACACAATTGTAGACAATAGTTGACTCCATATTCAGGTAAAATATAAACCAAATCTATTGAGTAGTTTTCGAGATATTGGAAGTTAAATATTTCACATTATAGAACGGAAACAAACATTAACACTAAATATCTCGTTTTCTGCCTGATAGATTTTTACTAAAATTAACACAATTATAGAAAATAGTAGTCTCCATATACAAGTAAAATATAAACGATATCTATTGAGTAGTTGTCAAGAAATTTAAAGTTAAAGTTTTCACTTTATACAACGGAAACAAACTTTACCACTAAATATCTCGTTTTCTGCTCGATAGATTTTTAATAAAATTTACACAATTATAGACAATAGTAGTCACAATATTCAGCAAAAATAAAAACAAATTCTATCGAGTAGTTTTCAAGATATGTGAAGTTAAAGTTTTCACTTTATACAACGGAAACAAACTTCAACACTAAATACCTCGTTATCACCTAGATAGATTTTTACTAAAATTTACACAATTGTAGACAATAGTTGACTCCATATACAGGTAAAATATAAACAAAATCTATCGAGTAGTTTTCGAAATTTTTGAAATTAATGTTTTCACTTTATACAACGGAAACAAACTTTAACACTAAATATCTCGTTTTCTGCCTGATAGATTTTTACTAAGATTTACACAATTATAGAAAAAAAGTAGTCTCCATATACAAGTAAAATATAAACCAAATCTATTGAGTAGTTTTCAAGATATTTGAAGTTAAAGATTTCACATTATAGAACGGAAACAAACTTTAACACTAAATATCTCGTTTTCTGCCTGATAGATTTTTACTAAAATTAACACAATTATAGAAAATAGTAGTCTCCATATACAAGTAAAATATAAACGATATCTATTGAGTAGTTGTCAAGAAATTTAAAGTTAAAGTTTTCACTTTATACAACGGAAACAAACTTTACCACTAAATATCTCGTTTTCTGCTCGATAGATTTTTAATAAAATTTACACAATTATAGACAATAGTAGTCACAATATTCAGCAAAAATAAAAACAAATTCTATCGAGTAGTTTTCAAGATATTTGAAGTTTAAGTTTTCTCATTATAGAACGGAAACTAATTTTAACACTAAATATCTCGTTTTGTGCCTGATCGATTTTTACTAATATTTACACAATTATAGAAAATAGTAGTCTCCATATACAGGTAAAATATAAACAAAATCTATCGAGTAGGTTTCGTGATATTTGAAGTAAAATTTTTCACTTTATACAACGGAAGCAAACATTAACACTAAATATATCGTTTTCTACCTGATAGATTTTTACTAAAATTTACACAATTGTAGACAATAGTTGACTCCATATACAGGTAAAATATAAACCAAATCTATTGAGTAGTTTTCGAGATATTGGAAGTTAAAGATTTCACATTATAGAACGGAAACAAACTTTAACACTAAATATCTCGTTTTCTGCCTGATAGATTTTTACTAAAATTAACACAATTATAGAAAATAGTAGTCTCCATATACAAGTAAAATATAAACGATATCTATTGAGTAGTTGTCAAGAAATTTAAAGTTAAAGTTTTCACTTTATACAACGGAAACAAACTTTACCACTAAATATCTCGTTTTCTGCTCGATAGATTTTTAATAAAATTTACACAATTGTAGATAATAGTAGTCACAATATTCAGCAAAAATAAAAACAAATTCTATCGAGTAGTTTTCAATATATTTGAAGTTTAAATTTTCTCATTATACAACGGAAACTAATTTTAACACTAAATATCTCGTTTTCTGCCTGATAGATTTTTACTAAGATTTACACAATTATAGAAAAAAAGTAGTCTCCATATACAAGTAAAATATAAACCAAATCTATTGAGTAGTTTTCAAGATATTTGAAGTTAAAGATTTCACATTATAGAACGGAAACAAACTTTAACACTAAATATCTCGTTTTCTGCCTGATAGATTTTTACTAAAATTAACACAATTATAGAAAATAGTAGTCTCCATATACAAGTAAAATATAAACGATATCTATTGAGTAGTTGTCAAGAAATTTAAAGTTAAAGTTTTCACTTTATACAACGGAAACAAACTTTACCACTAAATATCTCGTTTTCTGCTCGATAGATTTTTAATAAAATTTACACAATTATAGACAATAGTAGTCACAATATTCAGCAAAAATAAAAACAAATTCTATCGAGTAGTTTTCAAGATATTTGAAGTTTAAGTTTTCTCATTATAGAACGGAAACTAATTTTAACACTAAATATCTCGTTTTGTGCCTGATCGATTTTTACTAATATTTACACAATTATAGAAAATAGTAGTCTCCATATACAGGTAAAATATAAACAAAATCTATCGAGTAGGTTTCGTGATATTTGAAGTAAAATTTTTCACTTTATACAACGGAAGCAAACATTAACACTAAATATATCGTTTTCTACCTGATAGATTTTTACTAAAATTTACACAATTGTAGACAATAGTTGACTCCATATACAGGTAAAATATAAACCAAATCTATTGAGTAGTTTTCGAGATATTGGAAGTTAAAGATTTCACATTATAGAACGGAAACAAACTTTAACACTAAATATCTCGTTTTCTGCCTGATAGATTTTTACTAAAATTAACACAATTATAGAAAATAGTAGTCTCCATATACAAGTAAAATATAAACGATATCTATTGAGTAGTTGTCAAGAAATTTAAAGTTAAAGTTTTCACTTTATACAACGGAAACAAACTTTACCACTAAATATCTCGTTTTCTGCTCGATAGATTTTTAATAAAATTTACACAATTGTAGATAATAGTAGTCACAATATTCAGCAAAAATAAAAACAAATTCTATCGAGTAGTTTTCAATATATTTGAAGTTTAAATTTTCTCATTATACAACGGAAACTAATTTTAACACTAAATATCTCGTTATCTCCTCGATAGATTTTTACTAAAATTTACACAATTGTAGACAATAGTTGACTCCATATACAGGTAAAATATAAACAAAATCTATCGAGTAGTTTTCGAAATTTTTGAAATTAATGTTTTCACTTTATACAACGGAAACAAACTTCAACACTAAATACCTCGTTATCTCCTCGATAGATTTTCACTAAAATTTACACTATTATGGACAATAGTAGTCTCCATATACAGGTAAAATATAAACAAAATCTATCGAGTAGGTTTCGTGATATTTGAAGTAAAATTTTTCACTTTATACAACGGAAGCAAACATTAACACTAAATATATCGTTTTCTACCTGATAGATTTTTACTAAAATTTACACAATTATAGACAATAGTTGACTCCATATTCAGGTAAAATATAAACCAAATCTATTGAGTAGTTTTCGAGATATTGGAAGTTAAAGATTTCACATTATAGAACGGAAACAAACTTTAACACTAAATATCTCGTTTTCTGCCTGATAGATTTTTACTAAAATTAACACAATTATAGAAAATAGTAGTCTCCATATACAAGTAAAATATAAACGATATCTATTGAGTAGTTGTCAAGAAATTTAAAGTTAAAGTTTTCACTTTATACAACGGAAACAAACTTTACCACTAAATACCTCGTTATCACCTAGATAGATTTTTACTAAAATTTACACAATTGTAGACAATAGTTGACTCCATATACAGGTAAAATATAAACAAAATCTATCGAGTAGTTTTCGAAATTTTTGAAATTAATGTTTTCACTTTATACAACGGAAACAAACTTCAACACTAAATACCTCGTTATCTCCTCGATAGATTTTCACTAAAATTTACACTATTATGGACAATAGTAGTCGCCATATATAAGTAAAACATAAACAAAATCTATCGAATAGTTTTCGAGATATTTGAAGTAAAATTTTTCACTTTATACAACGGAAGCAAACTTTAACACTAAATATCTCGTTTTCTGCCTGATAGATTTTTACTAAGATTTACACAATTATAGAAAAAAAGTAGTCTCCATATACAAGTAAAATATAAACCAAATCTATTGAGTAGTTTTCGAGATATTTGAAGTTAAAGATTTCACATTATAGAACGGAAACAAACTTTAACACTAAATATCTCGTTTTCTGCCTGATAGATTTTTACTAAAATTAACACAATTATAGAAAATAGTAGTCTCCATATACAAGTAAAATATAAACGATATCTATTGAGTAGTTGTCAAGAAATTTAAAGTTAAAGTTTTCACTTTATACAACGGAAACAAACTTTACCACTAAATATCTCGTTTTCTGCTCGATAGATTTTTAATAAAATTTACACAATTATAGACAATAGTAGTCACTATATTCAGGAAAAATATAAATAAAATCTATCGAGTAGTTTTCGAGATATTGGAAATTAAATCTTTCACTTTATAGAACGGAAACAAACTTTAACACTAAATATCTTGTTTTCTGCCTGCTAGATTTTTACTAAAATTTATACAATAATGGACAATAGTAGTCTCCATGTACAGGTAAAATATAAACAAAATCTATCGAGTAGTATTTGAGATATTGGGAGTTAAAACTTTCACTTTATACAACAGAAACAAACACTAAATATCTCGTTTTCTGTTTGATAGATTTTTAATAAAATTTACACAATTATAGACAATAGTGGTCTCCATATACAAGTAAAATATAAACAAAATCTATCGAGTAGTATTTGAGATATTGGGAGTTAAAACTTTCACTTTATACAACAGAAACAAACACTAAATATCTCGTTTTCTGTTTGATAGATTTTTAATAAAATTTACACAATTATAGACAATAGTGGTCTCCATATACAAGTAAAATATAAACAAAATCTATTGAGTACTTTTCGAGATATTGGAAGTTAAAATTTTCACTTTATAGAACGGAAACAAGCTTTAACTCTAAATGTCTCGTTTTCTGGTTGATAGATTTTTACTAAAATTTACACAATTGTAGACAATAGTTGACTCCATATACAGGTAAAATATAAACAAAATCTATCGAATAGTTTTCGAGATATTGGAAGTTAAAATGTTTGACTTTATAGAACGGAGACAATAATTAACACTAAATATCTCGTTTTCTACTCAATAGATTTTTACTAAAATTTACAGAATTGTAGAAAATAGTAGTCTCCTTATACAAGTAAAATATAAACGATATCTATCGAGTAGTTGTCAAGAAATTTGAAGTTAAAGTTTTCACTTTATACAACGGAAACAAATTTTACCACTAAATATCTCGTTTTCTGCTCGATTGATTTTTAATAAAATTTACACAATTATAGACAATAGTGGTCTCCATATACAAGTAAAATATAAACAAAATCTATCGAGTAGTTTTCAAGATATTTGAAGTTTAAATTTTCTCATTATACAACGGAAACTAATTTTAACACTAAATATCTCGTTATCTCCTCGATAGATTTTTACTAAAATTTACACAATTGTAGACAATAGTTGACTCCATATACAGGTAAAATATAAACAAAATCTATCGAGTAGTTTTCGAAATTTTTGAAATTAATGTTTTCACATTATACAACGGAAACAAACTTCAACACTAAATACCTCGTTATCTCCTCGATAGATTTTCACTAAAATTTACACTATTATGGACAATAGTAGTCGCCATATATAAGTAAAATATAAACAAAATCTATCGAATAGTTTTCGAGATATTTGAAGTAAAATTTTTCACTTTATACAACGGAAGCAAACTTTAACACTAAATATCTCGTTTTCTGCCTGATAGATTTTTACTAAGATTTACACAATTATAGAAAAAAAGTAGTCTCCATATACAAGTAAAATATAAACCAAACCTATTGAGTAGTTTTCGAGATATTTGAAGTTAAAGATTTCACATTATAGAACGGAAACAAACTTTAACACTAAATATTTCGTTTTCTGCCTGATAGATTTTTACTAAAATTAACACAATTATAGAAAATAGTAGTCTCCATATACAAGTAAAATATAAACGATATCTATTGAGTAGTTGTCAAGAAATTTAAAGTTAAAGTTTTCACTTTATACAACGGAAACAAACTTTACCACTAAATATCTCGTTTTCTGCTCGATAGATTTTTAATAAAATTTACACAATTATAGACAATAGTAGTCACAATATTCAGCAAAAATAAAAACAAATTCTATCGAGTAGTTTTCAAGATATTTGAAGTTTAAGTTTTCTCATTATAGAACGGAAACTAATTTTAACACTAAATATCTCGTTTTGTGCCTGATCGATTTTTACTAATATTTACACAATTATAGAAAATAGTAGTCTCCATAAACAGGTAAAATATAAACAAAATCTATCGAGTAGGTTTCGTGATATTTGAAGTAAAATTTTTCACTTTATACAACGGAAGCAAACATTAACACTAAATATATCGTTTTCTACCTGATAGATTTTTACTAAAATTTACACAATTGTAGACAATAGTTGACTCCATATTCAGGTAAAATATAAACCAAATCTATTGAGTAGTTTTCGAGATATTGGAAGTTAAAGATTTCACATTATAGAACGGAAACAAACTTTAACACTAAATATCTCGTTTTCTGCCTAATAGATTTTTACTAAAATTAACACAATTATAGAAAATAGTAGTCTCCATATACAAGTAAAATATAATCGATATCTATTGAGTAGTTGTCAAGAAATTTAAAGTTTAAATTGTCTCATTATACAACGGAAACTAATTTTAACACTAAATATCTCGTTATCTCCTCGATAGATTTTTACTAAAATTTACACAATTGTAGACAATAGTTGACTCCATATACAGGTAAAATATAAACAAAATTTATCGAGTAGTTTTCGAAATTTTTGAAATTAATGTTTTCACTTTATACAACGGAAACAAACTTCAACACTAAATACCTCGTTATCTCCTCGATAGATTTTCACTAAAATTTACACTATTATGGACAATAGTAGTCGCCATATATAAGTAAAATATAAACAAAATCTATCGAATAGTTTTCGAGATATTTGAAGTAAAATTTTTCACTTTATACAACGGAAGCAAACTTTAACACTAAATATCTCGTTTTCTGCCTGATAGATTTGTACTAAGATTTACACAATTATAGAAAAAAAGTAGTCTCCATATACAAGTAAAATATAAACTAAATCTATTGAGTAGTTTTCGAGATATTTGAAGTTAAAGATTTCACATTATAGAACGGAAACAAACTTTAACACTAAATATCTCGTTTTCTGCCTGATAGATTTTTACTAAAATTAACACAATTATAGAAAATAGTAGTCTTCATATACAAGTAAAATATAAACGATATCTATTGAGTAGTTGTTAAGAAATTTAAAGTTAAAGTTTTCACTTTATACAACGGAAACAAACTTTACCACTAAATATCTCGTTTTCTGCTCGATAGATTTTTAATAAAATTTACACAATTATAGACAATAGTAGTCACAATATTCAGCAAAAATAAAAACAAATTCTATCGAGTAGTTTTCAAGATATTTGAAGTTTAAGTTTTCTCATTATAGAACGGAAACTAATTTTAACACTAAATATCTCGTTTTGTGCCTGATCGATTTTTACTAATATTTACACAATTATAGAAAATAGTAGTCTCCATATACAGGTAAAATATAAACAAAATCTATCGAGTAGGTTTCGTGATATTTGAAGTAAAATTTTTCACTTTATACAACGGAAACAAACTTTACCACTAAATATCTCGTTTTCTGCTCGATAGATTTTTAATAAAATTTACACAATTGTAGATAATAGTAGTCTGCATATACAAGTAAAATATATACAAAATCTATCGAGTAGTTTTCAAGATATGTGAAGTTAAAGTTTTCACTTTATACAACGGAAACAAACTTCAACACTAAATACCTCGTTATCACCTAGATAGATTTTTACTAAAATTTACACAATTGTAGACAATAGTTGACTCCATATACAGGTAAAATATAAACAAAATCTATCGAGTAGTTTTCAAAATTTTTGAAATTAATGTTTTCACTTTATACAACGGAAACAAACTTCAACACTAAATACCTCGTTATCTCCTCGATAGATTTTCACTAAAATTTACACAATTATGGACAATAGTAGTCGCCATATATAAGTAAAATATAAACAAAATCTATCGAATAGTGTTGGATCCTCGCAAGGAGTTGCGGCCCCCCTTGACCAGAATTTTCTTTGAGCGACAATTGTCCGTTGGCAGCATTGGTTGTTTGGACGTAGTGGGGATGGTGGCCAGTGCAAGGCAGAAGTTCAGTTGCCCTAGGGCATCTCAAGAGAGTAGGGATGCCAACGGATTATGTCTGTGTGTCCGCCATTGCCAGGATTTTAGCGTCGGTCTGGCTGGCACTGTTTTCGCCAAGAACTGGACAACCCATTAGCCGCCCGGTTGAACGATTTACTTTTGTTGTCTTATGATAAATCAATTTGTGAGTGTTATAATAAGTCTAATTAAGTCAGAAAACCTGTCAGTCTAATTAACCTGTCGGTCTAATTAAGTCAGAAAACTTGTCAGTCTAATTAACCTGTCGGTTTAATTAAGCCAGAAAACATGTCAGCCTAATTAAGTCAGAGAACTTGTCAGTCTAATTAAGTCAGAAAACCTGTCAGTCTACTTAAGCCAGAAAACTTGTCAGTCTAATTAAGTCAGAAGACCTGTCGTCTAATTGTCAGAAAACCTGTAAGTCTAATTAATTCAGTTTTATTCATTTGGATCATGGTCCGTTTTGTATATGAGTTTAAAATTGTAAATATACCAAATATATTGGTTATTGCATAAGTGAAGGTATTCTGAGTGTTGGTGGCGTCCCCACCCTTCCCTTTCCTTTAGTTTTATTTCATAGTCAAAGACTTTTCATGGTGCCGAAACCCGGGAAGACTCTCAGAATACCTTTGATTGAATTTTGTTTTAAAAAAAAAATTCCATTGTATTTTAAATTGTATTGAATTGTCATTAGTGCCATGTCACTTTTTAAACTTGTTTTAAAATTTATATTTGAAACTATATTAAGTTTTCATTAGTCTATATAGACATGTCTTGTCTATGCATTGTCACTTTTGAATTTTGTTAAAAATTAGTTTTATATTTTAAACTATATTCAGTTGTCAGTATATATTGTATATATGTAAGTCTTGTTTATCCTTGTCACTTTTGAATTTTGTTAAAAATTGGTTTTATATTTTAAACTATATTTTATTGTCATTGGTCTTTATACATATATGCTTTGCCACTCTTTGATTTGGTTTTAAAGATAGGTTTACTTTTTAAATTATCTGTTAACTGTACTTAGTCTATATGTAGGTTGTCTGACAGTCTAGGCAATGTCTGTCTTTGTCCTTGTTTTTAGTTTTGCCTTAAAGGGTGTTCCTCTTTGGGTCTATACCTTTCGTAATTTTTGAACTCTATCGCACTATTGACCTTCAGTCTATAAGTCATACTCCTGCTGACCCCCTTTTTCTAGTTTGTCCATGGCCATTTCCCTAGTCAGTCTGTTAAGTATCCTCAAGGCCATTCCCCTTTTCAGTCAGTCAGTCAGTCAAAACACTCATGGCCATTCCCTAAGTCAGTCAGTCAGTTAGTGTCCCACGTGTCCTCCCGAAGTCCCAGTCTCCCATAAACTTAGAACCTTGTCCCCATTCTTCTCCTGAAGTCCCACTATTCCATTAATCTAGTACTTTGCCCCTCTTCCTCCAGCCAATTGCCATTCCCTTAGTCAGTTAGTCAGTCAATCAGTCAAGTTTCCCTTTAGCCATTCCTTTAGTCAGTCAATTTTTCCTTATAGCTATTCCCTCAGTCAGTCAATTAAGTGTCCCATGGCCATCCCCTCGTCATTCCATGGCCTTTCCTTTAGTCAGTCAATCAGTCAAGTTTCTTCAAGACCATTTCCTTTGTCAGTCTATCAGTCAAGATTCCCGGTGGCCACTCCTTCAGTCAAATCTTCAGACCTTCAGTCTGTCAGTCAAATCTTTCTCATAGCCATTCCCTCAGACAGTTAAGTTTATCCATGGCCATCCCCTTAGTCACTCCGTCGAGTTTCTTATGGCCATTCCCTTAGTTAGTCTCTTAGTCACTCCGTCGAGTTTCTCATGGTCATTCCCTTTGTCAGTCAAATAGTCAAATTTTACTCACGGCCATTCTCTCAGTTAGACAGTTAAGTTTTCCTCATGGCCATTCCCTCAGTTAGACAGTTAAGTTTACTCATGGCCATTCCTTTAGTCAGTTAGTCAAGTATCCCCAAGGCCATCCCCTTAGTCACTCCGTCGAGTTTCTTATGGCCATTCCCTGAGTTAGTTAGTCAAGTTTTCTCATGGCCATTCCCTAAGTTAGTCAATCAGTCAAGTTTATTTATGGCCACTCCTTTAGTCAGTTAATTAGTTAATTCTTATGGCCAAGTCCCTTTAGTCAGTCAGCCAAGATTCCCTGTGGCCATTCCTTCAGTCTGTCGGTCAAATCTTTCTCATGGCCAATCCCTCTGTCAATCATTCAAGATTCTCATGACCATTCCTTTAGTAAGTCAGTCAAAATTTCCTCATAGACACCCCTAAGTCAGATAGTCAAGTTTTCCTCATGGCCATTCCTTTAATCAATCAGTCAAGTTTCCACATGGCCATTCCCTTCGACAGTCAGTAGTTTACCCATGGACATTCCCTTAGCCAGACAGTTAAGCTTCCCCTGGCCATTAGTCAGTCAGTTATTCGAGATTCTCCAAGGTCATTTCCTAAGTCAGTAAGTCAGTCAAGATTCTCCATAGCCATTTCTTTAGTCAGTCAGTAACTTCCCTATCCCTGGATCTTCAGTGAATCAGTCAGTCAAATCCCTACGCCTAGTTTTTCAGTCGAGCAGTCAATCAGTCCTCTTAGTCAGTCAGTCAGCCAGTCAGTAGTTTCCCCAGGGAATTAGTCAATCAGTCTAAATTTGAAAGGTTTCAGTATCAAGTCAGCACCGTTTAACCCTCGTACGAGTCAACTACGGGAAGGAAGAGCGTTCCACCACCACTGGCATCGGACTCTGCTGGCCTTTCATCAATGTCAAGATTGCATCTCTACCTGATGTCAAGGAAGTCTATTAATCGCAATTAAGTGGCAAGAGTGGGAGAAGTCTGAACTATGTCAGGAGCGACCAGGGGGCCAGTCAGCAAGCTCTTCCTGCCCCGAAATCAGTGAGTGGAACTCTGGCGAGTCCACTGCGGGGGAGGATGTTGGATCCTCGCAAGGAGTTGCGGCCCCCCTTGACCAGAATTTTCTTTGAGCGACAATTGTCCGTTGGCAGCATTGGTTGTTTGGACGTAGTGGGGATGGTGGCCAGTGCAAGGCAGAAGTTCAGTTGCCCTTGGGCATCTCAAGAGAGTAGGGATGCCAACGGATTATGTCTGTGTGTCCGCCATTGCCAGGATTTTAGCGTCGGTCTGGCTGGCACTGTTTTCGCCAAGAACTGGACAACCCATTAGCCGCCCGGTTGAACGATTTACTTTTGTTGTCTTATGATAAATCAATTTGTGAGTGTTATAATAAGTCTAATTAAGTCAGAAAACCTGTCAGTCTAATTAACCTGTCGGTCTAATTAAGCCAGAAAACATGTCAGCCTAATTAAGTCAGAGAACTTGTCAGTCTAATTAAGTCAGAAAACCTGTCAGTCTACTTAAGCCAGAAAACTTGTCAGTCTAATTAAGTCAGAAGACCTGTCGTCTAATTGTCAGAAAACCTGTAAGTCTAATTAATTCAGTTTTATTCATTTGGATCATGGTCCGTTTTGTATATGAGTTTAAAATTGTAAATATACCAAATATATTGGTTATTGCATAAGTGAAGGTATTCTGAGTGTTGGTGGCGTCCCCACCCTTCCCTTTCCTTTAGTTTTATTTCATAGTCAAAGACTTTTCAAATAGTTTTCGAGATATTTGAAGTAAAATTTTTCACTTTATACAACGGAAGCAAACTTTAACACTAAATATCTCGTTTTCTGCCTGATAGATTTTTACTAAGATTTACACAATTATAGAAAAAAGTAGTCTCCATATACAAGTAAAATATAAACCAAATCTATTGAGTAGTTTTCGAGATATTTGAAGTTAAAGATTTCACATTATAGAACGGAAACAAACTTTAACACTAAATATCTCGTTTTCTGCCTGATAGATTTTTACTAAAATTAACACAATTATAGAAAATAGTAGTCTCCATATACAAGTAAAATATAAACGATATCTATCGAGTAGTTGTCAAGAAATTTGAAGTTAAAGTTTTCACTTTATACAACGGAAACAAAAGTTTACCACTAAATATCTCGTTTTCTGCTCGATAGATTTTTAATAAAATTTACACAATTATAGACAATAGTTGACTCCGTATACAGGTAAAATATAAACAAAATCTATCAAGTAGTTTTCGAGATATTGGAAGTTAAAATGTTTGACTTTATACAACGAAAACAAATTTTAACACTAAATATCTCGTCTCCTGCCTGATAGATTTTTAGTAAAATTTACACTATTATGGACAATAGTAGTCTCCATATATAAGTAAAATATAAACAAAATCTATCGAATAGGTTTCGTGATATTCGTAGTAAAATTTTTCACTTTATACAACGGAAGCAAATTTTAACACTAAATATCTCGTTTTCTGCCTGATAGATTTTTACTAAAATTTATACAATTATGGACAATAGTAGTCTCCATGAACAGGTAAAATATAAACAAAATCTATTGAGTAGTTTTCAAGATATTTGAAGTTTAAGTTTTCACATTATAGAACGGAAACTAATTTTAACACTAAATATCTCGTTTTGTGCCCGATCGATTTTTACTAATATTTACACAATTATAGAAAATAGTATTCTCCATATACAAGTAAAATATAAACAAAATCTATCGAGTAGTTTTCAAAATTTTTGAAATTAATGTTTTCACTTTATACAACGGAAACAAACTTCAACACTAAATACCTCGTTATCTCCTCGATAGATTTTTACTAAAATTTACACTATTATGGACAATAGTAGTATCCATATATAAGTAAAATATAAACAAAATCTATCGAATAGGTTTCGTGATATTTGAAGTAAAATTTTTCACTTTATACAACGGAAACAAACTTTAACACTAAATATCTCGTTTTCTGCTCAATAGATTTTTACTAAAATTTACACAATTGTAGACAATAGTAGTCTGCATATACAGGTGAAATATAAACAAAATCTATCGAGTAGTTTTCAAGATTTTTGAAGTAAAATTTTTCACTTTATACAACGGAAACAAACTTCAACACTAAATACCTCGTTATCTCCTCGATAGATTTTTACTAAAATTTACACAATTGTAGACAATAGTTGACTCCATATACAAGAAAATTATAAACAATATCTATCGAGTAGTTTTCAAGATTTTTGAAATTAATGTTTTCACTTTATACAACGGAAACAAACTTCAACACTAAATACCTCGTTATCTCCTCGATTGATTTTTACTAAAATTTACACAATTCTAGACAATAGTTGACTCCATATACAAGTAAAATATAAACAATATCTATCGAGTAGTTTTCAAGATTTTTGAAATTAATGTTTTCACTTTATACAACGGAAACAAACTTCAACACTAAATACCTCGTTATCTCCTAGATAGATTTTTACTAAAATTTACACTATTATGGACAATAGTAGTCTCCATATACAAGTGAAATATAAACGATATCTATCGAGTAGTTGTCAAGAAATTTGAAGTTAAAGTTTTCAATTAATACAACAGAAACAAACTTTACCACTAAATACCTCGTTATCTCCTAGATAGATTTTTACTAAAATTTACACTATTATGGACAATAGTAGTCTCTATATATAAGCAAAATATAAACAAAATCTATCGAATAGGTTTCGTGATATTTGAAGTAAAATTTTTCACTTTATACAACGGAAGCAAACATTAACACTAAATATATCGTTTTCTGCCTGATAGATTTTTACTAAAATTTACACAATTCTAGACAATAGTTGACTCCATATACAGGTAAAATAGAAACAAAATCTATCAAGTAGTTTTCGAGATATTGGAAGTTAAAATGTTTGACTTTATAGAACGGAAACAAACTTCAACACCAAATATCTCGTTTTCTGCTCGATGAATTTTAATAAAATTTACACAATTGTAGATAATAGTAGTCTGCATATACAGGTAAAATATAAACAATATCTATCGAGTAGTTTTCAAGATTTTTGAAATTAATGTTTTCACTTTATACAACGGAAACAAACTTCAACACTAAATACCTCGTTATCTCCTCGATAGATTTTTACTAAAATTTACACTATTATGGACAATAGTAGTCTCCATATATAAGTAAAATATAAACCAAACCTATTGAGTAGTTTTCGAGATATTTGAAGTTAAAGATTTCACATTATAGAACGTAAACAAACTTTAACACTAAATATTTCGTTTTCTGCCTGATAGATTTTTACTAAAATTAACACAATTATAGAAAATAGTAGTCTCCATATACAAGTGAAATATAAACGATATCTATCGAGTAGTTGTCAAGAAATTTGAAGTTAAAGTTTTCAATTAATTCAACGGAAACAAACTTTACCACTAAATACCTCGTTATCTCCTCGATAGATTTTTACTAAAATTTACACTATTATGGACAATAGTAGTATCCATATATAAGTAAAATATAAACAAAATCTATCGAATAGGTTTCGTGATATTTGAAGTAAAATTTTTCACTTTATACAACGGAAACAAACTTTAACACTAAATATCTCGTTTTCTGCTCAATAGATTTTTACTAAAATTTACACAATTGTAGAAAATAGTAGTCTGCATATACAAGTAAAATATAAACAAAATCTATCGAGTAGTTTTGAAGATATGTGAAGTTAAAGTTTTCACTTTATACAACGGAAACAAACTTTAACACTAAATATCTCGTTTTCTGCTCGATAGATTTTTACTAAAATTTACACAATTGTAGACAATAGTTGACTCCATATACAGGTGAAATATAAACAAAATCTATCGAGTAGTTTTCAAGATTTTTGAAATTAATGTTTTCACTTTATACAACGGAAACAAACTTCAACACTAAATACCTCGTTATCTCCTCGATTGATTTTTACTAAAATTTACACAATTCTAGACAATAGTTGACTCCATATACAGGTAAAATAGAAACAAAATCTATCAAGTAGTTTTCGAGATATTGGAAGTTAAAATGTTTGACTTTATAGAACGGAAACAAACTTCAACACCAAATATCTCGTTTTCTGCTCGATGAATTTTAATAAAATTTACACAATTGTAGATAATAGTAGTCTGCATATACAGGTAAAATATAAACAATATCTATCGAGTAGTTTTCAAGATTTTTGAAATTAATGTTTTCACTTTATACAACGGAAACAAACTTCAACACTAAATACCTCGTTATCTCCTCGATAGATTTTTACTAAAATTTACACTATTATGGACAATAGTAGTCTCCATATATAAGTAAAATATAAACCAAACCTATTGAGTAGTTTTCGAGATATTTGAAGTTAAAGATTTCACATTATAGAACGGAAACAAACTTTAACACTAAATATTTCGTTTTCTGCCTGATAGATTTTTACTAAAATTAACACAATTATAGAAAATAGTATTCTCCATATACAAGTGAAAGATAAACGATATCTATCGAGTAGTTGTCAAGAAATTTGAAGTTAAAGTTTTCAATTAATACAACGGAAACAAACTTTACCACTAAATACCTCGTTATCTCCTCGATAGATTTTTACTAAAATTTACACTATTATGGACAATAGTAGTATCCATATATAAGTAAAATATAAACAAAATCTATCGAATAGGTTTCGTGATATTTGAAGTAAAATTTTTCACATTATACAACGGAAACAAACTTTAACACTAAATATCTCGTTTTCTGCTCAATAGATTTTTACTAAAATTTACACAATTGTAGACAATAGTTGACTCCATATACAGGTGAAATATAAACAAAATCTATCGAGTAGTTTTCAAGATTTTTGAAGTAAAATTTTTCACTTTATACAACGGAAACAAACTTCAACACTAAATACCTCGTTATCTCCTCGATAGATTTTTACTAAAATTTACACTATTATGGACAATAGTAGTATCCATATATAAGTAAAATATAAACAAAATCTATCGAATAGGTTTCGTGATATTTGAAGTAAAATTTTTCACTTTATACAACGGAAACAAACTTTAACACTAAATATCTCGTTTTCTGCTCAATAGATTTTTACTAAAATTTACACAATTGTAGACAATAGTAGTCTGCATATACAGGTGAAATATAAACAAAATCTATCGAGTAGTTTTCAAGATTTTTGAAGTAAAATTTTTCACTTTATACAACGGAAACAAACTTCAACACTAAATACCTCGTTATCTCCTCGATAGATTTTTACTAAAATTTACACAATTGTAGACAATAGTTGACTCCATATACAAGAAAATTATAAACAATATCTATCGAGTAGTTTTCAAGATTTTTGAAATTAATGTTTTCACTTTATACAACGGAAACAAACTTCAACACTAAATACCTCGTTATCTCCTCGATTGATTTTTACTAAAATTTACACAATTCTAGACAATAGTTGACTCCATATACAAGTAAAATATAAACAATATCTATCGAGTAGTTTTCAAGATTTTTGAAATTAATGTTTTCACTTTATACAACGGAAACAAACTTCAACACTAAATACCTCGTTATCTCCTAGATAGATTTTTACTAAAATTTACACTATTATGGACAATAGTAGTCTCCATATACAAGTGAAATATAAACGATATCTATCGAGTAGTTGTCAAGAAATTTGAAGTTAAAGTTTTCAATTAATACAACAGAAACAAACTTTACCACTAAATACCTCGTTATCTCCTAGATAGATTTTTACTAAAATTTACACTATTATGGACAATAGTAGTCTCTATATATAAGCAAAATATAAACAAAATCTATCGAATAGGTTTCGTGATATTTGAAGTAAAATTTTTCACTTTATACAACGGAAGCAAACATTAACACTAAATATATCGTTTTCTGCCTGATAGATTTTTACTAAAATTTACACAATTCTAGACAATAGTTGACTCCATATACAGGTAAAATAGAAACAAAATCTATCAAGTAGTTTTCGAGATATTGGAAGTTAAAATGTTTGACTTTATAGAACGGAAACAAACTTCAACACCAAATATCTCGTTTTCTGCTCGATGAATTTTAATAAAATTTACACAATTGTAGATAATAGTAGTCTGCATATACAGGTAAAATATAAACAATATCTATCGAGTAGTTTTCAAGATTTTTGAAATTAATGTTTTCACTTTATACAACGGAAACAAACTTCAACACTAAATACCTCGTTATCTCCTCGATAGATTTTTACTAAAATTTACACTATTATGGACAATAGTAGTCTCCATATATAAGTAAAATATAAACCAAACCTATTGAGTAGTTTTCGAGATATTTGAAGTTAAAGATTTCACATTATAGAACGTAAACAAACTTTAACACTAAATATTTCGTTTTCTGCCTGATAGATTTTTACTAAAATTAACACAATTATAGAAAATAGTAGTCTCCATATACAAGTGAAATATAAACGATATCTATCGAGTAGTTGTCAAGAAATTTGAAGTTAAAGTTTTCAATTAATTCAACGGAAACAAACTTTACCACTAAATACCTCGTTATCTCCTCGATAGATTTTTACTAAAATTTACACTATTATGGACAATAGTAGTATCCATATATAAGTAAAATATAAACAAAATCTATCGAATAGGTTTCGTGATATTTGAAGTAAAATTTTTCACTTTATACAACGGAAACAAACTTTAACACTAAATATCTCGTTTTCTGCTCAATAGATTTTTACTAAAATTTACACAATTGTAGAAAATAGTAGTCTGCATATACAAGTAAAATATAAACAAAATCTATCGAGTAGTTTTGAAGATATGTGAAGTTAAAGTTTTCACTTTATACAACGGAAACAAACTTTAACACTAAATATCTCGTTTTCTGCTCGATAGATTTTTACTAAAATTTACACAATTGTAGACAATAGTTGACTCCATATACAGGTGAAATATAAACAAAATCTATCGAGTAGTTTTCAAGATTTTTGAAATTAATGTTTTCACTTTATACAACGGAAACAAACTTCAACACTAAATACCTCGTTATCTCCTCGATTGATTTTTACTAAAATTTACACAATTCTAGACAATAGTTGACTCCATATACAGGTAAAATAGAAACAAAATCTATCAAGTAGTTTTCGAGATATTGGAAGTTAAAATGTTTGACTTTATAGAACGGAAACAAACTTCAACACCAAATATCTCGTTTTCTGCTCGATGAATTTTAATAAAATTTACACAATTGTAGATAATAGTAGTCTGCATATACAGGTAAAATATAAACAATATCTATCGAGTAGTTTTCAAGATTTTTGAAATTAATGTTTTCACTTTATACAACGGAAACAAACTTCAACACTAAATACCTCGTTATCTCCTCGATAGATTTTTACTAAAATTTACACTATTATGGACAATAGTAGTCTCCATATATAAGTAAAATATAAACCAAACCTATTGAGTAGTTTTCGAGATATTTGAAGTTAAAGATTTCACATTATAGAACGGAAACAAACTTTAACACTAAATATTTCGTTTTCTGCCTGATAGATTTTTACTAAAATTAACACAATTATAGAAAATAGTATTCTCCATATACAAGTGAAAGATAAACGATATCTATCGAGTAGTTGTCAAGAAATTTGAAGTTAAAGTTTTCAATTAATACAACGGAAACAAACTTTACCACTAAATACCTCGTTATCTCCTCGATAGATTTTTACTAAAATTTACACTATTATGGACAATAGTAGTATCCATATATAAGTAAAATATAAACAAAATCTATCGAATAGGTTTCGTGATATTTGAAGTAAAATTTTTCACATTATACAACGGAAACAAACTTTAACACTAAATATCTCGTTTTCTGCTCAATAGATTTTTACTAAAATTTACACAATTGTAGACAATAGTTGACTCCATATACAGGTGAAATATAAACAAAATCTATCGAGTAGTTTTCAAGATTTTTGAAGTAAAATTTTTCACTTTATACAACGGAAACAAACTTCAACACTAAATACCTCGTTATCTCCTCGATAGATTTTTACTAAAATTTACACAATTGTAGACAATAGTTGACTCCATATACAAGAAAATTATAAACAATATCTATCGAGTAGTTTTCAAGATTTTTGAAATTAATGTTTTCACTTTATACAACGGAAACAAACTTCAACACTAAATACCTCGTTATCTCCTCGATTGATTTTTACTAAAATTTACACAATTCTAGACAATAGTTGACTCCATATACAAGTAAAATATAAACAATATCTATCGAGTAGTTTTCAAGATTTTTGAAATTAATGTTTTCACTTTATACAACGGAAACAAACTTCAACACTAAATACCTCGTTATCTCCTAGATAGATTTTTACTAAAATTTACACTATTATGGACAATAGTAGTCTGTATATATAAGCAAAATATAAACAAAATCTACTGAGTAGTTTTCGAGATATTTGAAGTTAAAGATTTCACATTATAGAACGGAAACAAACTTTAACACTAAATATTTCGTTTTCTGCCTGATAGATTTTTACTAAAATTAACACAATTATAGAAAATAGTAGTCTCCATATACAAGTGAAATATAAACGATATCTATCGAGTAGTTGTCAAGAAATTTGAAGTTAAAGTTTTCAATTAATACAACGGAAACAAACTTTACCACTAAATACCTCGTTATCTCCTCGATAGATTTTTACTAAAATTTACACTATTATGGACAATAGTAGTATCCATATATAAGTAAAATATAAACAAAATCTATCGAATAGGTTTCGTGATATTTGAAGTAAAATTTTTCACTTTATACAACGGAAGCAAACATTAACACTAAATATATCGTTTTCTGCCAGATAGATTTTTACTAAAATTTACACAATTGTAGACAATAGGTGACTCCATATACAGGTAAAATATAAACAAAATCTATCAAGTAGTTTTCGAGATATTGGAAGTTAAAATGTTTTACTTTATAGAACGGAAACAAACTTTAACACTAAATATCTCGTTTTCTGCTCAATAGATTTTTACTAAAATTTACACAATTGTAGACAATAGTTGACTCCATATACAGGTGAAATATAAACAAAATCTATCGAGTAGTTTTCAAGATTTTTGAAGTAAAATTTTTCACTTTATACAACGGAAACAAACTTCAACACTAAATACCTCGTTATCTCCTCGATAGATTTTTACTAAAATTTACACAATTGTAGACAATAGTTGACTCCATATACAAGAAAATTATAAACAATATCTATCGAGTAGTTTTCAAGATTTTTGAAATTAATGTTTTCACTTTATACAACGGAAACAAACTTCAACACTAAATACCTCGTTATCTCCTCGATTGATTTTTACTAAAATTTACACAATTCTAGACAATAGTTGACTCCATATACAAGTAAAATATAAACAATATCTATCGAGTAGTTTTCAAGATTTTTGAAATTAATGTTTTCACTTTATACAACGGAAACAAACTTCAACACTAAATACCTCGTTATCTCCTAGATAGATTTTTACTAAAATTTACACTATTATGGACAATAGTAGTCTCTATATATAAGCAAAATATAAACAAAATCTATCGAATAGGTTTCGTGATATTTGAAGTAAAATTTTTCACTTTATACAACGGAAGCAAACATTAACACTAAATATATCGTTTTCTGCGTGATAGATTTTTACTAAAATTTACACAATTCTAGACAATAGTTGACTCCATATACAGGTAAAATAGAAACAAAATCTATCAAGTAGTTTTCGAGATATTGGAAGTTAAAATGTTTGACTTTATAGAACGGAAACAAACTTCAACATCAAATATCTCGTTTTCTGCTCGATGAATTTTAATAAAATTTACACAATTGTAGATAATAGTAGTCTGCATATACAGGTAAAATATAAACAATATCTATCGAGTAGTTTTCAAGATTTTTGAAATTAATGTTTTCACTTTATACAACGGAAACAAACTTCAACACTAAATACGTCGTTATCTCCTCGATAGATTTTTACTAAAATTTATACAATTATGGACAATAGTAGTCTCCATGTACAGGTAAAATAAAAACAAATTCTATCTTTTCAAGATATTTGAAGTTTAAGTTTTCACATTATAGAACGGAAACTAATTTTAACACTAAATATCTCGTTTTGTGCCTGATCGATTTTTACTAATATTTACACAATTATAGAAAATAGTAGTCTCCATATACAAGTAAAATATAAACAAAATCTATCGAGTAGTTTTTAAGATTTTTGAAATTAATGTTTTCACTTTATACAACGGAAACAAACTTCAACACTAAATACCTCGTTATCTCCTCGATAGATTTTTACTAAAATTTACACTATTATGGACAATAGTAGTCTCCATATATAAGTAAAATATAAACCAAATCTATTGAGTAGTTTTCGAGATATTTGAAGTTAAAGATTTCACATTATAGAACGGAATCAAACTTTAACACTAAATATTTCGTTTTCTGCCTGATAGATTTTTACTAAAATTAACACAATTATAGAAAATAGTAGTCTCCATATACAAGTAAAATACAAACGATATCTATCGAGTAGTTGTCAAGAAATTTGAAGTTAAAGTTTTCACTTAATACAACGGAAACAAACTTTACCACTAAATACCTCGTAATCTCCTCGATAGATTTTTACTAAAATTTACACTATTATGGACAATAGTAGTATTATATATGTAAAATATATATAGTCTCCATATATATGTAAAATATAAACAAAATCTATCGAATAGGTTTCGTGATATTTGAAGTAAAATTTTTCACTGTATAGAACGGAAACAAATTTTAACACTAAATATCTCGTTTTGTGCCTGATAGATTTTTACTAATATTTAAACAATTATAGAAAATGGTAGTCTCCATATACAAGTAAAATATAAACGAAATCTATCGAGTAGTTTTCAGGAAATTTGAAGTTAATGTTTTCACTTTATACAACGGAACGAAACTTAACCACTAAATACCTCGTTTTCTGCTCGATAGATTTTTAATAAAATTCACACAATTATAGATAATACTAGTCTCAATATTAAGGTAAAATATAAGCAAAATCTATCGAGTAGTTTTCCGGATATTTGATGTTAAAGTTTTCTCTTTATAGAACGGAAACAAACTTCAACACTAAATACCTCGTTATCTCCTCGATAGATTTTCACTAAAATTTACACTATTATGGACAATAGTAGTCGCCATATATAAGTAAAATATAAACAAAATCTATCGAATAGTTTTCGAGATATTTGAAGTAAAATTTTTCACTTTATGCAACGGAAGCAAACTTTAACACTAAATATCTCGTTTTCTGCCTGATAGATTTTTACTAAGATTTACACAATTATAGAAAAAAAGTAGTCTCCATATACAAGTAAAATATAAACCAAATCTATTGAGTAGTTGTCAAGAAATTTAAAGTTAAAGTTTTCACTTTATACAACGGAAACAAACTTTAACACTAAATATGTCGTTTTCTGCTCGATAGATTTTTAATAAAATTTACACAATTATAGACAATAGTAGTCACAATATTCAGCAAAAATAAAAACAAATTCTATCGAGTAGTTTTCAAGATATTTGAAGTTTAAGTTTTCTCATTATAGAACGGAAACTAATTTTAACACTAAATATCTCGTTTTGTGCCTGATCGATTTTTACTAATATTTACACAATTATAGAAAATAGTAGTCTCCATATACAGGTAAAATATAAACAAAATCTATCGAGTAGGTTTCGTGATATTTGAAGTAAAATTTTTCACTTTATACAACGGAAGCAAACATTAACACTAAATATATCGTTTTCTATCTGATAGATTTTTACTAAAATTTACACAATTGTAGACAACAGTTGACTCCATATACAGGTAAAATACAAACACCGTTACCGTTACTACCACTGGGGAGATCTTTTTAAAGAATGATTATAGTTATGGTACCTAAATTATGCTCAATAACAATTTTCTTGAGAAAGCGTTTTGAATAAAATAGGAAGGTATTTGTACGTAAATAGCAAAATTAAACTGCTATTTTAATACTTCTTTTTAAGAGGAGTAAGAAAAATAAACTGCGAAAATAGTACTTCTCCGTAAAACGTAAAGTGACAAAGATTTTGAATCTAACGACAATTCATTGATGTAAATCGGTTCACTCATTGATAATTTTAACGATTGCAGTACCTCCTTTTAGTAGGAGTAAGAGCATGATGGCATTCACAGCCACGTAGAGGAGCTTTAACCGCTTCTTCGTGCTAATTTTTATCAAAATCGGACTAAGGGTTATAGAAATATTGGTAATATTGGTTTTAGAAAGGACCTTATTTGGGTGGGGCGAACTCGCCTCCTTATGAGGCACGGCGTCGAGACTTTTAAAGTGCAAATCTGAACAAAATTTTGATTCGAATGACACTTCATTCATGAAAATCGGTTCACGTGTCGATAATTTTTAACGATTGCTATACTTCCCCTTAACAAGTGTAAGAGCAGATCGCCGCTTTAATGTTACGTAGGGGAGCCCTAACCCTATCATCCTACCAAATTTTTTCAAAATCGGGCCAAGATTTAGAGAGTAATTAGTAATAATAATGAGGGGGCCTTACATGAAGGGGTTAACTCCTCTCCCATTTGATGTACAGCGTTGAGACCCCCAAAAGGCACATCAACATAAAATTCCGAATCGAATTTTGAAATTCATGAAAATTGGTTCGCGCGTTTAGGCGCTACGTTGTTTACAAAAAAGGTAACAACAAGAAGAACAAGAACATTTTGAATCGAACGACAATTCATGGATGTAAATTGGTTCACTCAATTTTAACGATTGCAATACTTCCTCTTAGTAGGAATAAGAGCATGATGGCACTTTACAGCCACGTAGAGGAGCTTTAACCGCTTCTTCTTGCTAAATTTTATCAAAATCGGACTAAGGGTTATAAAAATATTGGTAATAATAGTTTTAGAAAGGGCCTTATTTGGGTGGAGCGAACTCCCCTCCTTATAAGGCACAGCGTCGAGACTTTCAAAGTGCAAATCTGTACAAAATTTCGATTCGAATGACATTTCATTCATGAAAATCGGTTCACGTGTCGATAATTTGAAACGATTGCTTTTCTTCCCCTTAATAAGTGTAAGAGCAGATCGCCGCTTTAATGTTACGTAGGGGAGCCCTAACCCTATCATCCTACCAAATTTTATCAAAATCGGGCTAAGATTTACAGTGTTATTAGTAATAATAATTTTGGAGAGGGCCTCACATACATGGGGCTAACTCCTCTCCCATTTGATGTACAGCGTCGAGACCCCCAAAAGGCACATCTACATAAAATTCCGAATCGAATGACACCTCATTCATGAAAATCGGTCCACGCGTTTAGGCGCTACGTTGTTTACAAAAAAGGTAACAAGAACAAGAAGAAGAAGAAGAAGATTTTTTGAAAAAGCCGTTTTTGCTCATTTTCGGCAACTTTTTTCTCGAAACCAAATAGATCTGGGTTGTTGCAAAAAAATTACAGTTATAAAGGAGGGTTCGCCTTTTATTTTAAAGAAAATTTGGGAATTTTATCTTTTAAAGAAAAAGAGAAAAAAATTATCAAATTGGGTGTTTTTCAACGTTACGCTTTTTCGTGCAGTTTTTGACGATCAACCCTTATACAACTGTCCTACCGGACAGTTTTAATTTGTTTATAGGTTACAACCTATCTCAAAGAAGTTGTTTTTTTTTGTTTATATAAAATTTCCAAAATAACTAAAAAACATACTACAATAGAAATAAAACTATCACTTCATGTTTTGTATGATATACAAAACTTACGGAAAAGAGAGAACAAAATAATAATCATAATAATAAAAAAAAAAAAAAAAACTGCAATAAAGATTGAAAACTATCATTGTTACTTGTATCAACTGAACTTCCTGTACTATTCATTTAATAAAAATGATCGGAGCTTTAAAACATTTTTTAAATACTTATAGACTCTATGGATATTATTCTGATCAAAATTATTTGCTATTCCTTCCATTTCTTTATTTACCTCTTGATTGTTGGGATTTAAATCTTTCCTGAAAACATCACACACGGGGCATTCTAGAAACAAGTGATATTCTCATGTTTTTCATCGTTACAAAGGGTACAAATTTTTTTTAGAGTCAAATCTATATGTAATTTTATTATAAGTAAATTTTATAAAAATGAGGACCTACCATTCTAAATTGTATAAACAATCTAACTGCTTGAAATAAAAATTGATCGGCTAAATAGGATTGGCTCATTTGATGATTTAAATAAGAGCACTTTGTAAAAATAACGAAATTAGAACCGATCATGCGATCAAAAACAAGGGCTAATTAAATGCTTTTAATATTTTTCTAATATCAAGTTAATGGATGATTTATCTTTTAAATATGTTATTAGAGAATCAGAATTTTCTAATTGTAAAATTGAAAAAATATCAAATAATTGTGAATACCTGTTGTACTTTGAAAGATTTTTAGGTTTGTCATGAAATGAAAGTAGTTGTAGGGCACAGATTTTACAATAATTATCGGAATCACAAGTCAAAATCTTGAATAATAGATTAAGAGAAGCTTTGAAAATTAGAAGCCCTGTTTCCAAACAAATCAAATATCCCGGATTGCCTTGAGAAAAAGAAAAAATGCTTTTGTAAAAATTCAATTTTTTAAATACCTGAGCGCCCATGCAGGTGCACAGTACAATAATGTATTTTTCACTATTAAGTCAAACAAGTAAATTTGAGAATCCCATTTCTTAGATTTTCCTTTACTTAAAATTTTGACTGCCGAGCTAGATGCTACATTAGATTTACAAATGAAGCTCTAGGAAGCCTGATTAAATAGACCACTTTTAAAAAAAGGTACACCTAAGTATATAAATTGGCTAACAGTTTTAATCTTTACATTACTATAATAAAATTGTCTTTCTCTGGCCGGACCGCGACCCCTGCTGAATTTCAATATTTTTGACTTATTAACAGTGACAATAAGTTTATTGATAAAACAATATTCTTGTAAGAGTTTAATTTTGAATTGCATGTCTGTGAAACTATCACCAAAAGTCACTAGGTCATCGGCATAAGATAACAAAATTAAATCTGTCTGACTATCTATACGGATTCCATTGGCGTCTTTTTTCCTAAAAAAGTTTTAGATATTACTTATATTAAAATTAAATAATAAAGGGCTAAGTATTTCTCCTTGTATGACCCCCTCCACGATAGTAGTAGTAGTGATAGCTTAAGCTGCTTACCCTACCACTACGAAATTAATCTCAGCTACAATCAATCTATTCACAACTAATATTAAATTACATTTTTTTATTTAGTTAAAGGGCATTTTTACCTGATTCTTCTGGTCTAGAATATACAGGCTCATCCAGATACAGTATCAAATCATCTTTATCATGATTTCTATCAAGAGTAACAGAATTTTCAGAATGATTCGTTTGGTTATGGATAGGTTTTGTCATAATATTGGATTCTTCGAAAATATTATTCTCTTCAGTTACCTGAAATTAATAAAATGAATTTAATATAATTGAAATTTTTAAACAAAACATTAAATAATATATAAATACTTACAGCCGGAAGTCCTAATGCCAATCTAGCCCAGTTGACCGTAGCTAATTTGTCACGCAAATGATCTGCAACTGGAGTAGCCAAGTTCGACAACGGGAATATTGATTCTTCGCACTGTAAACATTTATAACCCGCAGGAGCGGTTGTACTAGGTAGCTGTCGATATTTTTTATCTAAGCATTTCCAATGGTAAACATCTGAAAATAAAAACTGATGTAAAACCTCATATTCCTTCCATAAAGCAGTAACATCCACCAAGTGGTGGTTATTAATACATAAGCAGTTATTTCTCCAAATTAAAAAAAAAGAATCAAAACATTCATTCAGAAACATATTCTTTAGTCGCGCTTCGGGTTAATCGATTTTGTTTTCTTTATGTTATGTCTAAAGAAAAAGCAAATGTTGGAAGTTTTTCTCCTCCAAACCGAGCAGAATAAGATGAAATTTATCACGAAAGGGCTAAACAAAATTTGACGGGGAAAACAGAGAAATTTGAAGAAATATCTAACGGATCAATCAGCTGCTTCTGTGCATACCAATATGTTGGTTTTTTCCAGCCCTCATAAAAAATAATGGTTAATGTGCAAACAAGATCACAAGAACAATACATGAATCAGCTGTATTGTAATAAAATTAGGCAGAATTGCATACGGGTTATGCAAAATTATAATTTAACCAAGTGAATAGCTGAATTCTATATAGCTACATATAATAATGCTAACTCATTATTTCATATTTTTAGCCAGAGGAGACCTTTTGGAGCTAAAGTTCCAACGGTGGAGATAGCATCTAAAAAAAATACCCAGTGTAATATATAAATGTCTTGATCACTTCACAGCGGTCTGTCCCATGTTTAAAAATTTAAGGTCTCTAGCTTTCTTCAAGACAATCTTAACTGTGCAGGAAATGATAGACCTTCTGAATGTCTAAAATTGGGTGGCTTTTTTTTAGATACTTTACGAGGACAGTAAAATACAGAAAATTTGGAACAGATCAGAATAATTATGATTAAAATTAAAATAGGGCAAAAATAAGTGATCTATAAGCCTAAATGGGAATGTTTTTATCGCGTTTTAGATATCCGTGATATAAACCAAACTTTATCTAAAAAATGTTGCCAATTAATTGACCTACATCCATTTTAACGGGTTTTAAGTCCAACTGCGGATTAGAGTTGATAAGTCTTTGAGGTGGCCGATAACTAAAATACTTTATTACAAAAACATCTCTTATTAATACTTAAAAATAAAAAAAAACTAAGGTTATGGATTGGGAATCGAACAAAGTAGCACAATAGATCTGTGCCTCTAACCGTACAGCTATTGAGACGTCTTCACTACACTTATATTTTTACTCTTAATTTAATAAAACCTAGAAAATCCAAGGGTAAGACCGGAAAAAAACCTAGTAATGCGCAATCATCTTTAGTTCAGGCTCCTCCAGTAAACTATGCACTTAAGCCAATAGGTTTTGAGCACGTTTTCTCCCTTACACGCACCTCACCGTTTCCAGGTAGCCTTCTGTGATTTAAGTATCTAAAAAAAATATTTTGTCCTTACGTAAGCACACAAGCCTAACACAGTCTTCAGAAATTAACTTCTCTTCACAGACCATACAATTAGGGTTGTAATCGCTATCTTGAAGCCACTGAAGATAAGACTGTACAATGCACTGAAACCAAAAAATAATCAAATGTAACTGTAGTAAATACAAAGAAATATCTAAGTGAGGCAGTAGATACTTAGGACAGTGACAGTTTATGCGTGCAATTATTTAAAGTATGCGAAAACACAGAAAACGTTTAGCTTTTCACAGTGAGGTGGTGGGCTCACAAAGGATTTGGGTAACTTAAGCAAAGACAATTAAAAATAACATTACCCTAATCAACACAATCAAAATAGCCGCTTCAACGCGCCTGCATTACAATATGATATAACTCAAGCTTTAACTTATGTGTACATAGATCGTGACAGCGTATCAAATTAAACTCACTGAATAATACATACACCAGTTCCAATTATATTAAAAAAAAAAAAATCAGGATATCAAAATGAAGTCACATACAAGTTGTTTCAGTGTTCAATAGTATAAAATCAGGATTGAGAAATTCAGGAAACCAGCATTTTTGTATCTTTTTCGCGTTTAACTTAATAACCAAGCATTTCCGACACTCGCCCAAAAACAAAGTTAATCAAATTCAAACACCTAGAAGTCCGAAAAGAATTTTAAAGTTTAACTCTGAACTTAAAAATAAAACATTAAATATGGTGCCTAGTATTTGCGCTCATTTACATTTTTTGTATGTTTTGCAAATTATCTAAACTAAAACTATGTACCTTGGAATGATGTTTCACCATACAACTCTGGCAAACATTTACACGATGTTCATAACAAAATAAATTGGTTACTTTCTTCTTGGGGCACTTACACAATCCCATCTTATTAAATATATAGTCGATAAGCAAAAAATTATCAATGTCTACTATGCGCGCAACAAAATATAAACGACAAGAGTAACTAAAAAATTATTGGTATGGAACTTTTCAGAAATGTTTTGGATTACATGATTAATAGTATTTTACTACTAACAGGTTACTTAAAAGTAAGGTTTGTACCTTACGGTAATTACATTTAGTTTGCTGGATTTCAAAATAGGGAATATTCGGTACGACTATTATCAGGTTATATACAAATATCAAAAATTTTATTAACTACATTGATTATTTCTGATTATTATTTCAATTAAAATTTAATATAATATGTATAAGAGTAATTATTTTTTAAAATTCACATACTGATTTCAATCGCATGTTTTTACCAAGTGTTAGTATTGGGTGGTAACTTACGTAGGTTATACTAACGTCATTTTCCTCGTGAGCTGAGAAGCATTTATATTAAATTGTGTTGGTCAATGAAAAATTAGTTAAATTATATATAAGTGAGAAATGTTATATGGCGTTTTATATGTACTTAAGTTTTTTTTTTTGTGGGGGGGAGTGTATCGAATTAGGGTTGAACTGTGAGTGAGAAGTATCTGCATCAATGACGTTTATTTACATATTGTTTTTAAGGAAACAATAACTCTTCTAGTTTGTACATTAATAAAGAAGGTGTTTTATTTATATTATATATATATATCTAGTATATATAATGTATATGGTTTATATATATATTTATTGTTTTAGATAAAGGTATTGAAGTATTGTGAACGGGCCTTTCTAAACCAAAATGGGAGTACCAGCGTTTTTTAGATGGCTCACTAGAAAATATCCGTCTGTTGTTGTGGAGTGTATAGAAGAAAAGGTAATTTTTGTTGAAGTGTATATCTTCGGTATTTTACAACTCAAGATGTTTTACAGTAAAAGTCATATTATTAATATGTGCGTACTTATTGTAGGGTATTGATGAAGAAGGTAACTTGGAACCAGTAGATTCGTCTAAGAAAAATCCAAATGGAATTGAATTTGACAATTTATATCTCGACATGAATGGCATTATTCACCCTTGTACACACCCGGAGAATAAGTAAAAACTCCTCACTTACTTTTTTAAAACTTTATTTTTCAAGTGTTATAAATTGATTTCTTAAGTTGCTATCTCTGGAAAATTTCAGAATTAAGTGTGTTTCAAAAATAATTATTAATGTGGTTTGATTTCATACATAACAAGTAGAATGTTTGTGAAAGACAGAAATATCTAAAACATGACCTAGAACTCTACAGTTGCTACACTCTTCGGTGCGAAAATAATGAATGAATACCTTGGGTTTTTGAGATATATGTAGGTTTCAAAACTTGGTCTAAATTTCTCGTGTTTTTATTTTAATTATTTTATAATTAGCACTGCAGAATATTGTGAACATTTTCTTTTTATTTCGTTTTCACCAGAGGGTATTTTTAATCTTAATGGATGTAAAATTTTGCCCCAAGTGTGTACACATTTTTCTAAGTTCGTCTTTTTCTTTACAGACCTCCGCCCAAAAATGAAGACGAAATGATGATAGCCATCTTCGAATGTGTAGATCGATTATTCAGGATTGTTAGGCCCAGAAGATTGTTATACTTAGCAATTGATGGAGTAGTAAGTTTGCTGTTTATTTTCTTTGTTACATGTTACGAATTTTATTTTCTCTTACTCTTCATAAGAAGAAAGTATTGGAATAGTGCAGATTTTTGAATTTCAGTTTTAGTGGAAATATCTGTCGAGAGGTCCTGAGTACGAAAAAGTAATTTTTACAAATTTGTGTGTATCTACCGCAAACCGCAACTAAAAGAACAATAAACGAATTCCAATTTGACATTTTTTAAAAGTTAGATTTTCAGCAGCGGATGCCATAATAAAGTTTTGATCAAAATTCCTCAAGGCGGAACCACATTACAGAATTGATTGTTCACTTTTTATAGATGGCTCCAACGATTTTATTAAAAAATGTATGTATTTATTGTATACGGGCACGTCTATAAGTTTTATTTAAACATTTCCTCAGGTAAATTGTTCTTAGGGCACTTCTGGGAGAGAGTACCCAATGAGTTTTTCATTTTAAAATTTACTTAAGCAACTTTACGGTTCTAAAATAGTTTTTTGATAATCATTATATGCATTTTAACATTTATTTATTATTATTATTTTTGTAAAAAATAATTCCGTTATGTCGTCACTGTCCACCAAATCAATATCATAACTCCATTGATGATGACCTTCTTGGAAGGAATTGGAATACTACCACTTACTTCTTGTGTTTATCAAAATAGGTTAGCAAGTTACCTTATCATTTTGGATGATTTCATTTAGTTCTTTGTTAAAAATACTTTCACCAGTTGTTCGGTCGCGATCGGGGACGTTCGGCCAGTTCGGCTGGCTATGACTTCGCGCTGGTCGGCCCATCGCCCGCGCGCGTACTGACGTTCGCCTCCGCTGGTTGGACTTTCAGCTTGTCGTATATATTTAAAACCTTATTCTTATTCTCTGAAGCTTTGTATATATTTTAACTTATTTTCAATGTTATTCTATGCCATTCTCACGCTGCCCAACTACCCCCTCTACCTTCTCTTAGACCATAGGGTCACCTCCTTATCTCTTGAGGGAGTCCGCTACTGACCAGCGTCCTGTACGGTGCTTGGTCTGCTGTATGTGCCTTTGAGCCTGCTGGTTTTGCTGTGCTTCTTACCGCTTCTCTACGCTGCTACGCTTCGCTTCCGCCTTGGTAGTATACACGTACCATCAATCGATTGGCATCAAGGGACATCACCCCAATTATTCTACGCTTCGCGGGCCACTCCGTGGACCCGCTTCCGGTGCAAGGTTCGTTCTCTCCTTACGCCTTTCCTGAGATTTCCCTCTTCCTCCACGCTACACTTAACCATCAGACAAGTATATACAGTTCCTATTTCCGCTTTCCTTCTAGACGCATATACATGTACTATTTCCGCTTTCCTTAGAGACGCTTATACCTCTACCATATCCGCTGTCCTGGCATTCGCCCTTATACCTCTAGCACTGCGCTTCAGGAGCTTCACTTCCGGCCGCAAGGGTAAGTGGTACTCATTCCTACCTCTGCTCTACTCTCTATATATATTTGCATGTATTCAAGTGTGACCTATTCACGATTATTGTAACCCGCTTCGTCACTTCCGGTTTTATCCGCTGGCGCATAGCGCCCCGCCTAACGCTACGCTTTGGGGTGTCAACGTTCACGCGCTGACACCAGTAATCAAATTTTGTTCAATGAAGTGTGAGGGTAGCGCTGATTCAACCGTACTTTAGATCAGTCTAGTCTCCTTGTTTGCTTTTGTGCGGTGTCTGTCTTGTGACTTTTCTATAAGACCCAACCTCAAATCATTGTTAATCATTCTCATTTGATGGAACTATTGCTTTAAAAATTACATTTGAATTTTAGGCTCCGCGTGCAAAAATGAATCAGCAAAGATCAAGAAGATTTCGTGCTGCAAAGGAAACTAAAGAAAAGGTTGAGCAAATAATATTAATTAAAAATAAATTAGAATCACTTGGAGTGCAATTACCTCGGGAAAAAGACAAATCATTCCATTTCGATAGTAACTGTATCACTCCGGTAAGTATTTTTTTTTTTCTTAAAATTAATGGGTTTTTAGTTTGTTTTTATTTATTTATTTTTATATATGAATCATTTCAAGTATTTCAGAGAAAACGTTCAGTTACTCAAACAATGCATGTCAAATGCCAACTATCTGTAACCACAATGTATCAAATACTGAGTTCATAATATCATATGATCTTAAAATAATCAATCAAATGATTTCGGTATTTGGTACTTTTAAATAGCCGTATGTTTTTTTTATCGTAATTATTACTTCTTTAATATTTTTAATCAACTAGCAATAATCGCACATAAGGAAACGCAAGGTTTTTTAAAAAAATCTAATCCTATTGTTATGTATTATATATATTTGATGTTTCTGCTTAGGGGACAAGGTTTATGAGCAGGCTGACAGAATGTTTGCATTATTACATTCACGACCGCTTAATGAGTGATCCTGGGTGGAAGGGGTTAAAAGTTATTCTATCTGACGCTAGTGTACCGGGTGAAGGGGAACACAAAATAATGGATTTCATCCGGAGACAGAGAGGCAAGTAAAATCTTTTTTCATAGTCAAAAGAATTCAATAGTCACGCTTCAAAATTTAAGTTTAACGTTTGAGATTTTCTTCCCGTGTTTGAAGAAAATGTGTAAGATTAAGATTAAAGATAGCGGGATGGGACCTATGCTTTATGGCACCACAGCCAAAAGAGGCTTATTGTGCCTTCCCCTTTGAATCTAGAAGACAAAACCTTTCCTACTAAGGAGGTTGAGGACTTTCCCTACTAGTTCTTTTGCGCTACTGTTTCCTGTGGCCTCAAAGATCCAAAGGTTTCTTAGCGCAGCCACTCGATTGCAACACAATGGAACAACAAATGAGAGACCATGTCGTCCTCTTCCTGACACAATCTGCACAACGGTTCCGAGCTAATAAGCCCCACCACGAAGCCTACCATGTCCCGTGAATAGGCCTGTGATCAGAGTAATCTGATTTCTGGCCAGCACAGAGTCATTTTGGCTCTTTGGTTACACGCCAAGGTATACTGTGATTGACCCCAGGACACATAACCAACTTCTTTTCACGTTCTCTCCAAATCCAGTCTCTGAGAGTCACACGAACTGCACCCATGGTGATTCCCAGAGAGTTGGAGCACTGCTAAGGGCCCCTGTAACCAACAGGCAAGCCAGTCTCTGCACCCTGTGTTGAGCCTTGATGTCGTTGGTGATGCTTGGTATGACTGTACGTGTATAGAGCCAGTGGGTCATTTTGGGGCGAAAACCCCATGTTCTCTCACAGGTTCTAGTAATACCGCAAAGATCCTGTTTTGCCCTTAGTGTAAGTTTATCTAGATGTGCTTTCCATTTGAGTCTGGAGTGTAGAACAACGCTCAGATACTTAACCTCATCCGACACAACCAGAGTTTTGCCAAAAATTCGAAGTTTTTTGTAGCTCTCTGAGTCCTTTCTCCTAGTAAATAGGGCCGAAGTAGTCTTAGAGGGGTTCACAGTAAGATCTATCCTTCTACACCAATTTTCTATTATCTTGAGAGCTTTCTGCATGAGCTCAGCAAAGATCGTCTCGTGCCTGCCCCTGACCACCACAAAAATACCATTTTAGTAGCCCAGGACCGAGAACCCCGAAGGTCTAGCATCTCAAGTAAGTCGTCTGCGACCATGCACTACAGGAGCGGAGATAAGACTCCCCCTAAGTGCACCCCCCTCGGCAGACGTTAATTCCAGCGTGAGGTGGGGGATAACGGTCACTACCTCAGACCCTCACTACCGCAGGAATGCTACATTACCTGGGCTACATTAGCCCAGTGCCTCAAGGTGATCGTGAACCACTAGGTGAACCTGACTGGAACAGTGAACAATGTGGCATTAATTTCCTTGTTCACTAATTGCCAAATCTTCAAAACTTTATTAGCTATTGAGTTTCTATCGATCGTTACTAGATTGCAGTGCAGGCCGTTTGCTGTATGCCCTGTCACTTTCTTTCCCTCGGAATTCGAGTGTACAGTGTTCACCACTTTGGGTACATTACATATCGTAATGATCGTGATAACCTAAGATAAGAATCTTGTATGCCGATCATGTGGAGATAGGCGCCAAAAATTGCATAAATCAATCTGAGGCGGCAGAATGTAGAGGTCAGTCTTTTGCTTAGGCGCAGTTCACTGAACTAAGGCACATTGTCCAGCTTTGCCACTTCATCCAATTAAAGTTGTTTAGAGGGGAAGAAAGGTAAAAATCTGTGCTCTATTTATGGCTAAAGGTACTTTTTACATCTCATACCGGAAACAGGAAGTTAAACGTTTAGTTCGCTCGAGTTACTGCCTCATCTACAATTGTACCCACCATTTAGTTGTTGTGTCTTATGCACAAATGTCCCTTGACCCACAAAAAGTCAATAATAAATGAATTCTATAATCTAAGCAGTTCCCAGAAGTTTTCTTTTGAACTTTGAGATAATATATAATAGACCCAACAATTCTAGTTTGAAATGTTTCCTAAAGAAATATGATTTATGGTGCGTTTTTGGAGTTGTGGCCATTAAAGTATACTATCTTTTTAGCACAATTCTGTTTCAAAAAAATTTTTTCATTGTTGTATGCGGAAGTAGTACATATGCGTACTGTACATACATATTTATGTTTTTAATTATTTTGTATAATTTTTTATAAAAATATTTTTATTATAGGTATTCCAGATTACGATCCGAATACTCATCATTGTTTGTGCGGAGCAGACGCTGACCTGATAATGTTAGGCCTAGCCACACATGAACCACACTTCACTATAATTCGTGAGGAATTCGTAATGAACCAGCCAAAAAGATGTGACATTTGTGGCCAAACAGGTAAGTTGTTAGATACATGAATAGATACGAAAATTGTTGCAGCAGTTTTTTTTTTTTAAACTTTGTATCCACATTACACACACACGCTGACGTGAAGGTTTATTACTTTTATAGAAACATTTTTCCAAGAAACTTCATTTGAGCTGGGTTCTAAGAGGGAAATGATAAAATGAATATTAAAAGTGTTGCGTTATTCTATCCGTCTTTCCAGCATTTTTTTTTTTTTTTTGTTTCAGTTCGTTTTTGGATTTACATTAATCATCAGTGTTTATTTATCATTATTTATGATGTGTAAACATCAGTTTGGTATAGAAAATTTAACTTCCACTACTTTTCTGTAATCACTTTTCTGACAACGTGAAGGAGGTTACATCATGTGTACGTGTTACTTAAAAAGTTAATAAACAGTTACAAATTTGTGTAAAAATGGGAAAATAAAATGATTGAAAACTACATAGTATGTATTAAGTGGTTTATTTATTTTATTTACAGATAATACTTTAGTATAGTAAAGATGGAGTTTCACTTAATTCGAGGGGGCGCGAATTTAAACTAACACTGGATTACCCTGTTCATTTGTACGAGGAAAAATAATAATTTATAATTTTTATAGATTTTATACATATAATTAAGTACGTGCAATATAAATATATTAATTTTTTAAGAGTGCTTTAGTGAGTTTTGTTCAGCAGAGTCAGTGTTGAGTTTAGTGTACCAAATGACTTTTAAGAGTGTGTCCGGTTTAATTAAAAGAACCCCAACAAATGCACCCCATAAATACATACTATATAGTTTTCATTATCTTTACCATTTTTACACAGAGGTTTCACTGTTTATTACCATTTTTAGGAACCACACATACATACCTACCATTTAACTACCTCCCTCATTCAATCAGCAAGAGTAGTGAGGGATACTGAATTTCCAACCCAAACGAATCAACTAATCAATCTCTGATGATGGATGCAAATCCGAAATCAGTCAGAAAAAGGTAAAACATACGTGTTACGACAGATAAAATCAACGATATTATTTAGCATGTGGGCCTTACCACATTTTCAACAATTCGTAATTGTCTAGATGAAGAGTTTAGTTTGAACTTGGTAACCTATAACATATAATTAAAATATTAAAACAATTAAAACAGAAATCTTTTAGAGAACTATGCTTCTAGTGTGGTTCTGAGGGGTAAACTGTAAATCGCACTTCCTTCAACAGAATTACTTTGACTTTTTTTCCAAATTCTGAATTCAAGAAAATTTTTAAAAGTAAAGTGATGTGTGATGTTTTTTTGCAATCAGGCTTTTCTTCCAAATACCAAATTATATGTGCATGGAGACGATCAGCAAACGTTCTTTATTAATAATTTCTCCATTAATTACAATAAGTCAAGGTTTCTAAATTAGATTTCTGAGTTTGTTAAGATTTTCTCTGTCGATATAGATCTTATCATTATTCTTAGAACCTAACTGTAATCTTACCACCAATATTTATGTGTTTTGCATTTCTTCATTTAATTTTAGTTTTTTTTTTTAAAGTAGATTTATAATAATTGCAGTAAAAGAAACGTGTTTGTTTCAAATTAGATTTTTTGTTATTTTTAGGTCATGAGTTAAAGGAGTGCAAAGGCTTACCAAATCAGTGCGAAGATCCTAATGACCATCATTTGCCTCCGTCCCAAACAAAGTATATCTTCGTACGGCTCAATGTTTTACGGGAATATTTGGAGCAGGAATTGAAAATGGAGAATTTGCCATTCGAATATAACTTTGAGCGGGCATTGGATGATTGGGTTTTTATGTGTTTCTTCGTGGGGAATGATTTTTTGCCCCACCTTCCTTCTCTGGAAATTCGTGAAGGAGCTATTGATAGGCTGGTGAATCTTTATAAGAGCACCGTCTCTAGAACAGGAGTAAGTATTATTTTTATGATTAGATTAGTTTAGAAAACGGGACGAGACTTACACCCCACGGCACCGAAGCCACTTTATTTTAATGAAAGTCTAAGTATACTGGAGCCTGGGCGTTCTCAGGGAGGGGTAGATTACTCTTCCCAATAGGTTCTATCAAAATCAAGATAAAAAAAAAAACTATTAGAAACATGGGGAACTTACGAAAAAACCGGATATTTTTAAATGGCACCAAAACTAAGACGTTTTTTATATTGAAGAAATTATTGATTGCTGGTCTCGTGGAACGTGGCATTGAATTCACTACTGCAAATCCTTTTGCATAACAACCCACACTATCATATTTAAACTGCTTATCCAGACGAAGTGAAGTTGCCGGCTTGAAATTTCGCAGCTTATTTAACCTAAACTTAGTAGCAAATAATTTCAACTTGATGAAAAATGTCAGAAAAAAGTTCATGATGCAAAAGTTTTATTAGAAAATAAATAAATTAAGTTTGAGTTGAAATTTATTCAATAAGGGGATCATCCTTTGTCTAGAATTTTTTGGGAAAGTAAAGCGCCGAATTCCCGCCACGCCAAGAAAAGTTGTTATTGGTTTCAGGATGAATCAAGGGTGCTCTCACGAATAGTGGACTGTCGTTGGGTCTTTACTCCTTTCATCTGGACCGAAGGCTAACATTACGATACTTCTTAAGACAGTCATTCTTCATTGATGCCATGCCGGACGTCCGGGGGCCTTATGACATAACGTTGTTCTTAGTGACGCCCCAATATTTGATTGGGGGAAAGGGTGGCGCAATTCATTGTTTAACAGCTTTTTTAATTGTTATCCTCCCATTGAAATCATTTACTACTCAGGTTGGTAAGTGAACTTTAAGTTTTAAGCCTGTAACTTTACTCTCTCTGTGTGGTGCAATTTTGTTAGCACACACCTTACACCTTTAGTGCAAGTTACTCATAGCAGTCAGGAAAAAAAATGTAAAAATGCCAAATTAAAAAACAAACTATCTCCCACATTATGAAGGAGGTGATCCTCTCTTATGATGAAAAAGGGTGTGCCGATATGCTCGCATAGCCATGCACCAGTGAAGGAGAGCGCCCTTTCAAGGAAAGGTGTGCGAAGGATTATATTAGAAGGCAGTGTATTAGCTGACTGAGTGAAGGAGTTTACATGGTGTTTGTGTGTTCCTAGAAATGTTAAACAGCGAAATTATTGTGTAAATATAGTAAAAGAAGATAATTAAAACTACGTAGTATGCGTATGTACGGGGCCCTGTATATTTGGTATATAGGTAATTTTAATGAACTGTGCAAATAAACCGTGTAATTCAGTGTAGCCAGTTCAGATGGGAAATCTATTGCCGCTCTCTCAAACCATTATCTATACGCAAAACTTCTAGACCTCTTAAATAACATATTTATTTAGTTTTCATTAACTTTATCTTACTATTTCTGTGCAGTGTTTTACGCACATTGGGTGAGGTAAGATTTGGTTCCGCAAAAGGGAGAATTATGAACTAGATTGTTCCATAGTTTGTGTGCTACTTTCAAATTGTTTCATTTAGTTTAGGGTCATTTTCTCAGATGAGACCCGACTCTACATTTAGCCACCAGATTTGCGCAAAAGAGTTTAGAACTTTTTGTCCGATCCGTTTCTTTTTTTCACCCTACAGGTTGACATTTTTAACAAGTCGAACCTCCCATTAAGACGGTGAAGACGGCGGGTATGAGCTAGTTTTGAGCTTTAATTTGACCAAAAAAATGACATTGCCATTTCCATATCTATCGCAGACTATATTGCTAAATATTCAGCTTAAGATGTCATTTTTAGGGTTTCATAACCGACAGTGGTGACGTGCAATTGGATAGAGTTCAGTTAATATTGACCGATCTTGGTACAGCGGAAGACGAAATTTTCAAAAAACGTCGCAGGGGTGATCTAATATTTCGGGATAAAACTCACCGAAGAAAACTCCAAGAGAAACTAAATTTGCCAGAAAACCAGCATAAGGTTTGTATTGATTTATTAAAACTTCTAATTAACTTTTTTTTAATTTTTAATTTTTTTAAACAAATGTGGGCCAAGTTTATATCTTGTTCGAGCCTCATCTAGTAGTTCTTTTCTTCTTTTAGTAGTCGTGGAGTTTCAACTTTTAATTTCTTTCTCTTCCTGCAGTTCATTCTTTTATATAATAATTGTAGTTTATTCTGATTTTTTTTTACTTATTGTTTATTAATTATTTTATGATGTGTTTTTATAGTCGTTCTGTTTACCCCTTTTTTTCATTAAAAAGTTATAGGGGCAGAGATTTTTTAGTACTATATATGTTTATAAAAGTTTTGCTTACGTTGATCTGTTGAATCCTTTCAATCAAGAATATTATCTTAATTATTATTAAACTATGGGGCGGATGTTGGTCTAGTGGTTATGAAGCGTGGCTTTGTAATGTGTGATCCCCAGTTCGAATCCCGCGTATAGTTACTGTTTTTTTGTTAAAAAAAAATGTTTATAGTAAAATATGTGCTTCCGCCCCCGGTTCACGATACCTAATTGGTAGTTGGACGTTAAGCCCGCCTGAAAAAATAGGCGATTATTAACTTTACTTATTTTTCTTTACTAACAAACTAATCACATCCTTCAGATGTTGGCGATTCCCACTTGACATTTGTGTTCCGCTCCGCTCTTTTGCAACTCGTAATTTGACTGATGTAAACACAACCATTCGCAACGCATTCAACAACTCTGTAACATTTATCGTTGGTTGGTCGCGACAATATTTAACTTCACTCAACAGCGCAGCAAACAGGTCAAAGACAAGAAACCTTCCATAGGGTCCTTAGCTCTTAAAGGAAGCTCTTAAACCACCAGTTTAAAAACAGTTTTCTATAACTCAACCTATCCGCATGCCCTGAAGAAGGCAATAAATTTGTCGAAACGTTGACAAAAAGACGGAGTTTTTTTTTGTTTTTTGGACCGATTCCTCGCCAATTGAATCCTTAATATAAATATTTTGCGGTCATTAAAAGCTGATACAAATTTGTAATTGATAAATTGTAATTGTGCTAATTAAACGAGCTTATAAACTGTTTTCAAGCTTTCTTTCATTAAACTTATATGTGCGTAAATAAAAGTTGATGATCTGATAAGTAAGTGTATTTCGTTTTAATGCTAACTGAAGCAAATTTCAAATTCGCTTTATGCCTAGCTGACTTCAAATATTATTTGATTAATAATATTATTAAGAAATTTATGTGTTAGACCCTCGTGAAAGAAAGTCGTGCTAGTCACACCAGATTTTCACACTTAAATAAATTAAGGGTTCTTTATTTTTGTGTTTAGGGTGTTTTTTTTAACCTTATATAAATTAGGTGAAAGAATAAAGGATGAAATAGTCCAAATTGTGATTGTAGTGTGAGCTGTCTCACATATATTTTTATTTTTTCAGTCACATCAAGAACTAATTGAAGATATATCGAAAGATGATCCAGAACCTATAGACGATGTACGACTTTGGGAAGTGAATTATAAGAATCGTTATTATAAAACAAAATTTGGTTTAGATGATACCAACCTTCGTGCTAGGTATAAAATTGGAAAGGAATATGCGAAAGGATTGTGCTGGGTCTTGAAATATTACTATCAAGTATGTGTTTGTATTTTATTGCAGCTGGTATTTTATTTTATTTTATTAATACTCGAAAGAGAATGTATTGTACTCGTGCAGATTTTTTGAATTTAGGTATTCACCGGGAAAACCCTTTTTGTACATCCCATGAGTACGAAAAAGTGGTTTCAGAAACTAGTCTATGACTTTGTGAGTGGTTAGCGTAACTAAAAAACTGAACATCGAACGCAAATTCAATGTTTCGTTACCCGGAAGACTGGACTATTAGGTTTTGGTCAGTCATCCGATGGCAATGCGACTTTACAAATACGATTTTTTAATAGGATGAAAAAATAATTGCCATTTCAGTCGAGTAAAATTTATTTTGCCGAGCTTTCGACCTAGGGACTAGGTCATCTTCAGGGCTAGTTTAGAAAGTAATACTTTTACATTTCAGGGTTGGTGTGTCTTTTGTCTGGTCTGTTCATGGACTCAAGACAGACAAGACATATCTGTATTAAACACGAGTATCGTTTTATTCAGTGTTCTTGGATATACGACAAAAAAACGTTTATCCGAAATTCAAAGTTTGCATGAAAATTGTACCAGTTTTAACTTTCTCATCTCGAACTTAAAGTTTCGAATTCACAGGATTTGCATATTTTGAGGTCCCCTATTAGCGGAAATAGAATAGCAATTTGGGAACCTAATTTTCTCAAAATGCTATGCTAATCTTCCCTCTCTAGTACCATTTAAGCACAATTTAATGTTCCGTCGTTTACAAAATGTATGTAGTAGTAACATCTTCGGTAGAATTACTAGTTTGTTGGGAATCGGTCAAACGAATATGCTACTTTACAGAATAAATGCTGTGTTTTTTTGTCATTTTCTAGTACACGACTTAACCACTTTTCTCTAAACTTGGAATATTGATCTCTAGATTAAGTAAATAAAGTGTTGGTTTTTTTAAAATTTTCAAGATCGCGACTTAGCCGCTTATCTACAATAATTTGAAAAGTTTCCTGGTAATGACTCAGTCCCACTAATTAATTTATCATAGCCAGAAACTTTTATCTACTTTTCCCGCCGCATATGTTTGCACTGTTAAAAAAAAAAAAAAAAATTTAAATGATTAGAGCTGAAATAATGCTTGCTGTGTGAGAAGGAGTTGTTTCAAACTTTTTTTTTTTTTTTCCATTCTTACCTACAAATGCATTCGCTTCACACATTCATCATTCTACTATATACTGCTATTTACATAAACTACTGCTAATGGATGGAGCAGCACTCTGTGCTCCTGCCATCCTTATAGCTTAACCAAAATTAAAATCACGTAATCCTTCTCTAAGCATTTTCTTCCATTCATTCTAATTCGGCTATAGCTTTTAAATACATTCATATTTCATTGCTAGCTCTGCTATCGACTTAAGCACATAAATGTTGGTGGAGAATATAATGTCTTCGTAGCGAAATGGTGCATCTAAATACCTGTATATATCGTCAAACATTCGTTTCCTTCCTACCACATAACGTGGACATATCATTATTACATGTTTGAAATCCTCCTCCTCATTGCAATCTACGCAAAGAGGAGAGGACCTTTTGTTGATCCTGTGTAGATACGATCCGCACACCGCGTGGTTCGCTCTCAGCCTGCTTATTGTCGTAACAACCCATTTATTAGTGACAGTTCCCTTAAACCATGGTTGTCTAGGTAACTGATCTGCCATAGTTTTATAGAATCTACCTTTATCACCATTATTGTAATCTGTCTGCCATTTTTGTAGTGCTGCTTTTGCAATTATACCCTTTTTTCCTTTTTGCTTTTTTTTTTTTTTTTTTTTGTTACCATTCCTTCTTTTAAAAATTTGATTTTCTGATTTTAGGGTTGTGCTTCTTGGAAGTGGTACTTTCCTTATCACTACGCTCCTTTTGCCTCTGATATAATTAATATTGGCAAAAAACCGCCACGTTTCGAAAAATTTTCTCAACCTGTAAGTATAGTGTATTAATTTTGACAATAATTCTCACGATAAGCAAAAACAATTAAAAATTGTTATTGAAAATTGAATATTGAATTGTGTATATATACACAATTTTTTATTGTTCTTGCTTAACTTTATGATGTATGTATAATTTTTAATTGCTATTGCTTATCGTAAGGATTATTGTTTATGGTAGTTTTTTGGTAATGCAATAACTTACGAACATTTTGTGATGTTTTTTTTTGCCGGCGCATCGACGTCTATGGCCATTAGCGCCCACCACACATTTTCTCTTTTCTTATTCAATGGCCACTAGAGCTGGGATGGTACCTATTAGTCTATCGGGCTGCCACATACATATCTTGCATAGCAAGGCAAGGTGGAGCCTAGGCTATCGGATAACGGACCGCGCTCCCCTCTTACATCGATCTGGTCGACGAGGGGAATGCGGTTTCGCCGATGGTACCATCCCTTAATTCATTACTCACATTTTGCAAAACTCATATTTTGCAAAACTCATATTTTGCAAAACTCATATTTTGCAAAACTCATATTTTGCAAAACTCATATTTTGCAAAACTCACATTTTGTCAAGAATCAATCAAAGTATTGTATTTGGGTTTAGCTTCATTTAAACATATTGTAAAGTTTTTGTCCTTTTACTAAAAACTTCACAACTATAACTAATGCCTGCCACTAGTTAATTTAATATGTGGGTTTAATTAAATAATAAAACTCGCTAAATTTGTAAGTAATAACCTGATTTATTAGCACATTAACATTTACTAACAACTAACGCTATTCATTACAGTTACCATTTACAACAGTCCCAACAGTTTACTGTTACTTACTCACTACGTAACGCCACAAAACTGTTCCATGACTGACCACTGGTCCGCACTGCACCGAATTGCGCTAGACTCAACCGCACTATTAAAGCACTACTCACTAACTGACTAACCGCCTAACTGGCTAACTTTGAAGCACTCCGCAACACTGACTCTCTCAAAACTGTCACTTCCAAAGTGTCTCTCCCAACTGTCTCTCAAAGACTAACTCTAAACTTGACTAAAAACTCACTTCTCCAGCTGTGTCTGCCCCCCTTTAACTGCGACTGCCCCACTCCGTCTGTCTAACGCCCACCGGCCGCTCATTGGCTGAGGAAAACACATACTGCCACCACCCCAACTGGGGCCGCCTCCTCCAATTCTCTGTCACACTCCAACTCCGTCTGCCTCCCTCAAACCTGTCAATCACTAGCTGGGAAAACACATACTGCCACCACCCCAACTGGGGCCGCCTCCTCCAATTCTCTGTCACACTCCAACTCCGTCTGCCTCCCTCAAACCTGTCAATCACTAGCTGGGAAAACACATACTGCCACCACCCCAACTAGGGGTGGTGCCTTTCTCTTAGCTGGCTTTTACGCAGTGGTGGACCGTTACAGGCTACGGACACTAAACTCCTACAACAATCTAGCCCCTTTCTTTTCTGGCTCAGGTAGAGACCGGCCTTTTCTTTACACAGTGGTGGCCTGTTACCGACTTTGGTCACTCAACCCCTAGAACAATCTAGGCCTTTCTTCTCGCCCAGGTCAACTTCGTTACAATATATATAATCATGATGACATATCCGCTTCAAGTATATAGTCTATCGTAAGGAGGCTATTTCCGTAGAGTCTAACTGGAGTGTGCTGTACTTTTAACAAATGTTCCTGCACACTCTAAAAGTGTGACCTAATCCTAAATGAATTTAAACCTAAGGGGGGGTTGAAATACTTTTATAAATTTCTTTCAACCCCGGATTAAAAGCCTAAATCTAACATTCGTACCAACATTCTCGCAATAAATACACTTATACTGATAAAATCATTCATACCAATAAATACATTCACGCTAATAAATACTTTCATGGCAATAAATATACTCACTCTATTAAACACAGACATACTACTCAGTCATACAAGGGGAAAGTACTCGATATTCCTTTCCCCTTTAAAATTTCTAAACTAAGCTAACCTAATCTATTATAATTTTATTATAATAATTTATATTTTTCAAGAAATCAAATAGCCTCCTTACATAAGGAGAACCCTCTCGAAGAATTGCGCGTTTGTCATGTGGCAGGCCTGTTGATTCCCTCTGAGTTCGCAGTGCCTAACACCCTTCCAACACGTGCGACACTGTCAGCCTTTCTCGGCATCGCGGGCACCTCGGCCTTCTTTCGGCAATGAGGAGATACCCATGTGTCACACGTGTATGTCCAATCTTTAGCCTCGTTAAAATTACCGATTCATGCCGCGGGTAGTTCTCGACTTTGGCATTTCGCACACATGGCTTAAATTCTTTAAGTTTTTCAGATACATTATCCCACTGACTTTGCCACTTTTTATTAATAATATTTTTTATATACATTTGTAAGTCAGTGGATCGAACAAGGATGGTATGGTTAGTGGCTATAGAGGCTGCTTGTTTTGCAGCCTCGTCCGCCCTTTCGTTGCCAGACACGCCAATATGGCCCGGCACCCAGGCGAATACAACCTTTCGACCATTTGCGCTTAACTCAGACAAAAATAGTATATTTTTATGACCATTGGGTCTGTCGAGAATCTATCCCGGAGAGCCATTATTGCACTTAGGGAGTCTGTTAATATTAATGCTTTGGTGCAATAATTTTCTTTGATGATCTCTATGGCCTGGCAAATAGCATACATTTCAGCCGTGTACACGGTTGCAAAATGCGGGAGTGTCCAACTGAGGGTGACTCCCTCCGTGTACAAAGCACTTCCAACTCCGTCGTTTACCTTCGATCCGTCTGTGAAGATCGGTCGGAAATCGTTATAAAAGCTTAAAAGTTCAAGAAGTCTTTGTCTGTAAACGACTTGTGGTGTTTCTTCTTTCTTAAATATTGCCAGGTCCATGCGGACGCTTGCGGAAGGTAATGTTTGTGATGTTATAAACAAAACTTAGAAGAATTTTACTGGAGGCCTCGGAAAGTAATGTTGCCTTTTTTTTTTCTTTTTTTTTTTAATGTACTGGCAATTCAAATAGTTTCTTGGATAACCTCCAAAATATAAATTTTCTTGTCAAATTCTTTCAAAAAATTGATAGGTCTTAAGTATTAGAGATCATAATAGGGATTTTTAACGAATAATCCATTCAGAAAGTAGCATTCTATTTAAACAATTTTAACCAAAGCGTTGCTAGAAGTAGTACTATCATACTCGTATACCAAAAAGTAGTACATGTTTTTGCACTAAGCTTTTCAACTGCTTGTTTCTATTACACGCTTTTGCGCAAAACATGCAACCTGTATTCTGTTTCTGTGCTTGCTCTGTATTTGTACTGTTCAAAATAGCTTCAGATTCTGAAAACGCTGCCTTAAATCCTGAGTTTATTGTTACTTTTGTTTGATGCTGCACCAAATACTGAATAATATATTTCGCAGTTTGTATCTGCAGTCTCCCATTAATTTGCTTGAATAGTTTGGTAAGAATCCAACTAGTTACTTAAATTTCCATCTAATTGGTAATTAGGAATCTAGTTTAGGTAAATTGTATAGTCTTCACCAAAGCCAATCAAGGTTTTTGTGAATGCAGTAATTATTAGGCTCAGTTTAAAGAAAATCCTTGTAATCAGTCTCTAGAAAACTCAAAAATTTATTCGGAAATAGTTGAGATTCGGAGATTCTAATCTTTCAACACACCAATCCCAACATTCTCACAATTGACGTACGTTCAGCAGAGGTTTGAATATTAATTTCAAGACGGGTACTCCAATATACCTAAGCCTCAGGTAGGTAGGCCCCTGTCCTACCCGATATAAAACTTTAACTCTAATTCTACTCACACATTCTTCTCATTGCTTTCCTCTACCCCTCCCAGACTCCTTACACAGCCTACTTTTTAAAGTCTGTTAATGATAAGGTTATAAAATCGTCTTTCCGAATCACATGCATGTAGAGGTTGTTGTGTGTAACCATTGGGTTCAAGGAATCATCTGTAGACGACCTCCAGCTTCTCACGCACACACCTATTCGCACATAATTGTACACTACAGACGATTATGTTCTATGAACCCAATATAAAATACTTTAGGGAGCCTCAATATAATTTTTTTGGACGCAATGCATTTTATTTGTAGGCCAGATGGTATCATTGGTATGAAATTCGCCACTTTCACGTCCTGCAATAATTGTTTAAAAAATATAATAAAACTTAAGAGGTATTACTAAAGTATAGTATTAGAAATTTTTCGTTTCACTATTAAAGTTGTGAAAATGTGCCTAGGAAAAAGTGTTGAAAAGTCTTTAAAAGAAGTTGTAATTTCTTTTAAAATTAAGTTTTTTATTTATTAATTAAAACAATTTATAATAGTTTTTATAGTATTTGTTAATAATATTGTAATTTTGTGATTGAAAATCTTTATGTCAACTATATCAAATTTATTTAAAGCAAACTCTCTGTTATTAGTAATGAATTATTTTTTAGTTTTCACCCTTGGAACAGCTAATGAGCGTATTCCCGGCAGCATCGGCTTCTCTCGTCCCTGCAGCATGGGCCCAACTAATGACCGATCCTGTAAGTTTACTTACCCAAAACTACCTAGGCAGTTATATCATATGCTTACCAAGAATTTTCAAAGTATCTAGAATAGCTAGAAATGTGGTTAGGTCCGTATTGCTTGTGGAATAATGTCGCTGATTTTGTATCCCACTACGAGTGTAGTGTGAGTCAGTAACAAACTGAAACCTAATTCACTACACCTGACTGATTAGTCAACCTCTGATGATGGAGGATAGTTCGAAACCGGTCAGGATTACCGGTCAGTAAATAAGTATGCGTGCTATGACGGTTAAAATCAACGATATCTAGAATATATTCCCAAATTAGTAAACACAAAAAAAGTTGGTTGAAAATTTAGTTTAGCAATGCTAAATAATATTTAAGATGTTTTCATACGTCCTTGCTTCAAATCTTTAATTCTGACATGTTTATAACATACCTCAGTACGCTGTCTCATAGGTTCGGCAGCTCAAACATCCATCTCAGAAAGCACAAAAGTGCCATGAGTAAATCTCTTCTGGCCTTCTCCAAGAAAAACAGTAGACAAAGAGGTAAAGATCCAGATATGTTTCAGCAAGTCTAAACAAGTTTTTTTGCATTATGAATGACCAAAAAAAAATCTTGAGAGTAGGTTTGTTAAACAGAACAGAATAAAAATATAGTTCTTGTGAATTTTATTAATTGGTTTTATTTATTTTTAAGTTGTCTCCAATATTAGACTTCTATCCGACTGATTTCACTGTTGACGCGAATGGAAAGAAATATTCTTGGCAAGGTGTGGCCTTGCTTCCATTTGTAGATGAAGCAAGACTTCGTAAAGGTCTGGAACCAGTTTACCATAAGCTAACAGAAGAAGAAGGTGAGAAAAAAATTTATTTAAAAAAATATATATATATACTGTTAATATATAGTAAATGGTAGTTGGACGTTAAGCCCCGCCTGAAAAAATAGGCGATTACTAACTAACTAACTAACTACTGTTAATATAATTTTTTAAGGCTATTTTTTGTTTTTTATCTTTTTGCTGACAAAAATTTTAAAAATTACGCAAACATCTGCCTTTATAGGCTGCCGTCTCGTTCTTCTAGCATAAGTCGAAGTATAGGTGGTAATAGTTAGGTGGTAATAGGTGAAGCCATTCCCATGGAAAAAAAAGACGTGAAGCATTACAAAATTTTAAAACTGTAGTTTTCTCTAAAGCTGTTGAGAATTGAACCATTGACCCCTCTCCTCAAATGAGGTGTAGAACCTCTCTCTCCTTAAGTATGGCTAGTTCAACTGTTCCCACTTTAATAAATATAATTTTTTCAAAATTGTCACCATTGAGCAGTTAGAAATCTAATTGTTTTCTTTTTCTAGAGAAGAGAAACAAACTTGGGTGGGATCGCCTGTACGTTTGTATAGGCGCGGATTGTTACACATTCATCAAAGAACAACACGAGAATAATCCAATAAAAGCAGATCTTCGATCCAAAGGTGTATGTGGACAAATCGTATTGGGAAAAGAAACTCGAAATAGGTAAGCTGGTACAAAAGGAAAATTAGATTAAGTCCGAAAATGTTGTTTCTAATATTTCATGTATATGATTTCAGCAAATTAGTTGCACCACTTCCGGAATTAGTTCCTCTTAGTCACAGTGTATTGTGGTGAGTGTATTAGCCTTGTATCTTAATCTTGTTTATCCTTTAAAGGTATGCTTAAGCATATATTTTATGTAGATCTCTTACTGTGCTTTCAGTGAAAGACCAATTTTTTGTTTTTAAGACGTCAACATTTGAGTTTATTGATGCCCGGAGCTTTTGTCAGTGCACAGCCAACCTCCGGACATTGTTCTCTGGTTACAGACGACATCATTGGTCAGTGAGCTGTAAGAAGCTCCCAGGGAGAGAAAAATCTAAGGGCCAGCAGCTAGATTTTCGCGTTAGAATCTAATATTCGCCAACCACTCAGCTCATCCCTTCCCTGATCTATTCTATTCATTTATTTTCCGGGAAGACTATCGCCATATACAAACAGTTGGGACGTTTGGGAAACATTTATAAGAATTATTTAAATGAGCGTTTTTAAAAAAAGATTTTATTAAGTAAAGAGGACGCCAATTTCAAAGGACCAAGTTAATGTGTATGCTTGCCAACGTGGCGTAGTTGCGGCTTCCTTAACTGAATGGTCGTCGTTCAGTTCACTCTGTCTCTAGGGGCACATGCATAAGCGCATATATACATATTCATATATATATCGTACATTATATATAAATGTAGACTATATATACCGTCGAACCTCTCAGTAACGGACACTGGCGGGGGAAAGCAAAAGGCCGCTGTTTGGAGGTGGTCGTTAGAAGGTGGTAGGCAAGTTTCGAAATGAAAAAATATAGGTTTTTTTTCCAAACAGCTATTTAAAAATTGTTTATTATTAATAGATTTAAGAACGTGCATAATTGCATAATTATTTAGCTATATGATATGCATCAAATTTTTCTTAATTATCCAAAAAATGTATCAAAAAACTACATATTATTGACTTATTTAATAATTATTATAACCATTTTTATAATAATCATCACATTTCATAAAAATAATCATTTATGGTAAAATTATCATCATACTAAAAAATAATATTTTATTTAAACATTTCTCTGATAATTATCATCAAAAAAATCATAAAAACAAATAGCAATATAAATTTACATTGCATTTTTTATCCACATTTAACTTTTTTTATTACTTAATGAACGGTAAATTTTTGCTAAACTTAATGGACAGACGCACTTTATCGAAAAAAATATTGTTCGTTCAAAGTAATATTGAAAAAGGATTAAAATGGTACAAGATGTATGAGCTTATATAGGAAACTTTTGAAAAAACAAAAACAAAAACTTGAGAGGGGATAATTTTTATCACCGCGTCAAACGAACTTTTAGTAATAAGGTGGTCGTTGGTGGGTGGTGAAACATATCCGTTCCCCAAAATCTATGTCCGCGGTCGCTATGTAGAGTGTCCGTAAGACGGAGGTTCTTTTATACATATAATGTATACATATATGCATATATATGAATGTGTGTGTATTTTCATAATTTCCTTATCTCTCATTTCTCTTGTTGAACAAGTTGCACGGTGTTAGTATTTGTTTGTAATTACTGAAAGTGTATTTAATACAATTTTTCTACGATTGAGGGAAGATTACTGCTAAAATAAAATGGGTATTAAAAAGAAAAAAAGAAAATAAAGGATGGATTTTTTCTATGAAATTTTGATAAAACATGTACTGGGAGCTCTAAAGGGATTACTGAAGGTAATCTAGTCAATAACGACAGCCTATTAAAAGCGTGGCTAAACTTCCAGCAATAACCTGCCCTGGCGATGCAGATGGTCTTAAAGTGCATCATTTTTATTAGAAATGTTTTCTCAGGATAATTGATTTTTTGGGTAATTTTAGAAAATTGCCATATATAAGCTCCTCTAGGGTGCCTTTACAGAACGATTGACTATACCGCCACTTATGTATATTTCAAAGAACATTTAAAACATTTCTGAAATTTCACGTTTGAAAAATATATTAATCTCAACAGAATATTACTTGATTTTTTTTTCTTTTAAGCAAAAACAGCTTCTACGATTATTGTTTTTATTGTTTGACTAACTCCTCTGTATGCTTATTAGTTTTGTTTGAAATATTTTTCCACAAAAATCCACTTAGATGATGGTCTGAAAATTGGTGTGGTTCAACTTTCTTTTAAAGAAATTTTTTATTCCATTTTTTATTCTTTTCTCGTATATAATATTAACCAGAATTAAATGTGTTTACATGCCAAGTTTGAAGAACATTTATTGTCCAGAATTGTGAATTTCCTGGGGTATTTTCCGTTTGTAAACTACTTATCTGATTTTTATTTTTTTATAGAAATCGCTTGACAGAAGACTATAAATTTTTGTTCGGAATTTATTACCCATGAAATTTAGTTTTTGTGGGTTACCGAGGAGCATGCTTCCCTCTGAAGTGTCACTTCAGAGATAAGTTCCTTTTTAGAGCTGAATAAGATGTTATAGTCAGAGTTGGAAGAAATTAGCCTTCCTTCTTTTCCAAAAACATTGATTTTTTTTTTTTTTGTGGGATCGTGGGACATCATCTTTTCTTTTAAAGTACCATTTTATTCTACTGAACCTGTATATTACGCCTAATAATATGTAGTAAATATTCTTCGTTTGAAAAAAATTTTTGTAAGTTACAACTTGAGAATTTTGAGTTGGAGGAAGTCGTATTTCACAGCACATTGTTTGCTTTGTTTGATATTTCCTTGCAGATTCAGTGTCTGACGTCGAGTAATTTAATGTGTGATTATTATCTATTATGATTTCTTTCTTCATTGCAGTGTATCTTATTTCGACCCTGAATACCCAGAGGACCATAAGTTCTTGGCTCATAGATTGCCAGGCTCGAGGTAAGCCTAAATTTTTGTTTGATTTTAAATGGGTGTTGGTCATGATTCTTTTTGTCAAGAAATACTATAAAATCAAACTAATTTTATTTACATCGTAAGTTAGAAGATAAAGTGGAATACAAATAATAAGTTAAATAAAAACATACGTAACCACTTAGCAAAGTCAAAGCGTTGAAACAAAAATTGTTAAAATTGGATGGTAGCTTTTCAAAACAGCGTATTGCTCATTGAGCCTACAAATTTTTCAAAGACCTTATTGTTACCTACTTTTAATTGGTTGGAAAAATGTAAACCGTATAAGCTTTCGTATCCCGTCTAGATATCTAATTTGGTAGTTTGACGTTAAGTCTCGCCTGAAAAAATAGGAGCTTACATTGCTTTACTTTTACTTTGTTTTATTCTACTTTGCGTTACTTTTACTTTATTCCCTGCCTAAAATTTAACCAATTCACGTAGGGCGCGTAGAGATAGTTAATTTGTGCAGTTATTAGGGTTTAACATACCCACAGCTTATTATCACACAAACTCATACTTATCACTTGAAGGATGCACACAATCTATGTACTAATACTACAATGACCAATTTACAATGATATTAATGTACGAAAAAAAAATAATTTAGCCCATTTTAGGAATCCGAGTTACCATTTTCTTCGTCTGTTAGAGAGGCCTTCCCTTCTACCATCTTTAGAATTTGGATTATATGCGCTGAAAAATGCCTGTGAGTGTAGGGATTTAATGAGTTGGAAGATCGAATCTTTACTATCCCTAATATATAATTTTAATTTCATTGTTTTGTAAGTTCAAACAGTAAAATAGGGTTTTTTGATAAGCAGTAAAGTAGTGTTTTTTCCCACTCGCGTTGCTCAAGTAAAGTATTAAATTTTTACTGCAACTTCATTCACTGAATTTAACTTACAGGCATTTAACAAAATGTATATGAAAAGGTAGTAGTGCTGGTGAAATACTGTATTTATTATCACGATAATTTGAAATTCAAAACAGTAGTTTTATAGGAAAGTTTTAACTTCTTATCATAACTAGCACCTATAGCAAAAAATATAGTTGTTGTAATAATACCCCCTAATTAATTAGAATTTAGTTCCATGTATACAAAATATAACCCGTGTAATAGCGGCTAGTTAGAGTGTTAAGTATGGGACTAAAATTCACTAGTTAATCAAAGTAATTACTAGACCTTTTCTTTCTGTAACATAAGATGTATTTTAGTCTCTTACTTATGTTTGAATAATGGTAACATTGTTGTACGACAACAGGCAAAAAAGTTCACTAATTTCAACAGGGACCCACCGAAAGTTAGAGGGGACTCCTCAGGCCAAGGTCAGAATAATCAACATAATCGTTACAGGCCACTGCTGGGCATGGCACCAAGGATAGATGAGGCGTCTTTGTCAGCCGCAGGACACCGGATGTTAAGGTAATGAGAATTGCCATTTGTGTTACTAGGTGTAATAAAAGTGTGCGTTTTTTCCTATTATTCTAAACCATTTACCATAATTACAAAACGTTTCTTTTTAAGAACACCTTTTACTTTCAGTTTCTGCTTATACATAATTTACATTCATATACAAGTTTTAGGCGAATTCTTTTGTGCCAATTTTCCCTTACCAACTGTGCATGCATGACTCATGGAAGCATTTAAAGCCTAAAGCTCTGTCTCTCAGCAACAAGCCCTCTCTGCGACTCTCGACACAGGGTGAGATTATACTGATTACGACCAAGCCATAAATAAGTGGGGAAGAAAGGGAAGCATAATCTATTGGACATCTAGAAGCATACTAGACTTGCTTCCACATGCTACTGGTGAACGCTGAAGATCGCAGTAGGTGTGTTCATGATTTAGGTAGTAATGACTTACATATCGAGGAGTAAGCTCAATAGGTAAACAAAACATTTGTGAATTATCAGGTGAAAACGTACAAACTTTTGTTAAACCGCAGTATTTTCCACAAAGTTAAGTGGTTTTCTGGCATAAATTTATGTGGAATTTGTACTCCATTTCAGTCACACATTGCCCAGGGAATTCTGTATTCGTCTTGGCAACTCTGGAAATGGTAAGTGCAATACTTTATATAGTAGTTTATTGATATATATTTTTTTAATTAGAAGAGGATCTTCTTTTTTCTTTTCTTTTTTTTTTTTTAAATCCGCTTTTACGAATTTGTTATGGTGTTCAATATAATAATGCCGATGCTGATTGTTCTAAGATATTCTTTCTGCTATCGTTGGATCTTTCTAAAACACATTATTAGGGATTGGAATAAAAATTACTGCTCTCCAGTTTCACGTTCAGTACCTTCCTCAAATAAAGTGGGCTAATGATCAAAACAAATGTAGTAAACTTAGATTAATTAGATTTCGAGAGAAAACTTGCCAAAAATCAGCAAAAACGGCATTTTTAGAAAATGTTTTTGTTTTAGTTCTTCTTGTTACCTTTTTTAAAAACAACGTAGCGCCTAAACGCGGAACTGATTTTCATGAATTCGAATTGAAATATAATGTAGAGATGGCTTTCGGGGGTTTCGACTCATAAATACCTTAGAAGGGAAGTACTTATTCTTAACTTTCTAAACATAAAGTTTTTATTAAGGAGATTTACTCAAAATTTTCATTTTACCATTTTTCATTTACCCATATTTTCAGCTAACAATAACATGGTTTACTCTTTGTGTAAAAAAATACTATTACTTTATTTTAAATACGTTTTTATACTTTTATTACACTTTTTTCGCTTCTGTGCAAGTTTAATGTAATGATTAGGAATGGTCTAGTAATTTTTTGTTTACTTATACATTCATATGAAACTGATACAGAGTCTACAAAATACTTTTTACTGAAATTACCTAGTTTGCACATTTGGTTTGTGGCTCAACTCGAACTTTAAGAAAATATAACTTTCGGAAGCAAAACGGTATAATTAAATCTAAGTAATAACTGATATTTACTATGTAGGAACCCTGATGCTTTATATATCACAATTTCATTTCATGTGCTTTATTCTGCGGCATTAGTGTAATTGTATTAATAGTTTCTAATTTAAATTGAGTTATAGCATTTTAAAAGATAAGATCTACCTCGAAGGGTGGCGTATTCGATCCCTTAATCCAAGAGAACTTAATAAGAATTTGTCAATGGATACATTCAGTTAATTTTATGAGCTGTGAATCTGTTAATTCATGGTTGTCGTTAGCTTAAATATGCTATTTTTACTTTCTTTTACTTGATAAAGAAAATTAAAGAATTTAAAGAAAATTCCACTTCTGGAAATTCTACTTTACTGAATGGAATTATCACATTGCTGGAACTTTTTGCAAAGTGGCTTCTTCGATTTTTTCTAAACTACATATGTACGATACATAGTACATATGATTGATTTTATGCGATTTTATTAGAATAAATTCCAGGAAAATTCGTTATAAGACATTTTCAGGGCAGAAAAATGAAATTTGGTTAGCTCTTATGAATTACTTATTCGTCGAAGTACACATATTTTTTGTATTCCTGACCAGTTTCAGATTTTCGCCCATTATCAGAGTTTGTTTTATCAGTTTGGTGGTAAGAATTTTACCTTACATAGGTTTCTTTCTCACACTAGACTTGCTGACGCGGCGGACTGAGAGGATAAAGTCAGCGAAAAATTAAATTTTTTGATAGTCGAAGTTTAAAAAAAAATTTCAAGTTACAACTTCGAAAATTATAGCTGAATTAAGTGATGTGAGGTGGGAGGGTCTGGGAAATTTTGTTTTAGTGCAGATTTTCGAGTTCGTGTTTTCTCCAGAAATTTTGAGATTCCCTGTGTCTGAAAAAGTGTTTTTCAGATTTTTCTCTCTGTGTGAGTGTGTCTTTCTGCTATCTGGGAATGTTCGCTCAGCATAACTACTGTTTCAGCCGATGTCCCGTCGGATGACACCTTAGATCGTTCGATTTAACGATTTTATAGTCTTTAGATGTCGCCACTGTTCTGTTATGTAATTTTGTTGACACCTTGGGATCACATTTCAGAACCAGTAGTATTCAGAGACTCTAGACATTAATGAATTTTACGAGTATGCTGTTGGGATTTCTTTGATCTCGATCAAAGATCCTATTTCCATAGGTGCTACCATTTATTAGGTATGGAGTTAGCGAGTCTCTCTAAACTCTGTGCTTTAAAGCTTTGCGGGGCATTCGCTAAACCATACAACGAGAAGGGGCATAACATGAGGCTTTGAGATCAGGAGATGTCATCGGCATGGAATGTGTTGGTTCCTTGAGTTTCTTGATCAGTTCCGTGATTCTCAAGTCTTCGGCAGAATTACATTATAGAAGAATGTAGAAATGAATCCGTTGAGTGGACTGTGCGAACTGTAGTTGACTGAATTAGTAGGAGTGGTGTAAATCCTCTTTCTATTAATATGTAATCTAAATTTATAATTTGAAGAAAATCAGTTGGTCAAACCAGCCTCTTTACTGATAAGAATTTTTATATTATACTGACTGTTTTTAAAAAATGATTCCAATGACTTTAAACTGTGCACAGCTATGTACAAGCTTCTAGGAAATACGTAATTTGTATTGACAGAAACAATCCTGTGTTCACGTCAGATTTGTGGAAATATCAGTTTTAAGTTTTTAGGTCTACGAGTATATGTGTGTGATCAATATAACTTATAAACGAAAATCTAGTGAATTGAAATTATATATTTGCTTCAGCCGCCAATTCTGACACGAATGTAAATTATGGGAGAAAATCAGCTTAGCAGAAGTGCTCTGTTACCGAATAGATTTTTTTCACTTCTGCGTTTCTGCGATTTCCTTAAACCTTATTAAATCCGATACTTTCTGGGCTTAGGAAAACTCCGCCGGCATTCTGTAATACAAACACAGTTATTACAAGAATATTTTATTAACAAACCTTGCTAGTTAAAATATGAAAGTATGTATCTCAGGACTACGTTCATAATTGATTTTTTTTGACACAAAATGAAAAATCTAGCTCACCGTACTGTTACTTCGCTAATGTCCATTGTTGGATCATTAATGGCTATGGTTTTTAGGTTTTTAATTTTTACATATCCCAGTTTTTATAATCATTCTTGCAATAATACAGAGTCTAGCTAGTTTGCTTATTTGGAAACAGAAATTTTGACTTCAGAAGGAAAAATGATTGGGGTCCCGAGGAAGACCTGACGAATAGCAGAGTTAGCTAGCGTATCCTGTGCTGGTTTGTGAGGCAACACTTGAGCACGTCCCGGTGCTATCTGGCACTCATTAGGATACACTTGTCGCACAGCGTCATTTGGTAACCTTCACTCTTCCTCCTTAATCTTTCATTTACAAAGCACATAAGGACAGCTCACCTTTTTCTCGCCTTTAAGCAAAGCCATTCTATATTCGTACTCAACACTATTGTATTTATGGCAAATTAAACATATTTAAAATATACAAAAATTATTTAAAAACAAATCTTTGTATGCTCATTGCACTCGTGTATGACTATAGTTTCTATAGTTCGTATTAGAAATATTGTTTGTCTAAAGTCCTTCTTAAGGTAGTTCTGAAGTGTCATTTTATCACTTTTATTTGTAACATTTTGCTAGGAATTTTGAAAGTATTATTATTATGTAAGATGAACTTTTAGTACATTGTTGCACCACTTGAATAATTTCAAGTAACTTCCTGACAGAACCTACCGGTAGCAGCCTCTGCTTGGCTTATGCGATCGCTGCTTTTTATTATTCAATCTAAGGGGCCAGTTAAGAGGCCGATGATATCCGAATGGCCACCCGGCCATGTTGTAGTTAGTGATGCCTCAGTAAATTTTAGCGATAGGCACTTCTTCCGGCACTCTCCTTTTATGTGTCGATTTAGTATATTAGAAAGTTCTAATGCGTATAATATTCATGTGCGACAAATATGTTGCTGAAATTTCGAGTTGGATATCAGTTCACCGGAAGTGTTCACTACCACCATTCCTTTGAGGTACTAGCGAGGCACTGTGCTGTGTCACAAAAGAGCGGGTGCAGTGAAAACTATCTTGAAGGCACCTCCGGTACTAAACGCCGTCCCATTACCGCCTTATGGCTGCTTTATCCCCAATAATCTCGCATCCATTCGAAAAAGATCTTGCCCTTGCTACCAACGCTCGTCTGGATTCCTAAGCATGTCCTTGATCAAATTTCATAGGACCTAAAACCTGTAAGTATGCTTGGCTATCCGAGTCTTGGTGACCCTAGAATGAATCCCTCCCGGTATTATGAACTCAGCAGCACAAACGTGTGTGCAGTACAACTCTGAAACATTACCGCCTACCGAAATTTTCCGTGTGGTCACTCATGGGATTAGTACATACACTCCTTATCCACTCCTTTCCTAAGTCTTTGCACCGTTAGTGTACCGTAGATAGTCGCCTTAAACTGGCAGTCAACGCTTCCAAACCTCTCTGTGCCTTCAAAATTAATTTAGACATTTTACAGATTTAAACATTTAGAGATTTTACAGAATAGATTTTTAAGTTTTATGGGATTTCCTCGAAAATGGATGCATCGACTTTCTCCAAATTTCAGTTACTACCTGCGCAGATATAAGGGCTTCAATTTTATTCGAAACTATCTTCCGGGGATTTTATTTATTTATTTTGAGAAAGAAATAGAGTTCAATTTGTTTGATTTCTGGCTATCTGCCTGTGTGACCCAATAATACCTCAGCCAGATACATTCATCTACAATCGACACCACATAACATACATATATTTATATGGTGTTCAATTTAAGATTTAGTTCAATGAAAATTTGTCTATTGAGTAAATTTAGTTGCAGTAAGAGAAAGTTATGTGCGATTTTTGCCAGATTTATAATGTCGTCACACGGCCGAGAAAGTTACATTGAGTTTGCAAGCAAGGCATCAGCTGTCAACCCACTTTGTATTGTTTTATTTAACTGTTATGAATGGCCTTGAAGGGACTGGTGGGTTAGCTGGCGGTGCTGGCAATTGAACTGGCAGGGGTTGCATCAAGAGCTCTTGACCCAGGTACGGTGGCTCGGCAGGGTGTAGCCACTCGAGATCTGTCCACAACGCCATAGTAACCGTTGCCATGGAAACATTGCCGCCCTCCACCAAACATTCACACACACTTGGGAACATAGTTGTAGTCTATGTTGGATGAGGTATGCATACTGACAATCTGCAAAAGCTTGTCTTCATGTCAATGAATAAATATATATATATATATATATATATAAAATCAAAGAAACGCATTTGCGTGAAGACATTGATGATAGCCCTTCCTTATAAAGAGATAAGGAAGGAAGTCACCTTATATTTAGAGCTAATTTAAAAAATAATTTAGAGAAGGAATTATTAGCTCATTAGTGGAGCAGTGAACGCGGAAGCGGCAAGTCCCGGGAACAATTAGATTTTTTCCCCATGAGCCTCTTAGAGTTCACTGCGGTTACGGTCTTTTTTTTTAATGATTCCCCCCTCTAAAATAGTAGCAACGGTCTTTTGCCCCTAATATGATATGTCCTTCGATTTCAGCACAAGTCTCAAGGCTTTTTTATTAGACTTTCATTGCTCGTTAGAACATTTTAACTCAGTTACTTTTTTTACAAACTATTTGATATAAATATAATGAACACGCAGCCGTTTTTCCTATGTAATAGTTCCCGAAGAAAAATTAAATGCTGGTCATCTGGTAAATATGGTCCATGGTCATTGGTTCATGATCACTCATGCAGCATCCCTATCTGATGCAGATGTGTGACGCATCCAATTATTGGACGAATAAAGACCACACTAGAAGGCGAAAGATTTATGATTCCCGGACTTAGGCCTTGGATTTTATTTAATGGTTAATAAAAGAAATTTACAGTAAGTATGTTTGCTAGTCGCCTCCGACCACGACACCTTGGTTGTTGGATGTTAAGCCCGCCTGAAAAAATAGGCAATTACTTTACTTTTTTTTTTAAGACAACATTAGACGCTCTGGATAGATCCGGTTACGGATTACAACGTTACGCTTTTTCTTGCAGTTTTTGACGATTGAAACCTTATACAGCTGTCCTACTGGACAGTTTTAATAATCTTGTTTTCGCAACTTGTATCTTGATTACTAGTTTCTACTTGGATCGTGCACTCACCCCAAACAGTTGCTCCGCTATCTTCTTAAATCCAACCTCAGATTTCCGAAACAGACGTTTCAAATAAAAACGTTTGGTTTTTAAACATACGAGGTGTGGCTATTAAATAACGAGACTATTGCTGTAAAACATTTTATTTTAAATTTATACATATTTAGTTATTATCACGTTCAATATACACCCCTACCTTATCCCTAAAACGCTCCATGCGAATTTACCATTGTTCGAAACAGTGCTGGAAGTCTTTTTCTGTGAGCTCCTGCATGACGCATGCCGCTTTTTCTTTCACAGCTTCAAAGGACTGAAATCGTGTTCCTTTTAATACAGACTGGACTTTAGGGAACAGACAAAAGTCATATGGGGTCAGATCAGGCGAATAAGGCGGATGGCCTAAAACTGGGATGTTGTACTTGCCTAGAAACGTCTTGACAGACAATGCAGTGTAAAACGGCGCATTGTCTTGATGGAGAACCCATGACGTGTTCTTTCACAAATCGGGCCGTTTTTCCTTACTCTTTCACAGAGTTAAGCAAGCACCTCACGGTAGTAATGTTGATTAATTATAATCGATATTTTCACTGTTTTGGATGTGGAAGGGCGACCTGGGCGGTCATCATCTCCGACGTCTTCTCGGCCATCTTGGAAACGCTATAACCTCTCAAAAACTCGCGCACGTGATTAATATTCATCGTCATAAACTTCTTTTAATAAAAGATAAGTTTCAGTAGCGGTTTTACCAAGTATCATGTGAAATTTCACGACAATTCGTTGCTCTACTACATGTGTAGTATCATGTTTTCGGCAAAACGAAACTAACACCTCTTACACGAAAGACGGTTCCGGTCAGACAGATTTCTCTACAAACACGTGAGACGCTGAAATCGAAAAGAAAACTTTACGCTGCACAGCTGTCGGTCGTTAGGATTTGGTACATGCATAGTTCTTCTGTAGCAGCATCAGTCTCGTTATTTAATAGCCTCACCTCGTATACAATGTGCATATTTTTAATTTTACCAAAAAAATAAAATAAAATAAATTAAAAAAGATAAAAAAGTAATTCTAAACATACTGAGAAATCGATTCTATAAAATCGTACTTCCGATTAACCGAGTTTCTTCACCTGTTTTTCATTCTTTCTTTTGCCATTTTGTCAATAAATGTAGGTGGTATTGAAGAGGTGGCGATGAATGCATATCTCCTATTGCCGGCTCGCTACTCTTCTTGTTGTTTTCCTAGTGAGTTGGGGGAACACTTTAAAATGGTAAAATCTGCATTGCTGGGCAATATCTTATCCATCGTAACAAATGAAGATTGGTTCGGGAAGATGGCTTGTAATAGATGCTTCCTTAATCAACGATTGACCTTATGGATGATCTGTAGAAAAGTAAAGCTATATTTGGATCTATCCCTCAAGAAAAGTGAGTTACCAGTCTCAGTATATTTATGGGTTCCTGTGTTTTTGAATTAAGTTATTAATGTGACAAATCCAATTTAATTTATTGTCTAGGTACACGTGCCTAGAAACTTAAATTATTATTAACCAGAAAAGATTGGCTCCCAGATTTACCTGACTTTAAATAATCCGGCTTCTTTTATGTGTGAACAAGCAGCAGTTCTTTTCTATCGAAACTCTAAACCACTAATTGTTATACCACGACTTCATTTTGATTAGACCATCAATCAATTTAGTCTGGACTAGTTATATCATATGTACATATATCAGTACCATGGAGGTATACAACACTGTCAAATTTTTAATTTTTTACAGGAGAGCAAATGAAAGATTTTTTCGCGGTTTTTTCTTACTTATAAACCCATGAGGGAATTACTTTGTTTAAATCTTTGGTGGATAATAAATAACACAGATGAATGTTAACAGATGGTTGGGTAATAAAAAAAATTTTTGTATTTGAAACATTAAAAAAAGAAATTTTGAAAAAAATGGGCTTAGTGTTGTATACCTCCGAGGTACTGATATATTAAAACTGTCCGGTAGGACACTTCTTTAAAGGTTCGTCAAAAACTACACGAAATAGTGTAACTTTGACAATTTTTTCTCTTTTTCCCATAAAAAATCAAATTTGGAAATTTCCCTTAAGGTAAAGGGCGTTTATAAGTGTTATTTTTTGTAATAACGTAGACTAAATAGATTTAGAGAAAACCGGTGCCGAAAATGGATGAAAAAAGGCATTTTCAGAACTTGTTATTGTTGTGTAAATCATACAAGACTGCATCTGGCACAAATCAGTTAAATATGGAATGGTCAACTGGTTTAACCTCAACAGGGTGAAAACTTAGCAAACCCATCGTTTTAGCGCCACAGAAGAAGACACATATGGCAAATGTTCGGCAACCATCAGTAACGATTTTTCAATACCAAAACAGAGTTTAAATATAATAATAGTTAATTTTGAATGTTTGATGTATAAGGTGCAGAAGGCTGTTGGAGGAACCAAGGTAATCGTGGCAATTCGTTTATGAATCGTGGACAAATGTTTCATGGTAGAGGGGATCACCACACTTCAAGAACTAATAATTCTCAAATGGGAAAGTTGATGCAGTATCAGCAGGCGGCACGTATTGAAAGGACAAGCCAACTTAACTATTATGACAACGATGGAAATAGAAACTCTAAAAAGAATACTGATCTATTTGGTGTGGCAGGTAGTTCATCTGGTTTCAGTCAATCTAGCCAATACAGCAATCCTACATATCCTCGGACGTAAGTATACAATTTACAATCATTTCATTTTGAAATGTTAAATCTATGACACCCTGAACTGAGATTTTAGGATTATTTGGGGGATTATATTACTTATTGCCTACTCACTGCCTTACAGTGGTAAATTTAAAAAACAAAAAATGCGACTGATTTTTTTTAAAATGTATTTCTTCCAAATTATAGAGAAGTGGTTTTTCTAATTAGTATAAAAGCCTAAGTTTCATTTATTTGGTGGTGGAGGACCAAGAACCATGTAGTCGGGATTCATTAGGTACTACGATCCTTTTTCTATAAGTTAAATACAGATTCAGCATTTGTACATTTTGCATAAATGCAAATTTGCACTTAATCTTTAAACTTCCTATGGTAACTTCCTATGTAAGGTGTGACTTCTGTTCTTTCAGTTTTTGTACTGTCTAATGTGTTTATCTTAATTCGGAACTAATCACATTTTCATCAATCCTATATTCGAGTTTAAATTTCTTTATATTCTCGCTTGCAGTATAATTTTTGAGACTAGAGAACACTACAAGAAGCTATCAGTTTGCCCATAGACATCTTACCACCTTTCTCATATCTCTGCAGCTTTATTATATATTTACCAATACCTTCTTTATCTGTTTTTTGGCATCTGTTAAATTTAGGTTCAAAGCTTCCTTTGAACTTTTCTTCATTTCAATTCCCTATCAGATTACTGTTTTAACTTGAAGAGCGGAATATTGTCAACTTTCAGACATAACTAAAATCTTATCAGAATATATAACTTTTTATGACTAAACTCGCTTGAATGATTCAAATAATTACTGTATTTGTTTTCAGTTATTATCACCGCAAGTAAAGATATGTGCAACAAATTACACAAAAAAATTAAATAGTTTTGACATATTGCCAATTTTATTGAATTCAACGACTTCAACTCTTAACTATTTCGTGTAAAACACGAGTGAGTTGAACACTTCAAAACAGTAGATCAGTAGATCCAGTAGAAACAGCACTCTGTGAACTGTGTTAGTGACAAGATTTTGTGTGACTGATAGACCCGGTTGTTTGAGGTAGAAAAACTGAGCTCCTCAAACTTTTTTTAGAGCCTCTCTCAGATTCAGAAATATAATTAAACAGGGAAGTACTTTGTGTGTTCACATTGATCTATTTAGTCGTGCTGGTGTAGGCCTTGCAAAGAATTCTGTTAGAATGCTTGATATTTTCGGGGAAACATTTTCTAGTTTTCAGAGACATTGATATTTGGAGTTTAAATTTGACAGCTTACATCCTGAAAAATACTCTTTCTTTCTTGTTAAAAAATACTAATTCTTGTAAAATTTAACTACATATTATTGTGATATTTTTAAACATCGGTTTGATGGTTATAAACAAACGTAATTGATGGAAGGAGTGAATAAATAACTACTCAAAAAGCAATACCATTTAGAGGAAAATGAGAACAACTCAGTCTCTAAATCTCATTTATTTTTTGTAACTTTCAACTTCATCGGTGATTTCCAACGCTCTGCATTAATTCTTTTATTCGAAGAGTAAATAAAGTATTTAAAACATACGTAGGTAAACAATTCTTTTTTTATTTCTATAATTTTCATAGCTCTCCACAAAGGCGGGATAATCAGCCCAAGTCCAGATTTTTCGCCAAGCAAAGTGGAAGACAGGAGAATGGTGTGTGGAGGGTAAGTGTAAAAAATACTCTATTAATAGTTATTGGAAGTCAGTGCCACCCTTGCTCGAAGGCAACACTCTTCATACAACATCAAAAAATATCCTGTCTTGCCTCCGGCTTTGCGACAGAGTAAATTAAACTACCAAACATCCTGCAAAATTATTTGTTTATTCATTAGGTATTCATAAAAGTACAGAATCAGATGTGTCTTTTCCTTATAATGTCCGCCCTGATAATTATTTTGTGCTCATTAATATTTATAAAGAGAACATGTTGAATGTATAAATTATGTTTCTAAAACATCTTTTTTGTCTTTCTCAAGAGAGCTTCCTCCGGCTTCTTTTTTAATCTTATTAACTTTATCAAAGTCATAGGACAGAATAGCCTTGACTAGCAATGTTTATATGTCTGTACTTTATTAGTACATGATGTAAAAGATAAATTTTTAAAAAATCTATCTACACTGAGTAATAATAATAATAATAATAATAAATACAATAATAGGGAAGGTATTAGCAATGTGGTTAGCGTATTGGATTCCCACGCGGAGGTCCCGGGTCCGGATCCAGCTGCTGACCCTTAGATTTTCTCTTCCTAGGAGCTTCTTACAACAGCTCACTGTCCGGTGATGGACAGTATTGTCTGCAGCGAGAGAACGCTGCCCGGGGGTAGGCAGTGCACTGAAAATAGCTCCGGGTGTCAATACCTGAGATGTTGACGCGCCTTATACTCGTATAATAAAACATAATAATAATTACAATTATAATAATAGTAATAAAATTACAGTAATAATAATAATAATAATAATAATTCCAATAATAATATTTACAATTAAAACAATAATTACCATAATAATAATAATTCTGTGCTAATATTAACTTTTTTAATTTCAGGGCACAAGAAGAAGTAATTAAGTTCCTAATGTTACTTTTTAAACGAATTTTTATCTAAAAAATTTTCTTCCGTACTAAATGCACGAATGTTCAACTTTTTAATTTTTTGTTTTATGTTTAATATCAAATGTCGCATTTTTTGCTTAGACTTTTTTGACAGAATTTTGTGGTTTTTTTTGTTCTGTTTGTAACAATATATAATCAAATTTATATCAAAGAAAAATAAAAAAAAATATTTTATTGTTAAGATGAAATTGTGTAATAAAAACAAAGGGATGCGATTAAAAATTTGTGAGTTACTCAATTACTGAAAAAATCAAGTTATTTTTGTAATTAGTGTAATAAATGACATGCGCCTTCTGTCTCACAGAAGATTTGCTGCAAGATAGTATGAGTAAATATTTCATTCGGAAAAGTGCTTTCACAATTACACATGGCAAAACATTCCTTGAAATCTAATATTTTAATTTGTGGAGGTTATGATTCCAATTATCGCGACCTCTGTAGAGGTCAGAAGTTTCGAAATTCTTTTCTCTTGCAAGCAATGATACATTTTCTTATAAAATTCTTTTACTAAATCTTCGAATATCTATGATAAAAACAATAAGCTCAATACAATGGTTGCAGTGAAACGCTTTTAGCAAATATAAATTTTGCAGCTCTACCTACAAATAACCAAACGTTAGATAAAATAAATTTTAAAACATAACAAATGTGAATGACTCCAGCAAAATGATTTGGCTGAAAATTCAATTTTGTATTTGGATAAATAAATCATCAGTTATGTATTCATATTCAACGACGAACAATTACCATGATGTAAAATAATTTTCTTATGGGATTTAGTTCACCGCTAAGGTTTTCTTTAACCAAACAGTTCTTTTAAATTTTCTGCCTCACTATTCTATTTGAATAGCTTTTTTTAAGTTCAATGCAGACGTTGTCTCTTACCTTCGTTAACCACCTTTCCCTGGGTTTGCCTCTTGTTGTTCTTCCCTCGGTCACTCAGTACAACATTTCTTTGGCAAGCCTTCTTTTTTCCATCCTGTTAATGTTGCCAAATCTTCTGAATGTATCTTCTTTTACCTTTAGCCGATAACCTCTAACTTTTTTCTTTTTATTCTTCATGTAACTTCGTATTCTGGCTCATCTTTATAAAATCATTGGAGCGTGAATAAATTCTACATATTTCATAAAGTAATTTTTTAACTTTTCCGAACGCATCCATAATACCTTATAATTTCATTTTCCAGGATTCCTTTTACCTTCGTATGAGAAATTACGTTTGTTTCACAAGAAAACGTGTTCACGAGCACTCAACAGTGTTAGTTATCAAGTTGTTTAATTCATTGAAAACTCTTTTAGATGGACCAGTAGGCAATTTTTAAAGTGGATTGTCTTAAAATAAGGAAGTAAAAGGTTACAAATTACCTTTTAAACATTTACTTCTGATCTCACTGAAATATTTGAGAAAATCTTAGGAAATATTTCAAACAAGTTCTATTTTTATAATCGAAGGTTAATTTGTTTAGTTTCAAACAGGGTACAATGGAAAATTTTGAAAAACCTAACATACAGGGAAGTTTATTTATAAGTTACCTAGTTGTATTGGTTAATTCCAGATTCCGATATAAGGATTATCTGTTAGTGGGTTCAAAGGGTTGTTAAGGCTTCTTCACATTCTTATCTTTTTCAACTTTTTGCAGTTATGTGTGAAATTGTAATTTGGAGTAAATACAAACTATATGAATTTTTGTTTATAAAAATAGTACTTAAATAGTAAAATATTTCCTAACATTTTGTCAAGTATTTCAGTGAGATCAGAAGTAAATGTTTAAAAGGCAATTTGTAACCTTTGACTTTTTTATTTTAAGACAATCTACTTTAAAAGTTGACTACTGGTCCATCTAAAGGAGTTTTCAATGTATTGAACAACTTGATAACTAACACTGTTGAGTGCTCGTGAACACGTTTTCTTGCAAAAACAAACGTAATTTCTCACACAAAGATAAAAGAAATCCTGGAAAATGATATACCGTTTGATAGCCCATTTGGCAAGGAAAGGAAACTTTTATTAAAAGTGCCAGCACCTAGGTCTGTCTGATAATGATCACATAAAGGCATAATAAGTTTTCTTAAAAATTTCGATTACTTTTATTTTTCTAGTATTCGTAGGAAGATTGAGGCGGTTTGGAGAATAACTTATGCTTCAAAATGGTGTCAATTTTTAGAAAATCTATCTGTCTTTCTAACCGTGTTATCAGAATCGAATTAGGACTAAAACTTTCTGAGTAATAACATTTTTATTGGAAAAAAGTAATGATTTTTGGAAAAAAAAATTCATAACTTCTCACAGTACACTAAAAATTAGCTCGAAACAAAAGTTAAAAAAAAATACCTGAATGTTTATTGTTAAATCGAGATGTTCTATGAAATTAATAGTGTTTTTATTATGGCGAAAATCAGGCCTGCCGGAAATAACTTGAAAATAGTTAAATTAGTATAATTTTTTTGTCGAATTTTAACTCCGATTATAATTTATTTATTTAACAAAAATTAAGGAATATTTTAAAATTCCTGGAGTGAATTTTAATAAATCCATAAGCTACAAAGAGGAAGTATAATTTTTTCTGGAGACTCATCATCTTAGAACTCGTTCGAACATAAGTGAATGGTAATGGCAAGATTTTGAAGAGGTGAGAGTGGATGGGCATAAAAGGAAGTTCGTGGAAATCCAGCTACGGTAGCCATATTTTACATCTCAGAATGAACCAGTTTTTTTTTAGTTTTAACATCATTTAGTGTCTTCAGGGAATGATAATGCTCTGCCACTCCCAAAAGTTTTTGATTTAATCAAAGTAAAATATCGAAATATGTTCTCGCCATGTACATGGTGGTCTCATATAATGAAAATTAGGGTTTATTAACATATTAAAACATCAACCTTTTTCTATTTCTTATAGGTTATTAGTTTTGACTGAGTTGGGGACAAATAGTCTAGCCCCGCACCACTCTGTTATGCTGGAACTTAGTGATTAGCCAGAACAGTATGATACTGGATTTTTTTGTTATCACATTATGCCAATCTTTAGAATTCATTGAATGTCCATAAGGAACGAATTTGCGATGAATTGCTCGTTGGAAGATCCAGGAATCGCGAAACGTAGACTCTCAAATTAACGTCTTGCACCAACCGGAAACATCCTCTATTGACTTCAGTACTTTGTCAGTACATAGTTCTCTCATTGCCCACCATTCTTTTGTTTCAAACGCATATCAGATTGTTTTTTAATTATAAGGAATCGATTTTCTTGGAAGTGTGTAGAGGTGTAAGTTCAAGCGGCACCCTATCCTACATCTTTTTACATTTCCCGTTGTACATATGTAGTTCACTACTGACGATATACAGGGTGATCCATTTAAAACGCACCAATCGCTAATAACTTTTAGGAAAACGGAATTTCGAAAAACCCCATGAAATAAACTATATGTTTTTTTGGTCTAGTTTTCAAATTTTCCACTCCCGATGCTGTATCTTCATTTTTGGCGGAGTTACGGCCAAAAACCCGATGGGGGTTTCATAAGGACCACTGGTTTTGACAATGATTATGAAAACTACGTAAAAAATTGTGAAAAATGCCGTTAACCCCGTTTCGATATCCCTAATATTTGTCGAGATATTTATGATAAAAGTTACAATTTTATCTATTCGTGATCGGTTTTCGATATTAATTTTCCACCAGAAATACACGTTTTGGGAGGTCCTCAGACTGCAAAAAAAAGGTTATTTGTGACGCAAAGTAAAAAAATAATAATAATTGAAGATTTTAAAGAATGTAGAGAATGTAATTGTTGTGGGAGAATCAGGATAAATTTGTTTTATCATCAAATAAAGGTAACCATCACATCAATTAAATGTACCCCGTATGCAAGACTTCTTGATTACGGTAAGAATATCTTGCCAGGATGTTGGTCTAATGATCAAGAGCGTGGCTTTGTAAGTGGAAGATCCCCAATTCGAATCCCTCGTATGACTACATTTTATTTTAAAAAGTATTGTTTTTTTAAATGATAAGAATGACTATTTTAAAAAAACTATTTTTTATTATTTTTTTACTTTGCGTCACAAATAACCTTTTTTTTGCAGTCTGAGGACCTCCCAAAACGTGTATTTCTGGTGGAAAATTAATATCGAAAACCGATCACGAATAGATAAAATTGTAACTTTTATCATAAATATCTCGACAGATATTAGGGATATCGAAACGGGGTTAACGGCATTTTTCACAATTTTTTACGTAGTTTTCATAATCATTGTCAAAACCAGTGGTCCTTATGAAACCCCCATCGGTTTTTTGGCCGTAACTCCGCCAAAAATGAAGATACAGCATCGGGAGTGGAAAATTTGAAAACTAGACCAAAAAAAACATATAGTTTATTTCATGGGTTTTTTCGAAATTCCGTTTTCCTAAAAAGTTATTAGCGATTGGTGCGTTTTAAATGGATCACCCTGTATATATATTTCACGGGGTAGTTAACCTGCGATCTTTAATAGATGTATCGTGCCACCACTAACTGTGGTAGGTGAAAATCAATTCACCCAGGTACTTTAGGGAAGTTCGAGAAGAGAATGTGGGAGCCGAGAATTTGAGATAACTCACCCAGGAGCCAACCAACTTGTCCTTCCTCTACATTGGCCTCTCCAAATATTCTGAAGAAAGCTCCTTAAGAGGATTCCACATAGAGTATATACATCTTTAACGCGTGGTAACTGTCCAGACTTCAATATCGTCACATAATGGTTGCTCTGAACATGTCTGTTTTTCTACGGTACGATTGTACCACCATATTCAATTTTTTGAAGCATCTTCGGGTAGTATGTGAACAAAGACATAATCTCCTTCATCCCACGTAGATCACACATAACTATCAATATATCGTAAGAAACCATTATGGTTAAGAACAAAAGCAGCTCACAATTTAACCGATTATTTGAAGTGGATATAATTTATTTGAAAATACTCTTTCATTGTCTAAACATTTTGCGTAAATTGTAAATAGTGATTTAACTGAAAAAAAAAAAAAAAAAATTGTGTAGTCGATAGTTAGGCTTTTATGGAGATAAACTGTCAAAATTTGAATCTCCAAAATATCAAAAAAAGTTCTTTTTATTAAATGAAAATGTTTACGTTACGTGTAATTTTGTTCACTGCAATATGTAACTTTGTATTTTGCGTGTTAAGTGAAGAATTTTATTAAGTAAAAATAACTATTTTTGTAATATAAAATAAGCTGAAACTTTCTATGAAAAGAAATTTACATTTAACTCTGTCCATTTACACAAATGTAGAAGTTGTAGTTATGTATCTTTTAGACTGTAAAATATCACCTAATTACAAACTACTTTTTTATAGAATTTTTATTCTTTGAATTAGTACCGTGTTGGTATTTATTACTTTCTTGGTGAAGAGTATTACATTTTCCCCAAAAATATGTGTTTTGAAGGTCTTATATGAAAAAGTTTTAACGAATGGTCATTTCGGTAGTGCTTTTATTTTGTGAGTGTATTAAGATGAAGGTTTTCTTTTGTTTTAAAACAAGATCTGTTATATATATTTACAAATTAATTATGAGCCAGCTCACTACGAGCTTTATACATATTCTAAGAGGAGTTCTTCAAAGATCTTGATATGGCACTCTTGAAGGTGTAGGTTCGCCAAAGTGGTAATGAGATGTGGATTGCAGTATGTGAAGGGTGAGGAAGGAGTTGTCTGTTAGTTTGGTCATAGGAGTGTGATTGGCTTAAATGTCGAGTTATCTATTTATTTTTTGTTTCAGTTAACCATGAGTTTATTTTGAAAAGTCAATAGTCTTTTCGTCAGCGTCTGCTTGCTGTAATCTAGTCTAAATAGGCGTAGGTTACGTAAAAGAGATTTAAGGAGCATTGTGCAGTATGTATAAACATTGTGTTTCTGTTAATTAGTGGCTTCAGTTTGACTAAGAATAGTGAATTTTCTTTCTCCCAAATTCTATTTCTTGGCCACAATTAAATGTCCGGTAGGCCAGTTTTGGAAGTACAAGGTACCTAAAGTTAGGTAAATATTGGTAATTACCTTCAGTTGGACCAAGAATTGTTAACTTTCTATCTTGTGTGTATTTTTCTTATTAACGCCTTCCTTGCTGGCTCTTTGTACTGGCATAATTGGTGCACGAAGATACTTGTCGCCATTCAGGTAGCAAATACCCAGATTACAGTTCATTGTCCTTTTATGTTCTCTATACTAACAGAGTAACTGGCGTGCGCCAGGTGTTATTTCAGTAAATGTGGTGTTCAGTGTTTTTGCGGGTGGGGAGTTGCTCTGCGGGGTATGGTTCGACTAGCTTTTATTTCGCATTGTGTTGGAGGGTGTATGTTGCAAGAGCAAGTGGGCCATTGTAATGCTGATTGGAAAGTACTTAGATCCTCGGCTACGCCACATCTCCTTCTTGAAACCTCTGCATGCCACAACCTCTAACGGTTATACGATACGGCAGCTACTTTGGATTTCACTTCATTTGGCCTTTAGAAAAGACCTGCGACTTTTTGCTTGATGTGAATGAATATTGCGGCCTTCCAAAACTCAGTTTTTCTATATAAACTTTAAAATATTGGGCATTACAATAATAGTAGGCGCTAAGAAATCATCTGCTCATTAATTGAACGAATCGTGAGAAAATTCACTAGATATAGCTAGAGTTGCACAAAAGGCTCGTGCTCCAAGTTGTTTTGCCAACAGTGCCGTAAAGGAAGATTTTTTTATTTCTCTGTGCATTTATTTGTTTATTATTAATTACCATATTTTGATTTATTTATAAATGTATTCAAACTGGTTGTATAGTTAATCGTAATAAAATTGCACGAAAAAAATAATTTGATAACACTTGAAAATTTTTTCCTCTTTCCCTGTCAAAGAAGCAATTTCTTTAAAATAAAGAGCATATCCTCATTTATAAGTTTAAACAACGTAGAACAAACAGAGCCTCAAAAATGGGGAAAAAACGCCATTACGAAAATTGTTGATGAAAACGGTTTCATTACGATGAAGCGAACAGGTATGATTTAAAATAAATTCTAAGCTGGGAGAAACTTTAAAGTTAGAACTACAGAAAGGAAAAAAGTAACATATGTGAGCGTTTGACAAGATTGTTTGTATACTAGGCATAAAGTTTAGAGATTAATTTTAAAATTGAATATAATGTTTTAATAAAGTGTATATTTGAAAGAAATAGTACAGGTTGTAGAGGCAGAGTAGGTTGGTACATGAACAAGAATTGGGGTTGGTGAGTGTGATGTGTAAGGTTGGCGGAAAAGTCCAGCGACAGGGAAGCAGACTTGCAAGTACGTGACCAAACAAAAGGTGATCTCAGGCCACTCCAGCCGGTCGATATCTGCACACGGGACCCCACCTCCCTCAAACTTCCACACTCTGCCATTTTATTTACAGTGCTCTCTTATAACAAAGAGAAGATAAAAACAAAATCTTGTGTGAACGCACCACTTCTGGCTACTGCAATAATCAGTATTTTCTTCAATCTTATATTTACTTCAATGGGACAACTTCTTAAAGCGCTCTCTGTCTTCTTATCTCAGTAAGACTTGTAGGGCTAATTCTCTTACCTCAATAGAACTTGTTAGGCTAATTCTAAGATGTAACTTCGCCAGTTTCATCTTAAGGCTGCAGTTCTGCCATTAAAAAAAAAAAGTGTCGAACAATTGATTTATTAAAAACAAGATAACAGACCGTTAACACAAAATTTGCCTCTTCCGAGCGTAAAAACTGCAAGTACAAATTGATCAATATATAGTCAGCTGAATATGAATCTAATTAGCAAGAACAACTTTATTGAACAACTCAGACAACCATGGTTTAAAGGCCTAGGGCTGAGTAAATATAAAATGATGACGATTAATTTAAACTGCCCAGTTCGAAAGGTTTTTTTTGGGGGGGGGGGTTAAAGACCATTCCCAAGGAATCATATCCCCAAAGTCCAACATTTCCTGTCCTCCCACTCCCCCTCCCGAAGGCCTCTAGAGGCCATTCACTCGGTTATTCCCTCCATCCAAGTTTTCCCAGGCCTGCCTTTCCTTCTCCTCTCACTAGGAATGAAATCTCTGATCTTCCTAGGCCATCTCTCACCACTCATACGCATCATGTGGCCGTACCATTTTAATTTCCGTGTTTCAACGAAATACAAAATGTTTTTTTGTATTTCAACAAGTCTTCGGATTTCTGGATTGGGCACGTGCCATATCTTGGAGACCCCACAGCTTCTTCTCCAGAAATCCATTTCTAAGGCCAATAGCCTATCCTCCATTTTCTTCGTTAGGCTCCAAGTTTCTGCCGCGTAGAGGGTTACACTTGCCAAGAAAACGTGGAAGAGCCTTTTTTTTTTATCTCCATGCGGATAGATTTACTCCAAAGTACCGAGTTTAATAATTGGATAGCTTGCTTTCCCTTTACAATTTTCTTTTGTATATCCAATTCTGAAGACCCAGTAGCCGATAACCAGGCACCCAGGTACTTGAACTCGCTACACGGATAGTACGAAAGTTGATCATCAAAAACTGCACGAAAAAGCGTCATGTAAAATATGCAACGCCGATAATTTTTTTTTTGTTTATAGATATAATTCCTAAATTTTCTTTAAAATAAAATTCTTTTTTAAGACGAATTTTGTGATACATTCCAGATTAAAAATGTTTTGGTAAAATGTTGTCAAAAATGGGTAAAACCGGTATTTTTAGAAATTGTTATTGTTTTTGTAGCTTTCTTTTTCTAGACATGGTAGTGCCTAACGCGTTAACCGATTTTAATACATTAGGAGTCATACTATTCGAAATATTATGAGGTTGTCCTTTTGGACGTATTGATATGTAAATCTTATGCGAGAGGAGTTAGCCCCACATTAGGAGAAATGAGTGTTGAAGCACAGAGCATTGGTTATAACATCCTCTATACCTGGAGTAAACCAGCCTAATTACTCTCTATATCCGAATGTTTATATTTCATTAGGTATGAAGTTATTGTTTACATTCAGTTAAAAAAAAAAGAAAGACAAATCTATCCAAAAGATACCCAACTCTCCGAAATAAAATTTGAAAAATTTCAAAACAATTTGAAAAGTTAAGTACGAGTATTAGGATTGATTAAAGGACAAAAGGTACACAAATCAGCGAGTACCTAACATTTCCTTCGTTCTTCAGTTCGCAATTTCAGTCAATTAAAAACGTTGGAAAAAGCGAATGTGTTTTAGTTAAGATTGTTTCTAACTTTCTCCACCATTTTCCTGTGCTGATTTCTCTCACTACTATTGGGGCTTTCTGAGCACTTTACCTTCGGCTTGAAACAATGTTTTTATGAATCCTTACGGAACATATTAACAACACATAAAAATTCATTGTACTTTTGGAAATTTTATTACAATTAATATGATTTAAATTATTTTACTGCATTAATTTTTTCATCAGTTTTGTTTAGAATTTATGAGATGTCCCTTGTATTGGCCATTTTCATATACAAAATATTTGTTCGGTAAAGTGTAGCATCCATTTAACTTAGATTGACCGTAATCAAAGGTATCAAACTAGTTTTGGACAGGTTTTTAATGAAACGTAGTAAGCCTAAAGAACCTTTTTGAAATATGGAAATTTTTTCTATTAAATTTTTTGAATTAAATTTTATGAACCATAATTTCTAGTAAAAGGCAACCTTACTATCAACTTTTAAAGTAAAACAATTCCATGTAAAAATATTATTTGAAACGCAAACTTGTGCCCAGTACAAGCCAAAGTCAGCACCAGTTGGTAATAACCCTCTTCTTATCAGAGTACAATGAACTAAATAGTTAGTTACCTTTATATCCTTTATAAAAATGGAAAAAAATGAAGTTGAACTATTGTTTAAAAATGAAAAAAATACTTTCCTTATCTCTTTAGAGAAAATTTCTTCAATATGCGAAATTCTTAAAAACTAATGAAAAATTATATTAAAATCATTAATAATACTCGTATATAATGTTTGGAATAAATCTTTTGATGATATATTACAAAATTTTGCATTCACTTATTAATTTGACAAGCAAACAACCTAAGCTAGAGCCAGCATAGTATTTCTGGATTCCACAAGTATTTCATCATTCTGGTGGAAATCCCTTTTTCCTGGGCTGAAACTCAAAACTTCTACGAACGGGACATCTACTGTAATGTCTGATAAGTTCACAATGATGATAATCTGGAAATGAGTGTTACTGTCTATTAATCCTCGGTAGATGTTGCCAGCTGGCTGGACAGTGTGCAGTCACGAGGTCACATTAGAGTGATTACCATATCGACGTAATGAGAGGGCGTGATAGGGAGGAGAACACTGCTACAATAATTAGGGGCTGCGGTCTGCAAATAATGTGCTTGGGTCAGTTTTGTCTGGTGTTGACATTCCCCTATAATAGCGTAGCTCCATTTCTAACCACTTCCTAACTCCAATTGCCAAGTGCGCTCACCAGTTTATAATTGTCCGGTCAGTCGTATGTGAGTTATGCTAAAATCCCCGGCAGTTTGTTAACATAACTTTGCTACCCTACTGATTCTATTTTCATTCTAGCCTAACTTCTGCATTAGTTATGGATTTACAGCATTTCATTGAATCATTTCTTTTCCTACATACTTTCTCTGTGCACACACTCACGTTTAACTCATAAAACATTGTTTTCAAAAATATTAAACTTAACGAATTGAATTTAATACGAAATTCAATTTTTATAGGCCGTAACGTCAAGGGGACATACAAACGCTTCCGACCCTTAACGAACTCTATAGGTTGTCTAGCACTTCGCAAAACTAATTTTTACAAAACTTTAAAAAACAAAAAAAAATTAATAAAAATTGTGAAGTTTATTACTGTGCAAATCTTACACTTTTTTCCCATTAAATTGAAGGATTTAAAACACACACGGAAATCTATTGTGTATAATAGATTTTGTATCATAATTCTGTAAAATTTTCACACACATATTGACTATTTAAGGAGGAGAGAGAGAAATTATCTTTGCACGAATCCTATGTTCTGGAAATAGATTCCTGTTGGACATCTTAACCGTCTACATTATTAACAATAAAATAATGTACACATTTCGCTAAAAAAAAATGGAACCACTGTAATAAAACATTACAATATAACCCAAAATAATAAAACCTTCGGTAGGAATGTTGAAAATGAAAGAAATTTTCATATAATTTGCTTTAAAAGCTGTAAGAGTTTTACGTTTTATTCTTATGAATGTTGAGCTGCGGAATCTACTGCCTGCAATAACGATAAACTTTTGCCCAGTTCTTGTTAGTCAGGTGATGATGTGAAGAAGTAACAATACAGGTAAGTTTATGACATTTTTTTTTTAACTTCATCATATTTTACCAGGACTAAGACAATTTCAAGGCACTTTACTAAAAAGGCGTACAAAAATGTATATTATTTTTATTCTGTATAAAAAGAATGGTTTTTGTTGCATGTGAAGTAAAATAATTAAAAATATCAAGTTGTAGTGTTGAGCTTGAGGTTAAATATGGCAATATACACATGTTAAAGAGAAAAGGATAGATTTGATTACTTCATTTCTTAAGAACTTTAAATAAAAGGAGAACGTAAAAAAACAATTTTTATCCTAAATGAAACTTTTTGTAGTGCAGATAGACAAATATAAAGTAAAAGATACAAACAGCCCAAACTCCTGGTAGTTTCTTAGGGACTGCCCTTTCCTTTCTGGTTTAGGTCTCTTGAGATCATCGCAGAATCTCTCGTGTTATCTCCAAAAATTAGCGCGGGATTGTACATTTCTATCTTTTGTCGAGTAACTTTATCTCGTGCACATTCTGACGAATCGGTCTTCGAAATCATCCCATCCTGTGTGTCCATCGACGGATATAATCTTTTTACCGGAAATAACTTCAAATCACTTGAAGACGGACAATGTTGCTTTTAGTAGCAATAATTCAATAACTGCTCAAAAGCCACTGCAGAGTTTTGATCAATATTAATTAAAACAATGTCACCTACTTTTATACTTGTGCGCGCCTTTCTTTCGATACATTGTCTTAAAAGCCCATGATATTCATTTCGCCATTAGAAACATAAATCAATGGCAGAGAATTAAAAACTGATTCGCATTCCATATTAAGTCCATAGTATGTCATTCCATTCCATTTTAACCGCGTCTAATCTATTGAAGTGCTACCCAGCCTGCCACTCTTCCCCACCATCTCCCCTTACGTTCCTGTAGCTAGGATAAACCCACAAACGCGGTGGACAACACAATATTGCGAATATTCGCTAACTTTGTCCCAATTCGTTTCATGATTTCCATATTGGCCTTCTCAAAGAAATCGCAGCGTGTCTCTATCTTTAGGTTGCCCACTGATTGACAGATGCCAGATACAACACCTATTTTGTTGTGTCGGAATGTGTTCAATCAGGTCGAGACCCCTCTCCAATCATTAATTAAGAGATGGCACATCCGTCCCTTGAGACAACGCATCAAAAACCGACCGAATCTTTGCTGCGCTATTTTGTTTAAAAACGTGGCGATGAAGCAAGCCCCGAATGTCCAATCACCGTTTCGGAAACTTCGGAATTTTTCCTCAACCATTCATTCAAAATGCCCTGACAGTTATAGAAACCATCTGCGTTTACCTTGTTGACGGTTCTGGGAATCGGAGGATGTCCTAAGTTCCAAGGCAAATGTCCCCGGATGTACCTGTCTTAGTTTAAGATAATGCTTTCATCAAAACGTTTTCCCTAGTTTTTATGCAGCTCTAAATTTGCTTTTTTTGCAGATGGTTTCGTAATTTGAATAAGCTCCACGTAGGGGTAGGTAGTAACCCACTTGGCTCATAAGTAATATTTGAAAGTGCATTTTCTTGGTTTCTATCTGTTCCGTGGAGACTTCCTCTTATCTCCAACGTTTGGAACCCTTTTAAAATCTGGACAAAGCAACTGTACTCTTTTTTGTTATAATTCGACCATAATTGAGCAATGCTTTTAAGTCCTCAGAGTGTACTGTTTCCTCCATTAACATGTGTGGTAAAGAATTTCTAAAAACAATAGCTTTTTGCCGGCAACACATTTGCCAAACTGTTTTTATCCATAGCAATACGCAGCCATACGAATCACGAATGGGTAATTCGCTTTGAGGGATTAATTCGTTGAAATACACCTCGGAGACAGGTTTCTTGTGGTTCTCACTCATCCCTTATACGATTTTATTATGTTTTTGTTAGGAAAGGGGAAATTCAGCGATGATGCTGCGATAGTAGAATTTGCGAGTTATTGACTATGGCGGGGGATGCTCTTATATTTGGTTTCTCAAGGGGATTAAATGTATTTGTGTAAAAGGAAGAATGTAGAAAAATGAGTTTTATTTATAATTATGTCTGTTAAAGGGGACAAAACAACAATTCCTGTTTCTATTTAAATGACTCTAATACTTTGGATATGTATCCCTTTACAAAGACATAGCAACATATATAAAGGCCTGCAAATTTGAGTAAATAACAAAAGGAAAACGCGTCCCATTTACATATGCGTCCATTTTGAGAAAGACACTGAAGGAATTATCTTTTGGCGAGAAGAATCAACGATTTGTGAAAATAGGGGCTGCCCGACGCCGAAGTAGCCAATGGGCGTGACACTTGAGCGAACCACAATAGATCTGTTGAGTGGAAGTTGATGTACACCCTGAATAAAACGTTCATTGACGGAGTAACATTCACAACAGGCAAGAAAGCACAAATCCCAACCATTAAATTGATTTATTATTGAAATAGCTTTATGCATAATTAAGAAAGAAAAGAAAAAAAATTGAAGCTTGAGTGAAAAATGCTATATTTATTGATGTAAATTACACAGAGCACAGTTGAACGTATAGGGTTAGTCGGGTGCGCGAGTCACATTCAGGAGAACTAATTCCGACAAACTAACAGAAAAATAGTAATTATTAAAATTCAAGCCAATGATGCGTGTATATTTTGCCTGTGTTCAAAACGAAATTATACTCGTGTGCAAAAAAAAAAACTAACATTTTAATTATTAGTTGTAATGTATCTTTCTGTTTTTATTTTAATTTGTGCCTGAGTTTAAATCATTCGCAAAAACCGTAATTTAGTAGTATCTTTATTATTTCCTTTGATGGAAAATAATAAATCAGTAATTTTCAAAACTGGCAATAATGAGTAAGAATTGGTATTGGAAGGCACAAGTTACTCGTGCATTATACATTAAAGCCGAGGTTCTGTAATGATTGTGGACCGTAGCGAGATGTGACAGTAGAGGAACTAGAGACCGCTTCAAACTCATCATCATATCATCCCAGCTCTGTCACCAAGTATGGAGTTAACTGACTAAACGGTCTATAATGAAATGGATTAATTAGCTTGCCAGTAATGCTGAAGTTGTCATTTTGTAGGACATGAGTTGGAACAGAGTAATGGAGAAATATATGAGTATCCCACATGAGTACAGGCACTGCCTTTAGCCACAAGACAGACTAAAGATGCGTAAAGGAGGCTCGCAAGATCTCTTAGTGATAGGCATTATTGGAAGTTTTGATAACTTGGCAGAATGAGACTATATTGGCTACTGCGTCAGAAAAACTTATTCTAATATCTTATATCTTATTGTAATGACAAAGAACGGACCAATTATTGTTCGTTAATCGTAATTCGAACCAAAATTTAGGATCGAAATTTTCTCTCCATGAATAAATTTAAAAGTTTAATTTTTCAAACCAATTTAAATCTTTTTGATCCAATGTTTACCCTTCATTAGAAGGAAGATAACCAACCACTTCCCTCTCACAGAGCTTCCTTAAAAAACTCCAAAAGGAAAAAAATAAAATAAATAATGCAGTTGCGTCGCGCAATGAATTTGTGGCCAACATTCGACCACTGCATTACTTTAGAGTCACCAGCTTCCTCTCTTTGCAATAAATGAGCATAATTACCTGAGTAATTACCTAATCAAAGAAATTTACAGTAAAGTATGTTCGCTAGTCGCCTCCGTGCACGACACCTAATTGGTAGTTGGACGTTAAGTCCGCCTGAAAAAATAGGCGATTACTTTACTTTTTTTCTTGTTTTGCCAGCTATTTTTTCATTCTATTTTTTTTTATGATTTAAGGCGCGTCAACATCTAAGGTTATTGGCGCTCAGAGCTTTTTCCAGTGCACTGCCGTCCTCCGGACAGTATTCTCTCGTTACAGACAACACTGTCCATCACCGGACAGTGAGCTTAAGAAGCTCCTAGGAAGAGAAAATCTAAGGGTCAGCAGCTGGATTCGAACCCGGGACCTCCACGTGGGAGTCCAGTACGCTAACCGCATAGCTAATCCCTTCCCTGTAGCCAGCTATTTATCTCACGTTTAAAGGATTAATAATGCATGCTTCTCGGAATGGCACCGTGGAATATACTTCAATTAAGCTGCATGAAAATAAGGAGAATATCTCAATCAAAATCAAGGCGTTTTGATTAAAGATGAACTCGCTGTAACAATAAACTTTTTTAATCATTTCCACATTTTGGATTCACCTCATTCTGAACACTTTATCCTAACAATTAGCCTCCTTGAAGCGTGCTTAAATAAATATTCATTTTTCTAACATTTAAAGCAGTATTATTCTTATAATAATATTTTGTAATTCAAATCATTTTTAAATTTTAACCTGCGCCACTTACCAGCCTTCGAGCTATCCAATAAAGCGTAAATGAAAAATGTGATTCTACCAGCAAAGCTAAGTACCTCAGCTATGTAGGTTATTGTATCTACGTAGGATCAAAATCTACACTATTTACTGACAGAATAACAGAAATGACGTGCAAATTTCCCATCAAGCATTCTTGAAGAGGTAACGACTAGGTTTTTAGTTTTTTAATCTTTTTAATGAGTGAAGAAAGATTCTTTCAAATAATTTCTTAAATTTTGTTGTCACTGAAAACTCTTTCATAAATTAATAATATAATAATTCAGGAAGAACAAGGTCCGTGGAGGAAACCTTCGGGAGTTGCCTGAATAAAGTAAATTAAGTATTCAGGAAGAATTAATTTTAAAAGCATCATTTTTTCAAATGAAAATAATCAGATAATCTGATACATAAAATAAATAAATGAAATAATAATTAGTCACAATGCGCATCTCATCGCTTGGATAATGCCTGGAGGTAGCTGAAAGATTAGCCTTCAGACTCCCAAAAATTCCTACTACAATTCCGGAGTAGAGAACTTAGTAAGTGCAGTCGACTACAATTAGCACCAGACTCTGCTACTCCTAATTATTTCTAATTGAAATATTTTTTAAATAAAGCTGCTATTGTAGTATTGTAAAAAAAAACAAAAAACAAAAACTGAAATATAATAGTTACAAAAGACAAATTAAAAGTTTTCTTTTCCGACCATTTTTTGTCGGAGGCCCAGAGTCTGATGAAAAGCTGGTAATTGTCTAAAATTAAACAGATTGATTCAAAAAGCTCTTACTATGAAGAAGAATGTTTCATATTGTTCAAAATGGGGTAGTAAGTTCCAAAAATGAGAAATATGAGAAAAAAAAGAAAAAGTGTTTCAAATAGTTCAAAATGAGGAATTAAGCTGGATGAGCTAAGGATTCAGAAAAGACAAGTAAAAGTAATGTCCACTTTTTCACAGACAGGCTTTAATCTCCAACTACCATATTAAGGAGGCAGATAGCTAACATATTTGACTTAAATTTCTTATATTAACCTTAAACGAAATCCAAAACCTGGACCGGGATTCGAACCCAGTCCCACATTGCACCTTAGCTTGGCGGCCACACTTACAGTTATAAAGGGGCCTATTGAAACCGATATGAAAGAACGGTTTATTTAACAGTTCAAATTAAGATACCAAAGTTGATAAAACTAAATTTATTCATGAGTTCAAATGGGTCCCAATAAGGAATAAATCTTTATTTCTAATTATTAGTTATTGGATTAGTTTCGAATAATGCCCATCACTGGAACTTTCTTCCTTAGAATTTTCCCCAAGACGGTTGGGTAAATATGTAAAGCAAGTGGGGGGTTGCGCTTATTTTATTTTTCTTTTGCATCCGAGTGTATATTAAAAAAAAAAACAAAATTTCTAAAATATCAATGGAAAAAATAATAAAATTATCACAGCAACCTAAATTATAAAATTTGATATTTTAACTACATATTCCTTTTTGTTTTTAAATTTAAATTATACTTAAAAATTGCTTAATTCTAATTTTATTATTTAATTTAAAACTCACAAATATTTACATTTTTTTGCCATAAATATAAATTAATTTTATAACTGTTATTTATATAAAGAGTATCTTTCCACCTCAGAACTTTATGAACAATATATACAATTTATTATTTATTTTGTTTTATTTTTTATAGAGCATACTATGGCACTTGACTCTTCTAAAAATATTAAATATTAAATAAAGTTCACATTAGCATTTCAGTCTAATATGAACAGTGGAAGTACTAACGCCGCTAATCAATTTCAAATTTAACATATTATTCCTATTTTATTCCGCTACAATATGTTATATAAAAAATATACAGGGTGTTCGCTGATGACGGAGGCAAAATTTGTTACAAAAAAACAGTTTATATTTATAAAGCATGGGTCTAATTCAAACACTTTTGAGGTATCAGTAATTTTATTATATTGTATGTATATATTATATATATATATATATATATATAATAAGAATATATATATATATATATATTACGATTTTACTCGTTAAAAATTTACAAACCGTTTACGATTTATGAATAATTTATCCAGGAAAGACGTAAACAATTTATTGAAAATTGCTCACATAGTAATAACTTGACTCGTTCCATAATTAACAAAATTTTTACTTGCTAAGTAGTTGTAAAATCGTGTCCTAAAATTTGCGCACTTTATCAGCAAACACCCTATAATATAACGAAATGTATAAAAACAATAAAAATAATCAATCGAGACGAATTGAAAATCAATAATTCAAACCTCTATTTTTTAGTTTATTTATGGTTATACTTTCAGAGGCTCGAAAAGTTTAAGTCATAGCAAAAGGATTTTTGTTTTTTTTCGGTAAAGTGAGGCGGCTACAGGGTGAGGATTAGAAGTTTCAGTTTTTTGCTTCTGACCCAAACCTATCCTTGAATTGCCTTCCCGGGGGTAATCATTCGTGCCGAAAAGTTTGGCAAATAGAGAAAACGAGTTTCCCACAAAATAAATAAGAAAAACCCCTTTAAGTGTGCATTACGCCAAACTTGAAACCCATTATTAAGTGTGCATTACATCAAGCGTTTCCACCCACAATTTCCGCAATTTACTGTACATTCTTACTGCAAGATGAGCTGCATTAATAGGCAACGTGTTAAAGAAGAATAAGGCCCTTAAAGGTTTACGGAAGGAAACTGTTGGGCCAGGTGATAGCCACTTCAATGACCCTTATGCTCTGAATGCCTCTCATCAAGATGTCTCGACCAGTACACTTTTGGAGGATATGCAAGGAAATTCGGGGAGAAGAGAAAGCAAAGAGATTGATCTGGAGGCTCTTCCTCGCCTGAGATAGGGCGGCTTCTATAGGCGGTTATGATCGGGAAATATTTAAAGATTTCATCAGTCGGGGCGAAAAACGACTTTAATCACGGACAACGCAATAAACTCAGCAACCCTCATTAAAAGCTGTTTTTACAGGTGTCTACTGCAAATTTCGCGAGAGATTGGATTCCAGTTTTGGACTATGTTGTCCACAAAACGAATAGAAAAAATGAAAAAAAGTTCTATCTAAAGCATTGAAAGTTAACAGTGGGTACTAACTTTGTTAGCATACTAACTACAATCTAATTTGAGAACCTAAAAGATGCATTTATAAAAGATCAAATGGCCAAAATCCAGAGAAAGGCCAATTAATGTGTCACAGAACAAAAGTCTAATGTGAAAGAATTAATGTCTAAGTTAGAGCGGGTTGAAACTTTCAAATGTTTCGGTGGAAACGCAATAACAGGTATGTAATGCCGAAGAAGAAAACAATGAAAAGGTAGGTGCCGTGAGTGAGCGAAGATTGTATCTTCATGAGAAAGAGTTTTCTGAACCTGCACGAAGTTTCTAAGTTTAATGAAGCCATTGGCGAACTATCGTTCACTCACGGAAACGAGGCGCACTGTACAAATTTTACTCCCACAGCCTTAAAATCAGGTTTCCTCAAAGTATGCACTGTACACTCGGAGGGCACCTGCATAACATAGGGGAGCGAATGGACGATACTCCAATACATCTGCCATGTATGAACCAAAAATTTTTGAAGCCTCTTAATTTACCAAGCATTACTGAGGTTCTATCCTTACCATACGGAGTTTCTGGCATTATTTTAAGGATATCTAGATTATGTACTACCTTTTTTATAGCGGGAATTGAGGCTCCTTTAAATCAATTAAAAAACTACAAAACAACATATTTTTAATAACAGTTTCAAATTTGTCCAATTCTAAGGCAAATTTAAAAGTAACTGAGAATCGAGATGGTGATATTAGGTGCATTAGTTCTTCCAGAGTTGTGGTTAAGTCACTAGGTCCGGGCTAAATCAGTAGTGAGACGCACCGCCGTCGACCAACTTATACCACACTGTCAGCTAACCCACAACACTATGATTTCTTTTGGTACCTGTTCCCCAGTTAGTTTTTCTGCTTTAGAAAAACAGCATTTCTTTCCATTTTTCTCTCTGTTTTCATAAATTTATTTTAATTTTATTCATTGTTTAGAATTGGTTATTTAGTGAACAAAGTTGACGGTCGGTGCGATTCGGCTCGGTTACCAGGCCCTCGTCTGTAGCGGCAGGTACGAGGGGCACATGTTGGTGGGTTGCTGGTGGTGAGCAGCCTGTTGACGTTGGTATAACAGCTGTTGGCTTTGTTGGTGCGAGTGGTTGGGACAGTGTTGGGGCGGTGGTTGGGATTGCGCTTGCTGTTGGCGGGTCCCGTCCCCAACAGGCCCCGTGCCTGAACAAGGTTTACCATCCTTTACTAAAACCGGCACGGCTACTCTCCTAGGTGAACTGCCTCCCTGAAAACAAAACATTCATTAATGATGTGTTACCAACACATTTAAAAGTAGTAGGGTGTTATTTTGGATGAGTTTGGGCCGGCACTCTAGAAACCGCAAATATTCAACGCCTACTTGCAGGAAACAAAATATCTTCATTTAACGAGTTGTATACATTCTTTCTTTATATGTGCACATTTTTGTCGACAAAAAGATACAATTTCACTTATCAAATAAATAAGTCCTGGAGTATTTTAAAAGTGAAAATGTACTTGTCTACTTTTCCTCAAGCGTCTTCAAACTCAGATTTTAGCAACAACCAGCTCTAGATGTTGTATTTTCTCTTCTCAGGTAACACCGAATCCTAAATAAGTAGATGTGTAGAGACCAAAACTAACGGGATAAAATGATCACCAGTTTAAGTTATCACCAGATTATAATTTTCTTCTTTTTAGAATATAAAAAAAATTATATTTCAGTTTGAATTGCGAGCCTAAATGAAACAGGCTTGACGCTTTTTACTTTTTATTTGTATTTCGAGATATCTATGTCAAACACTGAAACTGACTAAAGACAATTTTTTTTAAATGGTAATACGTATTTTTGGGGACAAGTTTTGAATATTGCTTAAAAAAAATGTGAAAGATTTGTAAAGAAACTTTCTTTACACGCGCTGAACATTTGAACATCGGTACCATGAAAACATTGGTCGAAGGTTAAGCTCTTAGAAACCCACAGTAGTAATAAGTGAAATCAGAAAAATGAATTGCTTAATGTTTTTAAAGGTCTGAAATTACGAGCTGAAGTATGAGTGAACAGTTGGTATTCTTGCTAATTTGTGTACCTTGTGTCGTTTAACCAAACATTGTGCTTAACATTTTAAACTGCAAGTTTTGCTAAGGATAAAATGATTAATCTTTTTTCTGACCCTGATACTGTTGGTCGTTGGGCTGATAAACTCTTAAATGAATTACTAACGTGAGAGAAATGGAAAAGATTGGATATTTTATTGGAAAACATGGCTTAAACAAAATTGTACACACACGTACTTACAAATCTACCATTTTTTCGATTAATTTGCAAATGCCTAATGACTACTAATTAACAAAATCAATCTGGCTGTGACAAACTTAGATCACCTACATTAATCGGAACTTGTTGGCCACAAAAAAAGGCGCAGAAGAGAACAATACTCGCGCAGTCTTACAGTCAGCATAAGAGACGATAAATCCATCTGCCATAATTGGCCAATAAAACTGTGAGTCAGAGGTACCAACTCTTGTGGCTTCAGACCAAATTTTTAGATTTATTCGGAAGTACGTGTTAAATTGATGGAGAAGTAATCGTTAGATAAGCTGACAAAGTTTTATATTTACTCGGAGAGAGCAATTTATGGTAGATTGTTTGCAATTAATAGACGTGTGCTATTTTCTGCAGACAGTAGAAAGACAATGAATTAAACATGGACCGTGGTGTTTGCTGTGACGGGGTGCATGCGATCAGAACGCCCTGTTTTATATAATAGGGAACATGGGGTTGGCAGCGCCCTCTGACAATCAGCGCACGACAGCACTCGTTAATTAGTACTGTCGAACAATTAGTAGAGCGAATATGGAAGAGAATAGCGTTTTGTACAATAGCAAATGATCAAGCCAGCACTTCAAGCAGACATGGACTTTCTTGCCTCGTCCGCTCTTCATTAATAATCCTGCAGACATATCAGAACTTCCCCCTTCCCATCATTTCTCGAGATAGATATTAATTCCAGAGTATACCAGGTGTTTTTAAATTTAATTCGTACTTTTCTCAAAAACTGGTACAACTTTTTTTTATTTTATTCTAACAGATTAACTGAACACAGGGGCGTAGCCAGAATTTTGTTGCGGTAGAGGGGATGGTAAGAGAAGTAATTCATTACTTTTTTATTTCAAAACTATTCTTTCATTTAAACTATAACTCAATCACTTTTTAAATCAGATTGTTTCTCCGAATATGTGTATAAAATGATTTAGGCTACTTGTTCTTTTAAAGCTACAAAATAAACATCATTAATTGACAATAATTAACGAATTAAGATAAATTCGTATTTTAAACTTTGTCTCTGTGAGATTCTCAGACTCTACTCGAAGAGTGAATTATGAGACCTAGGAATCTTGGGTGTGATATCTGGGAAATTCTATAAAAACTGGCCATATTCTTTCAGGCCGTGCAAGTAGCAATACGTTTACGTTATTTCTATTAAAATGGATAATCAGACAACCAGCTTTAATGGCTACCAAGTCTCACGTAGTTGATTCAAGGAGATGTGAGGCTAACTGAGAGGACATTCTGATGAGTGTTTGGTTGGACGACAGCTGCCCTGGTCTGACAACGATTCTGAGCTGCCCTCAAAGGACCAAAGCCATTTACAGCAGAGCAACATGCCGCAGTATGGTGAGAGGCAAAACTTCACATCGGCAATACTCCAACAGGGCTTGACGCCATTCTCACGACCGTAGTCTGAGTAAACACATCATGGGCTTGTCAACAGATAGACCTTGACGCACGAAGAAGAAACGGCACTACACTGGGTATATTTTGTCGCTCTGCTGAGAGTTCGGGACTTGGGAGAAGAAGTTCTCAAGCCTTTAAAGATAATCCAGAATTCCTCCTCCACGCTCTTGAATCTACTCAAACAGGAATGATCAAACTGAGGGATGCTCCTACAGGATGCACAACAGATCACCTGGGTCGTTGTAGTATAGGCTAACGAACCCCCACGGAATCTAATCTAAAATTATGTCCTGCTTCTAAATAAAAACAGCTTCTATGAATGTTTTCAAAGTTGGCATTCTAGCTGCATTAATGTAGATTTATAATCCTAAGGAGCCGTTTAAAAAAGTGAAAAAAATCAATTCATATCAGAGGCAATTCGGATAGGCCAATTTTGTCCAAATGCTTATTCTCGGGTCATTTGGTAGCACCCACACCACATATTTATTTGAAGTTCCAGCGGTTTTTATTTTCAAGTTACACTGACAAGACAGATAGCAGGCTCGGAAGGGAGATTTACCTAAAGGTTCCCTCATCTCTAGAGGATTATAAGCTCGTTGCTTTATCAAATATTTGTATTGACTCCTAACATCTCTAGTTAAACCCTCTTTCATCCAAGCTTAACTTGGCTTAGCATTATTAGTTGACATAACTTTCTGTCAAGGCCGGCACCCTCTTTTCCAGCTGCTAGTGCTAATCTGTGTATTATTAGATTGAGGTTAAATTAAAAGAGGAGCAAAAGGTAGTAGGCGGAAATATATTGAGAGAAATTATTTTGGCCACGGATTGTAAGCTTTTTTAACAGTCGTAAATTTCCGATAATCCAATATGAGTGACTCTGTCGACCAAAATCACGATATATAAAATAACAGTCCAGTTGGGCATTGCTTAGTAATGGGCTAGTATTTACGATCCGAAACGAGATATCGCATACCAATTTTTAATAACTCTTAATACTGGGAAAAGGGAGTATTGCAATCGTGCCAACTTTTCTATACACTTCCGCTTTTAGGTTCTCTGGATCCGTAAAAGTGTTTTTTATATATTGAAATGTCCGTTTGTTTTCTAAAAATCGCTTGCTTTATTCCCAACACAATACAGCGCGCTTTAACTAAAAACAATTTTCGGACATAATTTTCATATTTCGATAAGGCTTTATATAACACCTGAAAGTGCAGAGATATACCACTCACTATTTCACAAGAATTCACGTTCTGTTATTTGAAAATATAGTGCTGCACGAGACCGAGACGAGGCGAGACTTTATGCAGTCTCGGTCTCGGTTTTTTGAATTTTTGTTTAAGTATTAAAAGCGGTTTGCTATTAATAATCTTTTCAAAAAATGTTATTATTTTCTAATAATTATTTTAATTTATATATTGGTAATGAAAATGTGTGTAAAAGAAGACAACTACTTACACTTCAATGCATCATATATTACTATTACTGTTATATATCTTTATATAATTTCAAAAAGATGTTAAAAACGCGCCAAATGAAAGACCCAAATAACATAGCTGCCTGCTATAACAAGTCGATTCGTGAAATAAAAAATACACCTCCCAACAAACTTCCCACTCCATTAGTTATGGCTGTTGGTGAAGATAAAGAATCTGATGATTCACCTTTTGACGACGACGACGACTGCATCAATATTTTTGCACCATTTGCTCAAAAATCAGCAAATATCACCGAAGCATGGAAGACAGAAATAATTAATTACACCAAATTAGACCAAGCACCAGTAGACGTTGACATTTTAGAATGGTGGAAAACACTTGAGAATTCCTTCAAAAATTTGTCTAGAATGGCAAAAGATATTTTTAGTATCTGTGCAACTTCAGTGCCATCGGAAAGATTATTTTCGCAAGCTGCGATGATAATGACCAATAGAAGATCTTCTCTAACTTCTGACTCAGTAAAAGCTCTTTTATGTATCAATGCTTGGGCAAAGTGTATCTTAAAAACGAAAATTTGTGGCAATATTTTTTAGGTGCATAGATAGTCTTTTTTTCAAATTCATTAATTCCAAAATTCTAAAATATAATTCAAATAATTAGATTATTAATAGTGAAATTTATGAAATTGAATGAATGAATGAATGATATGAATAGTGAAATTTAGTGAATTTATGTAAAAATTATGTAATTCGAAGGGGGCCGCCACGGTAGCCGAGCGGTGTGAGACCTGCGAAGCTAATGTGTATTGTGTTACTGGGTTCGATTCCAGGTCTTAGGCCTTGGATTTTATTTAATGTTTAATACGAGAAATTTATAGTAAAATATGTTTGCTAGTCGCCTCCGTCCGCGACACCTAATTGGTAGTTGGACGTAAAGCCCCTCCTGAAAAAATAGGCGATTACTTTACTTTGCTTACTTTACTTATGTAATTCGAAGTCAAATAGATGTAGTAATATTGAACATATATAATAAAATCGTATCTTTTAATAATTAATTCAATACCTGTAATGATTATTTATTAATAAAGAACACGGTACCGAGACCGAGATTTATCTCGTTTCTCGTGCAGCACTATGAAAATACAATCTGAAAACAACTATGTATTTATAATCTAAAACACAATAAGATCATAGGTTGTTGTGTATATCATTATTTATTTATTTATTTTTATTTCTTGAGTTTAATATGTAACCAGTCTTTAAGAACAGGAATTTTCTCTGATAGCTGAAAAGAAGCATCTGTAACCTCAATCTCTAAAAATAGGTATTCACACTAAAGCATTAACTTTCGCTCAATCTCGGTATTGCATTGTGCGCTTGCAGCAACCTTGTAGAAAGACACGTTTCTTGCCACTTAGATCAATTTTTCCGTAAAGAGCAGCAAGAAAGATTCCTAATTTTTCGTTCAACAGAGACTAAGCTGGTTTGCTGCACAAACAAAATGCTGGTGGAGTGCGAAGAAAGGTTGCTGGTTGATCTACATTGATTCTTTTGTGGCATTTGATATTATACCCCTTCCTGGCTGGCTGCTTAAGAAACTGGCAGGGTTAGGGATCCACTCTCCGTAACTCTATTGGTTTTCTTTGTATTACAAGAGACAAAAACAGCTCAATTGAAATGAAGCTATTTCTTCAGTTGGAATAGATGTTTCATCGGGAGTTCTTCAAGAATCTAAGTTGACCATGGAAGCTTCTGGCTTTTATGAATGATTTGCCAAACGGTTTTAAAAAATGTAAGCTTTGTTTTTGCAAATGGTTCGAAACTTTTCATGAGAATAACTTCTTAGAAGACACTCAGAAGCTACAAGAAAACTTATATTACCTGAGTGATTGGATGAAAAAGAAGTGCTTGGACTTAACAGTATCCTTCATCAGGCCTCTTACACTGTAAGAGATTCTCTCCTGAATAAAGGTAAAGTAGTGAGGAAACTGTGAGAGCTCGTGGGCCTGGGATTCCAACTTAAAGAGCACTTGATGAAGAGGGTGAGAAGGCAGCTAAATCTGAAGATCTTATAATTAGTCATTACAGGGACATCAACCCAAGTCTAAACGTGCCAATTTGTTCTGGCTGGGTCGCGAATTAGGTTAGTAAAGATGTAAAAGAAATTTTTCCTCTTCCTCAAATTAATTTTCAATGTTGACGAGGTGAATTTGGGAATTTCTTTGAGAATAAGCGACTGAGGTATGATCTGTTTTGTTTTCTAAACACTAAATGGCGAGATGGATTGTACCAAAAACTTATCTAGAGTGAGATTCCTGGTGTCACCTTTCAGAATGAGGTAGACACGTGCAGGTGAAGGTGGACAATACCCGAAGAGCTGGACATGTTTGCATCAGATAACAATATTAGCATTTTTTTAAAAAGAGGCTGGTAAATTTCTTGTATGTTATTGCAATAACGTGTAAACTGTTCGGCTTTGAGTTGGCCTTGTTGTCTTGAGTCACTGTTTGTATGACTTCAACTATTTCGGCTTCGTAACTGCTTCATAATCTTATTATAAATGTAAAACTTTTTTGTAAATAAATTTTAAACGTTTGAAGAATATTTGCTGAAGATACAGTTTTCCTTTCAACATCATGTTACTGTGAATAAAAATTTTGCTAAAATTCTCAATTATCAGAAAAATCGTAGAAAGTGTCTCAAATTAATGACTGTTTCAGGTATTCGAGCTGTAGAAAATACATTTCTAAAAGTTTAGGAGTTTAAATAAAATCCATTATACGTTCAAAAATTTAAAAAGAATTGATTTTAGCGAAGCCTACCTGGTTTTGGGCATTCTGTTCAGCCATGGCTTTCTCTTTCGCTTGCCGTTTGCATTTGTATCTATGGTTTTGAAACCAGATTTTCACCTGAAACAAACGAAAATAAATTTTAATTATGGATTCTACTTTAGCTTTCGTGGAAAAGCGTTATTTAAGAAAAACATGTTTCACTCCTACAGTTAATTTTTAAATTTTGGTCGTGCCTTTGAATTTTATTCTTTACCGAAAAAATTAATTTCTCTGCAATTGTTAAATAATAGACCATTAAATACGAAGATAATATGAAGAAATATTTAAAGTTTGCAGGCGGTGGAGTGTATGGCCTGTTTTGCAATTACCGGAGCTACGTAGTACATACTTACACCTAGCCTAGCAATGTGGATTTTGTTGGCGTAGAAAAGTATGAAATGTTTTTGTAAGTGGCTGTGAAGTGCCATCATGCTCTTATTCCTACTAAGAGGAAGTATTGCAATCGTTAAAATTGAGTGAACCAATTTACATCCATGAATTGTCGTTCGATTCAAAATGTTCTTGTTCTTCTTGTTGTTACCTTTTTTGTAAACAACGTAGCGCCTAAACGCGCGAACCAATTTTCATGAATTTCAAAATTCGATTCGGAATTTTATGTAGATGTGCCTTTTGGGGGTCTCGACGCTGTACATCGAATGGGAGAGGAGTTAGCCCCCTTTATGTAAGGCCCCCTCAAAAATTATTATTACTAATTACTCTGTAAATCTTGGCCCGATTTTGATAAAATTTGGTAGGATGATAGGGTTAGGGCTTCCCCACGTAACATTAAAGCGGCGATCAGCTCTTACACTTGTTAAGGAGAAGTATAGCAATCGTTGCAAATTATCGACACGTGAACCGATTTTCATGAATGAAGTGTCATTCGAATCGAAATTTTGTACAGATTTGCACATTAAAAGTCTCGACGCCGTGCCTCATAAGGAGGGGAGTTTGCCTCACCCAAATAAGACCCTTTCTAAAACTATTATTACCAATATTTCTATAACGCTTAGCCCGATTTTGATAAAATTCAGCTCGAATAAGTGGTTAAAGCTCCTCTACGTTGCTGATGCCCTTGCACCTACTAAGAGGAAGTACTGCAATCGTTTAAATTATCAATGAGTGAACCGATTTAAATCAATGAATTGTCGTTCGATTAAAAAATCTTTGCCTCTTTGCCTTTTAGGGAGAAGTACTGCAATCGTAGTTTATTTTTCTTACTCCTCTTAAAAGGAAGTACTGAAATCGCAGTTTAATTTTGCTATTTATGTACAAATACCTTCCTATGTTATTCAAAACGCTTTTTCAAAAAAATTGTTATTGAGGATGGTTTGGGGGAACGCAACTATAATCATTATTTAAAAAGATCTCTCCAGTGGTAGTTACGGTTCCGACTTAACACCTTATCAGATTATAATGATAGAATTGCTTATTCCAAATTTTAAAAAAATCTGTAAAGAAGATATGTAACTTTGTAAAATAGACAAAAAGGAAAATCTATCCAAAAGGTACAAAAATCTCCTTAACAAAAACTTACAGTTTAAAATGTTAAGTATAAGGGTTGATGAAACGCCAAAAGGTACACAAATCAGCGAGTACCCAACATTTCATTAATACTTCATTAATAGTCAAGTAATTCTACTGCATTAATTTTTATTAATAAGTTATTTTTTAGAATTTATTAGATGTCACAGACCCTTATGCTGGCCACTTCATTTATAATATTTTTTTGTTATAATTATGATAAACCACATATATATGTACATGCATGTTAAAGTAGAAAAAGACAAAGTTAGAGTAGGCTACTGTCTTGAATTCGTCTTACCGAAATATTCGTGAGCACAAATAACACACAGTTAATAACAAGTAGATTATTCAACAATATTTACTCATTTCTCAATTGTAATTTAATTTAGTCCCCCTAATTTTACTTATGGTAAAATACTGGAATAATTAGCTGTCCTAAAAATATGCATATCTTATTTACTTTATATTACATATATACAACATTGTGGGATGAATACCTAGATTGAGAATGTAATTGAAGAAAACTATATTATTTGCGATAAAGCCAGATAATTATTACCTATTATTATAAACGTTTGACTACTACATAAAATAACAATTACTTTAATCGAAGAATGAACTTAAACCGACGATTTTTATTTAAAAATAAAAATAAATAAATAAAATAAACAAAATCATTGATGTATGTTGGTGTAAGTTTTTTTTAAAAAAGGTTTTGAATTTTTTAGCCTCATAATTTTTTTTTATTTTTTATAACGTTTTTCTTTTTAACCTGTAATTAATAGTTTGATTATTATAAATAACTAGATATTACAGTCAATCTACAGTAATACTTGAACATATATTTTGTAGACGAAAATGGCCAGCATAAGGGTCGTGACATCTAATAAATTCTAAAAAATAACTTATTAATAAAAATTAATGCAGTAGAATTACTTGACTATTAATGAAGTATTAATGAAATGTTGGGTACTCGCTGATTTGTGTACCTTTTGGCGTTTAACCAACCCTTATACTTAACATTTTAAACTGTAAGTTTTTGTTAAGGAGATCATATTAAATATCAGGATAATATTGTCAATAAGAAATGGGAATTTACCAAAAAATTTCATATTTTGATTGTTAAACTTAAATTGGCATTAGGGTAGTTTGCTGCAGTTTTCCAGAAGTGAACTCCAGCCAGAATTGCATGAAATAATGAAATGCTTTCAGGCGCCATAGAGGTTCCAGAACGATATCTTTTCTAATCGTCAGCCAGCTTTGAAGGTGTTTGCTGCACCCAGCTGGGAGTCTAAGCTAATAAAAGACTCCATAAGATGCCTGGACTAAATTGTCCAGGAAGGATGCCATCTCTGGACATTTAGGAATTGAGTGTATCGAAAAAGTTGATAAACTTTCCAATGGGATACAGGTTTATGCCATGTTGTTCTAGCCTGCTGGTTTTTACTTATTAAGTTTCTGATTTTTGCGGATAAATTTGTGCGTGTAGTGCGTCTTTACACTTTGTGACGAGTGCACCGAACAGAAGATATTATAGAATAAATCAAGTAATCAAATGCTTCAGCAGTCTCTTATGCAGATGAAAATGTAGTTAGGTTTGCAGTGTAGTGCTCTTGAAGTTTTTAAAAAAATATTCAGGTTCAGTTTTTGCTCTAGTAGAGCTTGAATCAGTCTCCAGTGAGGCTGGAATGTGTCTGGGGTGGCTGCGAAAATAATACCAGAATGGAAGAAGTGTTCTGGTGAGTTAGTAAAGAAATCTAAGATCAAGTAATCTGGAGTGAAATGTTATTCAACCTGGCAAGGTGAATACAAAATTCAGGTTCAGGGAAAAGGAAAATTTTACGCGGCAATTGAACCATTCATCCCCAAAAAGCCATGGTTCCATGGCTTTAGCGCGGAGAGAAGGGTTTATGGTACAATAACACGGTTGAGACTAAACCACAATTACTCCCCACATCATCTGGCAAGAATAGGCGTCAGCATCAACGGAACCTGTTTCTGCGATGCAGAATCGGATGCTGACGCCAATCATTTAATTCTGGCATGCCCACTATTCTCAAAAAACAGAGACAAATTATGGAAGGCAATTATAGCCTCAAACTGCACGCTCCCACCAACTTAAATTCCTTCCTAGTGACAAAGGACCCCATAGTATACGAGTACATGGAACTATTCGAGTATATTAAATCCAATCAAATACCAATATAACGGTTTATACCAGTGATGGGCAAAGTACGGCCCGCGGGCCAACTCCGGCCCGCGAAAGTATTTAATCCGGCCCGCCGAGGGTTCATCGACATGGATAGTATATGACCCGCTATAATTACGTTTTGACGGTCGAGAAGTATAAAGTAGATTCTACTTAGTAGAATAATAGATGCATAACCTATAGGTGAAGCTAAACTAGCCGCGTAGTTACACAAGTGTGTAATGCTGTAATGTTTTTATAATATTATGATTAAAAGCTTTAACACTAAATGCATTTTTTCTATAATTCTGGCCCTCCTCTAGAATTTCTTAAACTTTGTGGCCCCCCATTAAAAAAGTTTGCCCACCACTGGTTTATACCGATAATACCCTCTGGCTAATTAGCAAGAACTAAAGGCCATAAAAGATAAAAAAAAAAAAAAAAGAAAGTAATTTGGATCAGGCTTTTGTCCCGGGCAAGCCTGCAGTGTACGATAACTCATCAGAATGTCCTCTCAGTTAGCCTCACATCTCCTTGAATCAACTTTGTGAGACTTGGTAGCCATTAAAGCTGGTTGTCTGATTATCCATTTTAATAGAAATAACGTAAACGTATTGCTACTTGCACGGCCTGAAAGACTATGGCCAGTTTTTATAGAATTTCCGGGACATCATACCTCAGATAAACGCCGTTCTCCCTTCTTCAGTCTTCAAGCATTCCGAAAATTTCACATTCTCAAACTTAAAGTGATTGCTCAATTACTAAAATGAAAGAGCCTGTGAGTCCTTGACATAGTTTCTCGATTTGTCAGAATTATTGGTACAATAAAATTGTAGAATGAAGTTTTAAGAAATGTTACTTAAGGTAAATCTACAAAGCAAATAGGGTTAGAGAGGGGGTGACCGCTAGTTGCAGTTGCTTCCCCCACTCACCTCTCTTTAAAATTAATATCTAATTGAAATCACTTGGCCTCATATTTCCCCTCATAAGAGCATCACGGCTATGAATTCCATAGGCATCGCCAGGTTCCAAGCCAGGGGAAAACAGCTTAAAAGTTTACAGATCTTCCTGTGAAGATAGAATAAAGAGTAACTTTTTATTAATAAGGAAATAATTGTTTTTGAAAAATTCCATAGGTTCATGTGAAATTGACAAGCATGTTTGAATACTATAATCGTAGTTCTCCGCCCATATTGTGGCCATCTACCTCTATTTCTTAGTATGTGTGATCCTGCGAGGACTTGAAAGAGCGCACAACTTTGATGGTATTTGGCTGATGGCTGGGCGTATAGAGGAGACTTCAGCACGGCCTTTTTCCTCGCCTCAAAGACTCATTTAGGACTTGGAAGAGGACAATGTCTTTTAGTTCTTCTCTACTACTACCTTTCTTCGTTCTTGTTTGATGCCAAGTTCCATCATCATACTACCAAATGGTAAAACTGCAGAACGAAACTGACTTTTCTTTTAATTTATCCACTGTCATTAGTAACATTTATAGAGGTGTTATCTGCAGCCAAAACCACCAGCTAGCAGTAAGTGACGAATGATTGAAGGGAGCAATAGATATCAATTAACTCTTTTCAAGGGCCTAATAGTCGCAAAACTAATTTTGTTAGAGAAATGTTTCAAATGAAAGATGCAGAACGTCGCAAGTACAATGTAAATACGAAGTTTACAGAAAAATTTCAGTATCATTATGGATACTGAAAAACACCAATTAGCTGTGCGGTTAGCGTATTGGAGGTCCCGGGTTCGAATCCAGCTGCTGGCTTTTAGATTTTCTCTTCCTAGGAGCTTCTTACAGCTCACTATCCGGTGATGGACAGTGGTGTCTGTAAAGAGGGAACACTGTCCGGAGGCCGGCAGTGCACTGGAAAAACACTCGGTGTGCCAATAACCTCAAATGTTGCCGCGCCTTAAAATCAGTAAAACAAATAAAAAAAATTATGGGTAAAAACTTTGGGAAGTTTTCTTCGAACGCGGTGTTAAATACCTTTAACTTAAACTGTTAAAGCAGCACCCTAACTTTTACTATTAACCGTACATTATTTTGAAATGGATTTTAAAAAGAGGCTATTTAGTTTATAAATTACGATCTAATTACCAGCAGGAATAGAAAACAAAAATTCTCAAAAGAAAATGAAAGAACACAACCACCATTTTGTTTATTTGCTAATTATAAGGTTTTATTGGTCGGGGCAGGGTTTATTTGAATAGGCTGCGACTAGCTAACAATCCCGGTATTCTATTGGCCCAACAGAACGCTTATATTTCACACTTCAAACATCCACCTCTATTGGTCAATTTTTTTATTGCTAATTTTATTCTATAAAACGTATATTTAAATTTTCCTTACAAATTTTCCCGTCATAGGTATATCATAAATTATCGAATTATACAAGAAAAAAATTTAATTTCAAAAACACCATATGTAGATATACCTACATTTCATTTTTATGTATATATTATAATTTTAATCTAAGCCCGGAGCAGAAATGTTAATAATATTGTTAAAGCAAATTAGGCATGTTCAATATAAAACTGCCGCCATATGGCAGTCGATTAGTCTTGTATTAATTCCATGTGTTACGCAAGTTTAGAGCGAATCTCTGGAAAAGTTTTCTGATAAACAACTAAGTACTAGCAAATAATTGCATCAAGCGATCGTCCTTACTATTACTACCTAAAAGGAAGAACTGCATCGTGAGATTTCCTATTCTGAGTTTCATCATAAATACTGTTTTGAGTTCTTGAGAACGATTTGGCTTAAACACTCGCTTAGCTTTCTAAATGAAAGTGGATACTGACTTCACAGTTTGGGAACAATAATTCACACAACTGATTTGAGTAATATGAGGTTAAATCGACTCCGCAGACCTTTAGTTAGTCTGTGTTTGTGGTACTATCAAATAAAGAGAATGCAACATCACATGGCACTTAAAAAGTTAAAACATGAAACTAATTTGAAATCCGTTTCACTATTTCTGTTTCAATCTTGGACCAGTTGGACGCTGCTCCCTGATCCAACTAACTTAGGCCACAGCCTGTATTTAGACCATGTGAGTAATGAAAGAAACTTACTTGAGAAGGGGAAAGTTGACTTGAATGCAATCCAAAGCCTTGTGAAACAGACCCCAATGTTTCTATGATCCCAAGATATAATGTTAAAAATATAAAATTAATATTTTGTCGTTCTGCGCCATTTTGTGTCGGTACTAACCATGCAGCGGTGGGTCTGTGTGGCTTGCGTAGTGACGACACCGCCTGCACTCAGCTCTTCAAGCTGTAATCTAACGAGCTCCAAGCCATCCAACACACCACTGGAATAACTAGTATTGCTTTATGCTTCATTCTTCCAGCAAAATATTTATTTAGTTACATTTCTTCAACGTTTTCTATTTTTTTTAACTTCATAAATTCTTTTATTATTAAGAGCGCATTAATACACATTGCGTTTTAGCTTCTGTAATCCCAAGGTGGCCACTACAACTTCCATTATCAACTTAAAGCATTAGCTTCGATTAATGAAATAAAAACACTGGTTAAAACAAGGTCAAAATTTTCTGAGCAAAATTAGTGGTACCAACGTTAGCCCCAGCATAATGGTGCCCCAAACGCATTAATTTTTCGAATCGCCCCACAGTAGTGTAAAAGAAAAATCCTCCGAAATAGCTTATTCCAAAAGTCGCAATTTTCCTAAATTTTTTTAAAAAAATAATAAAGATAAAAAGTAAACAAACTGAAAGCTGATTGATCTGAAATGATTGGGGAGGGGGGTCGCGAAACAAGTAGTCGTTGGCCACTCGGTGTTCATGTGCTTCCGAGCGCATTGGAAAGCGATAGTTTCATTATTAAACTGATTAGCACAATCACACCATACTTTAAAAAATGAGAAATGCTATAAATAAACGTTGTTTCAAACTGATAAATATATGTTTCTATATTCACATATATTTATATATTAATTCAATATTTATGTATAAAACACTGTAAGCATCTATTCACAGAATAAACTTATCGTACTAAACAAGAAAACAAAGAGGAAGTACTGTTAGATGGAAGTGGTTGCGGCCGACTCTTGCACAAGCCACACGGGCACGTCATTCTGATCAGTCTCACCCGACGGAAGAAAAAAGTAAATAAATAAAGGGTTGCTTGTTCACACCAGAATTCTTGGGCGTGCAGAAAGGAACATGTCGAAATTCTCTACCAGCAGAAGTTAGAGAGGAAGCTGGAGTGACGACCAGCATGATCTGCATACTTCCGCCAAGACCCATTGTGCTCTCCCTCACTATGGCAACCACCAGCTTCGAACTTTCTCCGGGATCCGGCAGTATTACTTTCCTGCAAGGTTACCCCAAGCTACGTTTTTAGATCAGGCCGTATAAAAAACGATTTTTCCCTTTAGGTCTTTTAACATTTCATTTTATTTTTTAAATGGACAGGGAGCTGGCCAAACCTATCACCGCCAACATTTTCGAAAAAAATCTTAAAAAACTGACAAAACAATTAAGCAAGGTTGACCATTTTTGAGAAAAACTTTATTGTGGCGGCTTCCTTTGTTGGCATCTAAGCGAAACATGAAATTTGAACTGGGATTTTTCGTTTTTGAATTGTGGTGGATACAGACAAACACACATAGACCATTAGGCAAAAAACCATTTTCCGGACTAAGGGAACTCGAACCGGATATGAAAACTCAAACTGGGAAACCTACTCTATCACAACACCTACTCCTACTGTAGTAGGGTGAGGCAAAGTAAGAAGAACCGAAAGTCGCAACCAGCTCCATCGGAGCCAATAAGTGTCGCTTCCTACGAAAATGTTTGACTGGATTAGTTTGTTCGGCTTTGCTGATTTTCCTAAAAATGGCTCCAACAGTTTCAATTATATTTCGGACATTGTGGATGTACACAACAGTTATCGTTTTTTCGGAACTTCTTCACGAAAAAACTATTACAAACTGGTCTGTCTTTCTGTCCGTATCCTCAGTAACTATAAAAAGCACAATCACAGGATGTTCAAATTTGGTAGTTCGCTGAGAAGCGAATAGAGGACGCCACAATAGCTCCACCGAAACTGCCATTTTATTGCGATGATTAATCAGTATTCTTAGTTTTTTCGAAAGCGGCTCCTACGTTTTCATTTAAAGTTCTCTAGAGATTAAAAACGTACAATTCTGCAACTTATATTCCCAATTTTTCCCCTGAAAATTAGATTAAGGGACTAAGAGTGCTGTGAAGTGCCAAAGCAAGGGACGGCCTTATTGCTCGTGTTCTGCTGAAGGCGTTGTATTGTTAAAATCCAGTTCAAAATCACTTCCCATTCCGGAACTATCCATTTATTGAAGGTTTTTTATTTTTATTCTTTAGGGACTCTTCTCTAAAATGGCTTCTACGTTTATCTCTAAAATAACGGTTTCAGTGTATCAGCTTATTTTTAGGTGGCTGGGGAGGTTCTCGTGGAACTGCATACACCTTGTGAATGTGGACAGAGCATTGTCTTGATTTTTGAAGGTACCCAGTAAATTGCAGTGCGTGTTTTGAAAGAATTTGGCACCACTGCTGCCAGATGTAGCCTACACAGCACTATTATTTGGTGAGTGCATTTCGTTACTGAGTGTTTGTGGGTTTGCACTCACTGAGGCAGGGCGCACCAGTATTGTTTAATGCGCGACAGATGCAGGCCGTCATCCCCTATTCTCGCATGAGCTTATACTTTTTTTACGCTTATGTATATAAACCCCATTGTCTTGTGTACCATACAAATACCAAGTGCACTCCCTCTGCCGTCCATTGCCGCAGTGCTCTCACAATGTCCGCCATTTTGACAAGCCCTCTGTTCTAGTAAACATTGGCATTTAATTTGAGAGAAGGGTGGGTGGCTGAATGCCAAACTCTCCCACCCTTCGCCCTAACATTTCTTTGTCGGGGTTAGTTGGCGCTGATGAAGGGGTGGCTTTGGGAGGTAAAGCCCTTAAATGGCACCGCTAGCGTTCCATTACAACCGGCCGGTAGAGGCGCATGCGCTCTGCTCGTCTGAATCAGTTCGGCCCCATCCGCTCTTTAGCCCCCACCACAGTGCTACCTCAATAATCTTTACCTCTTGGCTTTTCCAAGCCGCTCGTTTTGCTCAGAACGATCTAGATCGTTCTCGCTGGAAGTGGTCTTCACAACTGTTATTCCCACCACTCAAACCAAAATGCATTAGGTTTCCCGCGTGCAACGCCCTCCACCTTCTCCAAGCCTAATTTGTCCATTCAGAAGTATGGCACCAACCCAAGGACGACGCTTTACAACCCAAAAACATGTGAAATTCTTCACTTTATAATACTGCAACTAATTTAGAATTTTCCAACCCAGAAGTTTAACCCACACAATGATGAAGTGGTCCATACAGGAAGAACTTCTCCGGATACACCCCAAATTAACTTTCCTGTTTTTCTTAGTTTGTTTGTATTTCATTGAAATATCCTTATTAATATTTAATACGAGCCAAGTCCATAAATTTCACTGAAATTATGTTAGAGTTACGTCCAATAAGCCCTCATCCAAAAGTGCTCAAATTTTTCTCGGAAAATCTTTTAAATAATTGTTTAGAACAACTTCTGTGCAATAATAAAGAAAAACGTTCTCGAGAAATCACAACCAACTGAAAAATCGATTCTTCAGAATAAAAATGGTATTTCCGATTGATCGATTTGGACCGTAACCTTAATGTCTCGTCTCTTCCTGAGAAAGCAATGCGCGAACTTTTACGGCGAATTAATTGGATGTTTGGCTTTGAATGTATTTGTTTGCTACAGCTGAGTAACACAGTATCCTGAACAGGCAATCATATTGGTACAGTGTTTTCTTCCAGAATACTATTTATTCCACCTTCCATAAAAACCACAATTCTTGTCAATGAAGAAGATTCAAGAAAATTAAAAAGACCCAGGAACTCTCCTGGTAAAGGTATAAGTAAAAATCAACAAACACTGCCAGACATTAGACCTAGAACTGTTTCAATTTCTTCAAATAATTCTAATTTATTCCAATCTATCAACGAAGGTTTTATCAGCGTCAAATATCACTTCGAATCGCTTTGCGACACTCATGGTAGATGACTCTACTGCTCGAGTCACCAACATGAGCCTACATCCTACGGAAGGGAAATTCAATAGCTCCACCTATAAGGTTAGCAACTATGTAGAAATATGTGTCCTCAGGTCTCATGGCTTCACTTCAAACGGTAGCTGCGTCTAGGGCTGTGAGTAGATTCCTACAGAAAAAGGAACGGGATTGCACACATGTGATGTTGTGGAACATACTATCCCTCTCCCAACAAGAAATAGAGCTTTTTGGATTCAAAGTGAGGGCAGTCTCTTAAAGTTTTACGTCCAGTCAGACATCGAGCCTCACCAAAATAACCCTGACATTTTTAAATATTTTTAAATTATAGCCAGCTTTACTCCTAACTCAAGGTTGGAGAACTGTGTAAGATCAGCAGTATGGGCATTGTAGAGCTTACGCATTACCGAGAGATGCGTTAAGTGTGCTGAAAATCATCTTAGATCAAGTCAAGGGACTCACCAGCAGAGTGTGTTCTGGCTAAGAATATCTCCAATGTGAGCAACGGCTCCCTCATTCCACACGTCACCAGTAGACATCGTTTGCTACATGATCCTACATTCTACCTCAAACTCCTACCAATGATATCACCTTATTCCTAAGTACATTCATGAACAAATATCACATCACATTCCTTGCCACCGGTTTTAGCGAACTACTTTCTCAAATTTACCGCCCATAATTTCCCCAACCCACCAAGGGACTACCACCCCACAGAGACGTATTTTACAAGACAGAAGGATTGTCGTAGCAAAAATTACCAAAACTAGCAGTTCATGGTGTATGTGTATGGCTTCCTGTACTATGGTTTTGTAGCTGAAAGAAACCTGGAACCACACACGACACTGAAAACAAACCTAGTTAACATTCATACTCTCCTTTTAGTAAACATTCAAAGTTGAAGAGAAGTTTGACCCACAGATTTGTATTGGTGAGGCTAAAATTGCTTAATTGTGGAATTAAACTTGGTAGGAAGGCGTTTTGACTAGCGCGGCAGTTAAGTGCGCCATTTGCCGGAGCGCCCGCCCATTGAGTGGAGGACTGGTAGGGGAGCACCTGGCTGTGCAGCCGCAACATATGGCCGCCTAGGAGCTTTGTTCGCTGCCCGGCCAACTAGTACTGCTCAAGTAGGTGTTCATCTAAAAAATTAATTCTAAAAACCCTCAAGTTCGAACCCTCGTAGTTAGAACTGTTTGGAAAAATCTGGTGGTCAACTGCGATTAACTCGATACTTTTTTACATTATACAGGGGCACGCCTCCAAGTAGACCCTGGGACAGACTCTAACCTTGATTAAGTCTGATTTTTCCAAATCCACTATTCAGTTCTTCGGGTTAGCCACATTATTTTAATCATCGAGCATTCCAAAATTTTTGAAACAACTTAACCCATTCAGAATTTAGTTTTAGTCAATTTAGTTACATGTGTAAATGATAAGACAAATCTGCTGGCGAACACACAGCTTAGTGCAGTTGTCCAAATTAGATTTTTTGGCAACATCGGTTAGCACGGGGTAGTAGTTCAATGCTATATGGGTAAACTTCAGCTACATTATATGATAAGGTATTTATTTGGCTTTTAAAACACAAAATTTTGCAGCCAGTATGCTGGTAAAATACATTACTGTGCACTCTTCGCTAAAAATTACATAAATCTAGACATTAAAATGCAAATCCAGGCAATCAACTTTTCCTTCAAATTTTAAATTTTATTCACACTTTTAATCTTCATTAAAATTTAATTGGTGAGAAATTACACTGGAACGGTATTTTGGAAAGGAAAGATGTACCCTCCTGGAAATGGCTTAAATTAAAAAATAGTTGAGTAAAGTGGCAGTTGCAGTTGGCTCACTGTCATGTCCGGAAGTGTTGGCTAAACCAGATGCAAAATGTCACCAACTTCAGTTTTAGAGTTACGCTCAACACACACCACATAGACTGACTGACTCATAGAATGCCCACAAACTTTTTTATAATATATTTTTTCGGAAATGATTCCTTCATTTAGTAAAAAGTGTGAATTTAAAAAAAAAATGTGGTAAAGGAAATCTTGCAAGTTTCCACTTTGGTTTTCTAAATAATAATTTCAATAAAATGCTGTGATGGTTGTTCACGAGATATTTAGTGCATCTCGTTCTTAGAGATTATCATCCACTTGGCGCTTATGTCCTCTGTGGTGGATGCGTCGGAAAAAATTATTTTCCCCTGTGAAGAATTTTTCTAGTCGCAATAAGTGTTAAGTTCCCGCAATACGATATTGATAGTGACTTTTGTCAAAGCACTCAAACTAAATTCTGACAAAAATTGAAGTGGTCTTTCATTGAAGTGGTTATATAAGGCATTAAAGTTGTGAAAGAGCACCTGCGTCCACTCGCCGGGCTGAACGGAGACTTTAAATAAATATAATTGATAATAAGAGGATAATGGTGCACCAACCTCTTTTTGGAGAGAAGGTGTATATGGTGTAACTAACTCAATTCACCTTTATGGATTGAATTTTGAAAGTTCGGATGGATTCTTAGGTTTTTAAGATTATTTTAGAGCAAACTATTTGCTGTACATCACCTGCATTAGAAATACACCTAATACAAAGCTGAATTACGGAATGAAGAGCAATAAAAAGAAAAAGAATTCCGAAGTTGGGCAACAGTACGGATTCTATGAACTGGAGGTCCGGCGCCATAAGCTACAGTTTAATTAATGCTTCTGGTACTTCCGCCAAAGACTTAGCGACTGCGAACAACGTTTAATATCTGTAAAATGGACAGAAGAGAGTGCATTGTAAAAGGGAGACTGCAATACATATCGATCCACAAAACATTGTTATATGATTTTTTCATCTTTATCCTGCCAAATTAAATCTGAATCGGGCCAAGATTTATAGAGTTAATATTTTCAGAGTTTGGCCTCACATACAAGGGGTTAACCCTTTTTGCATTGTTTCTTCAGCATCGATACTCCAAAAGGCATATCTACATAAAATTCGGAATCAAATGGCTCCTTATTTATTAAAATCGTTTCATGCGTTCATGTCCAACGCTGTTTACAACAAAGGTAATAACAAGAATTTTGGAAAACGCCGTTTTTGCCACTTCTTGGCAACATTTTTGTTGAATTCTATTTGATCTGCTTTGTGGGGGGGCCATAAACGAGGTTTGCCCTTTATTTCAAATAAAATTTGGGAATTTTTTTTTGTATAAAAAAAAAAATGTCAAAGTTGGGTGTTTTTCAACGTTACGCTTTTTCGTGCCCTTTTGGAAACTGTCCGTCCATATGTTTTTAATGCTTCAATATCGCCCGCTATTTAATTAATTCGTCAGTAATATTCCCTATATACAAGAAGGGTGACGCGTTGACCTGTGGTAATTATAGAGCATTTCCCTGATCCCATGTGCTTACAAGATTCTTTCTAACATCCTGTTCCAGAGGCTCTTGCCGTTTGCAGAACGAGAGATAGGCAAATATCAGTGTGGCTTCCGTAGAGGAAAGTCAACAATCGACCAGATCTTCTCCCTGAGAATGACGCTCGAAAAGGCTGCGAAATACAACTTTAAAACACACCACCTGTTAATAGACTTTCAATCCGCATATGACAGCATTGATAGAGAACAGCTTTACAGCGCCATGATGGAAATGAATATCCCTGCTAAGCTAGTCCGCCTCATAAGGATGGCAATGTCGGGGGCAGAGTGTTTTGTGCGCGTGCAGGCAGATCTGTCGGAAAAATTTATGCCAAATAAGGGACTGCGACAAAGGGATGCCCTAGCCTACCTTTTATTTAACTTGGCGTTGGAAAAGGCTGTGAGGGACTCTGGTATCCAAGCTAGTGGTACGCTACTAAATAAGACTGTTCAGCTGCTTGCATACGCTGACGATATCGATATTGTACCAAGAAATGGCAGCCAGAAGGTTAGGCTTGGTAGTTAATGAAGGAAAGACCAAATATGTGCGCACAGGATATAGCTCTACCAACCAGGAACAGCAGCTGACGATTGCGCATTACAAATTCGAGACGGTTAATGAGTTTGGCCATCTAGGGTCCCTAGTTAGTAGTGAAAATCAAGAGAGCCTGGAAGTTAAAAGAAGAATTATGGCTGCAAATAGGTGCTATTTTGGCCTAGTAAAGTACATTAAAAGCATGCATATCTTCCGCAGCACGAAAATTCAAATGTATAAGACGTTGATCCGGCCAGTGCTTATGTACGGCTCCGAAGCATGGACCATGTCAAAAGTAGATGAGAAGTCCTTGGCGGTATTCGAGCAGAAGGTTCTCCGTAGAATTTATGGCCCTGTACGTGATGGACAGTACTGGAGGATCAGGAAAAACCGGGAGGTATATGCTTTGTTCGAGGAGCCGGATATCGTCAAAATTGTAAAACTCGGAAGACTGCGATGGGCAGGGCACGTGGCAAGGATGGGGGATGCAGAAATACCCAAAAAAATTATGGATGGTAGCGTACAAGGTCCCAAGACTCTTTATGAGTTGTAGCGCCATTTAGGAAGAAGAAGAAGATTTAATTAATTCTTTCCATAATTTTTTGAAACAAAGCGTAGGTTAAAACTAAAATATAGTTACATAAGAAAAGTATCCAAGCAATCGGTATCAGGAGATCTAAGCTCATTATCTACTTATGTTTATATAATTAGTTCATTCAACTAAATGATAGAAATACGTAATTCAAATGACTTGTGTTACACCAGATTGCATCTTGGTTTCAGAAAATTGCAAAACTTTCTTCTAAGAAATGTAAGTGAAAGGGAAAAATGAAGTTATGTTCTCAAGTAATTACAATTACAATAATAAATACATCATCTAGTGTAAATAATGAGCGGGTTATTGCTGGGAGGTTGAGAAGGGCAGAAGGGTGCTGTGGAGGGTGTAGCAATAGTTGGATGGAGGAGGCCATGTAATTTGGGAGATGCGCCGGAGCAAATATTGTCGAGGGAGAGGCCACCCTCATGAGCAAACACACTGCCTGCTACAGTAAACACTCCTCAGCCGAATATTTGATATACTCTGCCTCTCACATACCAGCAATAACCACCCCACCAACGCTATTTAAGTCAAATAATAAATAAATACATATTCCCATACTCTTTGGTCATGCCCTAATTGTAAACATTCCAAGTTTTAATTTATGTCCAATAGATCTACTCATTAGGTCCGAATCAAATATAAGTCCTTATTTTATGAAACTGGTGTAAACTAAATCTGATCCCCGCAAGAACACTCCCTTAAAGATCAAGAAGAATGTGAATTTGGGGTAACTGAAGTTTCATAGTACACGATATGACTACCAGAAACAACTGCGCTGGATCTTTCAAATTTTCAATTTCATATTAGGATGGCAAGTCTGATTTGGAGTTTGCTCCGGAAATTACCAAAATGATGTTCCGAGGGTGCAAAGAAGTGGTCTGAATGCGCATAACTCAAACACAAACAAAGGCAGCAAGTTCAAATCGAGTTTAGGTGTCCGAGAGAAAAATCTTTTGGAAATAATCGGAAGCGGCACTAGGCATTAGATAAAATGGTGGGATTTCATATTCTTCAGTTAACAAATACATTGCATACAATTAATTAGTTTAATAACTTTAAATTTTTCAATTTTCCGAAATAATTAGTTTTCAGCAGTGGTTGGAATAGGCTTTTCTGTTACCTTTCAGGTTATATTTCAGAGTAATTTACGGTTTCACAAACTGTATATTGATGGTAAGAATTAAATGTAAGTATTATTAAGTATGCGTTGGTTACTAAAATGTTGAGAGTTTGAAGAATCTGGAGAAAGTAGTAAGAGACACCTGATAGTTTTATCTATAATAATGCAGAGGTATTAAATATTCACGAATCTACCGTATTTAAAATTCCATTTTTCAAATTTATTTGAAACGTTGCTTGTAAATGAATAAACCGCTGCCACAAACTTTCAGGAAGTGAAACAGATAAAGGTGTGGACTCCTTGAATGGAATGGGAAAGTAACAGAGGAAAGTTCAGATCTTCAGAAATGTCCGCCGAGTAACTGGTAATTAAGGGCCGAACTTATCTTTAAACAGCATTATTAGACGTCGAGTAACTAACTGAAAAGTAACTACAAAAATCAATATAACTTCTGAGAAAAGTATATCGTATTCCTCATAATCATCTTCCGCAGATATCTCTCTCTTATTGAGAAGCTATTCCATCTATCTTCAAGTCCATGGACGCTTTCAATAATTAGAATTGAAGTCGAGTAATATGCAGAACAGCGTTAGCTTCAGCAAGAACTCCAGTAAGTACATTCCTTTATTCCGTGTAAATCCTACAGTTTAAATTTTGTTAAGTATGATTTGGGTGATAATGGAGGAGAGGTTAGGACAAATAATAATCATTCAATTCGATGCCCGGCGCAATGTAGCCAACGTAAATGACTCATAATGTGCTAAGTAAATAACACAAGGCGACGTATTAGACAAAATTAAACCGTTATTATTATTAAAAGGTTTGCCAGTGTTGACGTTGGGGCTTGTGTAGACCCAAGGCACCATTGTGAGAACCATTTAGCAGAAATTAATAATAGCAATAGCTTTTCCACTTGCGCCATTCTGGAACATCTGACTTACAAATTTTCTTCTAACTTATGATTTTAATTTTAGTTGCGTTTATTTATTTTATATACGCAAGTATTTTGTGCTTCCGTTCTTCTAAATCTTCCAAAGTCCTTAAAAGCCCTAGCAAGGTGCTCTCCTATAATTCCATTATTATGACACAGAATACAAATGACCTCACCTATTGCAGTCGCTTTGGATTTCTTTACCAGGCATTTACACTGGTTAGGATCAGGTATAAAAATTATTTTTAAGTTTTCGAAATAGAATTTTCACTAGAAATGCCCGTTTTGAAGGGGAATATGATTTTTCAAAAATGATCTATGTGCAAACCAGCTTGAACATTAAAGATTTTTTCCCGGAGTTCTGCGTAAAGTGGCAACACGAGGTTTCCTCCAGAGCCATTTCATGCACAAAGTCGAGTTTCCTTTCAAAATGTTTCAATTAAAATAAGAAGCAGGTTAAAAAAGTTTTCTAGAAATCGGAATAACCTAACCTAACCTATCCTAACCTAACCAGATAATCAGGTATGAACTCTCACTCGAGTTTCCCTAATTAATACCTAATAATTACGTTTTCTTACATCAATATCTTAGCAAATTACTGTGACCAATGGAATTTACTGGTAAATCTTAAGAAAGCAAAGATAATTATTTTTCGTAAGGGAGGCAGACTTGCGGGATCTGAGAAGTGGTTTTATAAAGGCGAAAGAATCGAGATTGTTAACCGGTACAAGTACCTGGGTGTCACGTTAACTCCCCGCCTTTCCTTTATCCTCCATCTTGAAGAAAGAGTCTCCTCGGCTAAGCTCGGCGTAGACAGGGTCTGGTCCAAATTTATTACAAATAACAATATTCCATTAAACGCTAAAATTCAAGTTTTTAACAGCGGCTCACGCGCAGTTGTCTGCTATGGTTCCCAAGTTTGGGGTTTCTAATCTTACACATCTTAGAAAAATTTCAAAGATTTTTTATAAAGAAGTTGTACGGTTTACCATCAGTTACACCTTCATGCATGTTAGCCATAGAGACTGAGTTGCCGCCTTTAGAATCCATACCCTTCATTTGCACTTGAAATATTTAATTAAGTTCTATCTAAAATTGTTGCCCTCCAGGTTATCAGAAATAAGAGTCTCACCAGGTTTAAACATTGGCTCACTCTCACCAGGTGTTACCAATATGATTTTCATTACACTCTGGCTGACCCTTCTGATTGCCCCAAACAGCTTCTGCAACTTCCAGATGTCATTTATAGGTCTCATCCGGTGGAGTCTGTAAACCGTGCAATACTATCCGAACGGTTTTTATTGTACAGAGTTTTGATTTCGGAACATCGAGACAAGGTTACATTTTCCTTCTCCGAGAACCTGAGCTGCTCTGAACTTTGCTGGCTATTTAAGCTGAGGGGAGAGTTATTATATTTGAACTGTAGACCTTGGCTTGAGAGAGATCCTGAAGTTGAAACTTGTTCTCTTTGTAATTTCCATTCCCGCGAAGAGTTATGCCATTTTCTGGGCGAGTGCCCTCTATTGGCAGAATTTCGGATCCTCTATTTCGGTAAGAGAAATCTCGCAAGGAGTGAAATTGTTGCTTTTTTATCCGGACAAGTAAATCCTCGTCCATTGATCCGCTTCGCTCGACACGCTTGGAGAGTTAGATACATCTGGATCACAGATTCATCTTAGAATTTATAATCATGTATTTTTAATTTATTTATTATTATTATTTTGTACCTTCCTCTTTATTGTACTTAATTAATTTGTTACTAAAGTTGTTTTCTTTTTTTGTTTTGTAACAGCTATTATTTTATATTCTTATTTTTTATTTTATTTCTTTTATTTTATTTTACTTATTTATTATTTATTTTTTTTTAGTCTAGTTTTTTTTTTATTCGATTAAGTGAAAGAGGTTTCAGTTTTTGGACTTAAAAACTTCTCCGAAAAACAATTACTTTAGATTTATCAGCATTCACTTGTAAAGAATTTATATGGCAATATTCAGAAACAATTTGCAATTTTTTTGGAGCATCAGACCATGAATCAGCGAATAACACCAAGTCATCAGCAAACATTAGAGTTAAAATATCATCAGACCTCGTGATCGAAATTCCTGAGACACCTTTTTCTCTAAGAAAATCTTCAAAATCCGCAATAAAGAGAATAAACAATAAAGGTGACAAGGATTCACCTTGTGTAACACCTTTAGTTATATCAATCTCCCAGTTCGATAAAACATTCACTGATCATTTAAATGAGGCATTTTTTTATAATTTACTAAATAATCTAATAAATTTACCACTCACTCCAAGAGAATCCCATTTAGCCCATAGTTTATTATGATCGACTGAATCGAACGCTTTTCTAAAATCAATAGAAATACAAAATTGATACTTTTTTTAAATTTGAGATTGAATGCTTGCCACTGAAGACAAAATAAACAAATCATCCACACAGGAGAGCCAATGTCTGAATCCAGATTGTGTTTCTGGTAAAATACCGTTTAGCTCTACCCAAGTCACTAGTCTTGTACGTAGTATTGAAGTAAATAATTTCGTTATTGTGTTCAAAAGTCCAATACTGCGATAACAGTTCGGGTCATGAGCATCTCCTTTTTTAAATAACAGAACAGATACTACTCTTACCCAGTCTTGAGGTATATTTTCTGTTTCAAACACAACATTAAATAGATTTAATAAAGAGTGTTCCCATGAAGCAGGCAGATGTTTAAAAACTTCATACGGGATCCCATCTAGTCCTGTGGACTTTTATTTCGGGACTTACCTATCGCATACTGGAGTTCTGACAAGGTTATATTACCATCAAGAGAAGGATTTGAATTATTGCATAAAACAGAGAGTGAGAGGGACGAAGTATTAAAATGTTCACAAAAAAAGCTATACCGTAGGTCAAAATTTATAGGGTTTATGAATTTATTAGAAGGCTTCAATTTTCTAACCACTTGCCAAAATTGTTGTCAAATTATTACTCGCCAAATTATTTTTTATTTCCTCATAATATTGTTTTTTAACTAACTTTAAATGTTTTCTATAAGTATTTCTCAATGTTATTTAATTTGTCAATTCTGAATTAGAAAAACATGATTTTTTCCATTTACGATAGGCTACACGCATTTCTCTTTTAAGTATTTAACACATGTATCATCGGTTCCTATCATTTGAACAGTCCGCAACAGTTTTATTTTTAATCGGTAATCCATAGGAACAAACAGTATTAACGAAATTACAGTATAACTCTTGATTATCGACACTATTAAAATAAATATTGGAACTATTTTGTAAATTTTCATGAAATAAACTGCTCCACAAAAAAAGTGGCGCACTTTGAAAAAAGCGTTTATTTTTTGTTTTATCACATTTTGGGGAAAGATCATTAGTTTTAATTATTTTCATAAACTGTCAGGGAACAATTAATCGAATCAAGGCCCAAAGTTTCTTGTAAATAGAGAAGCAATTCCTCGTTTAATCCCCTTCGGTCTTTTTGTGTAAACAACAACGTGAACTTTACCTCAACAGTAAATAAATTTATTGACCTCTACAGTTGCGTTTCGACTTTTTTCATGCTGAAAACATTGCAAATTCTCAGAAAATGGTGATTACTGCAGAGCAAGTGGCCTGTATTTTTGTATTAGTTGAGGATGGACTGATTCAGCGGTACGCAGCACGAACGTTAGGGTTGCCTGAGACCACCGTCCGTAGAGTCATCCATCGTTACCGGGAGACAGGCCTCTGCACTCGCAGGCATGGTTCGGGTCGACCAAGAGCCACAGAAGCACTTGATGACCGATTTATTAGAATTCACACTCTGAGAAATCGTACATCAACTGCTTCTGAGACAGCTCAAACACTGCTTACTGTTCGTGGAGTTTCAGTCAGTGCCGAAACTGTACGAAGAAGGCTCGCTGAAATGAATTTACGCTCTAGGAAGCAAGCCACAGGACCATTGCTCACCGTAGACCACCGGAGAGCCCGTCTAGAGTTCGCTAGGGAACACCGCAACTGGTCTGAGAACGATTGGAGAAACGTTCTCTTTTCAGACGAGTCCAGTTTTGCTCTCTACGCACCTGATGCGAGGCGACGAGTTTACCGAAGGCCTGGGGAGCGCTACGCTCCGTGCAATATTTCTGGTAGACTACCATTCGGAGGTGGTTCAGTGATGGTGTGGGCTGGGATTTCTATGGGGGCTTAGACTGAGCTCCACGTGTTCAACAGGGCAATCTGGAATGCAGATTTGTATGTGAGGGAAATTGTGCAGCAATATGTGATACCCTATGCACCATTTATTGGGGAAAATTTTATTTTTATGCAAGATAATGCCCGACCACACACTGCCGCCTGTGTTGTTCAATATCTACAGGATACTAGCATTCGTGTTTTGAGGTGGCCAGCACGCAGCCCGGATTTAAATCCAATTGAACATCTTTGGGATGAGCTGGGTAGGCGATTAAGATGGAGAAATAATCCTCCCAGGAGCTTAGAAGAGTTGCTAGGTGCTCTAGTGGAGATATGGCAGGAATTAACACAAGATTTCGTGAGAAATTTAATAAGGAGTATGCTGAGGAGATTAGATGCAATAATGCGAGCAATACACGTTACTAAAATTCTTTTTCTTTTTTTTTAATCGGAAGAAATACATTTTTTTTCTAAACTCATATTTTGCCGAGAAGTACTTTTTTGTTAAATTAAAGGTTTTTATTTCTTTTAGATCATTTTTTATTTTATTTTAGCCTTCCCGTAACTTTATACTTCTCATATTTGCTAACTAAAATAAAATGTAGAACAAAAAAGTTACAGAGAAAAAAAAAATAACGCATTTTTAAAGTGCGCCACTTTTTTTGTGGAGCAGTGTATTTTAATTAATGAATTATTCCATTTCAAATATTTTAAGTTTTTATTTAACGTCACCGGATTTACACAATAATTTCCCGAGTTTTTAATACTTTGCACTTGCCCTCTATACCTGATTGAAAGTACACACGCACTATGTTCATAAAAAGGAGTTTCATCTAAATCACCGATGCGACAGTTAAAATCACCGGCAATGCCATATTTAGTGTCAATTGGAAATTTTCCATAAAATCTTTATATGTATTCAGTTAGTGATTCAAAACATAATATCACAACTAGGGGGCCAATAGTTAATTCCTATTACATACGAATTATTATTCAAATTAATTTTAACAAATAGCCATAACACACATTTATCTAGTTCTTCCAGAGTATAACCTAAACTAGATTCATAGAATAACATTATGCCACCACTTGCTCTACCACGAGATTCATCTTTTACAGCGCTGCTATAGCAATATTTATATTCTTTTAGAAAAGATGGTAAACAAAAGCGATCCTCTAATACCCAAGTTTCAACAATGCAGAGCAAATCGTGTTTACAAAAATAATTAATTTGATGTTGATTTAGATTATTTAAGTTATGCAAACCTGAAATATTCCATTTAATACATTGAAATTAAAATTGGGTAAGGGCTGAGAATTAGTTGCTTGAATTGAAGACAAACTTTGAAGAGGAGACTGCGTGGCGTTTAGTAATATCCCAGAAGTACCTATTACAGATGTCCGTTCTTGTTCACCAACAGATTCGTTATATATTATTTCTGAAGTTCCAGAGCCTTTTAAAAAACGAGATTTTAAAAAATTGTCTAGAGATCACCTTTGGCTGGTAAAATGTTTTTGTTCACGTCTTCTCTTCTCCCGAATCCTCACTTCAAAATATAAATTTAACAAATTTGTAAATGTGATATGGGCTGTGTGAATCTTGCCTGTTGCACCAAATGGCCCGTGTTTTAATTGAGTTTGACGCCTCTGGCCTAAAATAACCAACTTTAAATTAAATATATAAACTTCTAAGCATAAATTCATTTCATTTCAATCTTCACATCATTTAGTTAATATAAAGATTTAGCCGTTTGAAACATATTTATTGAATCTGCAATAAACTAAAATAAGGAATTTAATTTTTCAACACTGTCGATATTCAGGAAATGTTTTCATTTTGTTTCACTATCAGCATGCACGAACATAGACAGTAATATACATCTCTTCAATAAGCTTGTTCTAGAGGCAGTAGATGAACATACTCGTACTCCTCTACTCTCTGAACCTACGGCTTCCTAGTTAGCCAAACCATCCGTCGTTTATTGCGTGAACGTAAATTTCGCAGGGCTCTAATTAGAGTTAGGAGCTCTTTATCTGAATTTACGTACAAATTTAATTGAAAAGACTAAACGAACATTTTATTTAGGAATAACTAATTCCGAGATGACTTTAAATGAATCAAGGAAACTTAGTCTAATCAAATCCCAGTCCCTTTAGTTGTGGAGAAATTACAATACTATAATAAATAATTTTCCATTTCTTTTAATATTACTGACAATAAACTACGACAAGTTTCATTTACGAACCATTTTACTTCACATTTAAAACTCTAATTGTACTTGCAGCTTATCTCTTTTACAGTAAATCTATTGTGGACGGTGTAGACCTAATCTACTCTGATATAACCTGCTCTGATATGTCTATTATTATAAATTTATAACTTTTCTTTAACCTACTCAGCATATCCACCATTATGGAAACATTCACTGCTCGTTCTCTACCATAAATTAAACTTCGTTTCTTTAAATGATGTTAAGCCTGCAGATCTGATTGCTACGGTTTCCAAGCCCTTAGAAAGCATTGTTTGCCTATCGGCATGCACGAATAAACAATTATTTGACTCTCAATAACTTAATAGATCTATTGATATTTATAGATAGGTAATGGTTCGAAAACGAGAATTTTTTTTTTTTTGTTTTCCAGTACTGTGTACTTAATCCTAAATCCTTGAGACTGGCACCTACATTAAAAAGAAACAGATCTATCTGACTATACCAGTTATATTCTATTTTATTATAACACAATCCATTTATTTGTCAGAAATGACACAGCTATTAGAGCGTGCTATTGAAATCAGTTGGTTGGGCTGCAGAAATGTCATCCCAAAATGTCTCTCAAGAGTAAGTCAGGTTCTGTTTCAGAATCTCTTTTGTATCATATATCTTAATGAGTCGTGTTTGTACTGTTGAAGGTGTAACGTCGTGTCTTGCTGTTTGTTCTTTAAAAAGTGGTTTAAAGGAATCGTACTGATTTGAAAATTTGTAGAAATATTGTTGTTATAGTTCTGGTTATTGATATTAATTTTCAACAAAATCTACCGGACAGTTTTTAATTTGTGAGTAATTATTCATTTATTAATTTTAGTAAACAGATTTGAGCAAGTAACAATCAAGATTAAATTTGGTGGTAGTAGGGATAGAGAATTGAACATCATAGTTACTTGGACTTCGCTATTTGCAAACATTAACAAACAGTAAGAGAAATTTATTTGGCTATTTCTATCCATAAGTTACATATAAACTGATTTTAAAAATACTAGAAACCATATAATAAATAATAGTAACAGCAATTATGTCGATTGCAGAAGAATTTAAAAATTTTCGTCTTGAGTTAAAAAAAGATTTTGAGGAAACTATATCGAATATTATTGAAGAGATAAAAGAACACATTTCTTTCTTAGACGTTAAAGTTAAAGATGTAGAAACGAAAATTAGAGATGTAGACAGAGAGGTGAGGGAAAAAATATATTGTAATTTATGATGTTAATGAGGATTTCTCAGATTATTGGGAAATGGAGAGATACATATGCGATCTATTTAAAGAAAAACTTGAAGTTGACATTGCAGTTAATGACATCGATTTTATTAGGCGATTAGGCCGAGGAGATAAAAACAACACGCCTGTCCTTGTAGGATTTGCAACTTTTCGTAATAAGCTCCTTGTTATGCGAAACATCCTTAAATTAAAAGGTCTGAAAGTGCTTATTTCAAATGATTTTGCAAAGGAGGTGAGAGAAAAGAGGAAACACTTGTGGCCCCAAGTGTTAGAGGCTAGAAAAGAGCGTGAGGTAAAAAGGCGTGGTTAGAGTATGATAAACTCATCATTAAGGATGATGTTTACTCCAAAAATGCAAATAAAAAGCGTTTGTTGTCTACTTCACCCCCTATGGCGCAACAACAGGAAGTGAAGGTTACAGATATTGCTTCAAGTAAAAAAAATAAAACTGAGAGGACTGAAAACATAAAATCAAACTTAGAGCGTCTCTCATATAAGCCTCAAACTTCATCCGGTAATCATGATAAAAAACAAGTTCAACAAGAAACACCGACACGGCTGAAGACATAGCAATCATCCGTTCTTGAAGGGGGGAAAATTGTGGCTTACAACATTCATGGATTGAAAAAAGCTTTATCTGATCGAAATTTTGTGAATTATTTGAACAATTTCCATGTTTTTTTTTACTTTTCGAAACTTTTGTAGAGGAGAAAGATGTGGGCTACTTCAGCTGTTTTTTTCCGGAGTTTTCACTAAAATGGGTTGCAGCATCGAGAACTGCCACAACTGGAAGAGCTCTCGGTGGGCTTGTGTTTGGTGTTAAGTTAAGAGATAAAATCAATAGGTTAGTGAAATTCACTAGTTTATCCTGCTGTGATGTTATACAAGTTCAACTGATTAATGATTGCATGTACGATATATTGTGCCAGTATTTTATCATTTTCCATTCATGAGCGATATCCAACGGTTGTTCATTTAGCAGAAAATGGACATCGTGTGTACTTTAAATCAGAAAATGTACCTGCAAGAGCAATGTCACCACCGCCAACAACATTAACTGAATTTTTCACATTATGTAGAAATGCTACCTTTGCAAGGACACTACTGTACTCTGAAGTAGGGATAATTTTATTGTTAATTTTCATTTCGATGTATTGTATACATTTGATCATTAATAAATTATGTTTGAGGTATCAAAACTGCCTTTTTGTTAAACACAGCAACGTGTGAACGGGTACAGCTAGTATAATATAAATAATTAATTTGGATTAAATCCCTAAAGTGAATATAGGAAACGTCATATATTTTACTCTGTCTCCGCAAAATATTTAGGAATGACAATATCTAACACTCTTTATTGCAGTAGCAACATCTGTAATGGGATTCACAAATTTTAATATTGTTAAAACTTGATAAAACTTGTTACCTACATCCCTCTATTAAAAACTTATGTTCGCTGCCTTAAAATTTATACAGAACACAAAATTACACTTGATTCCTGCATCAGTTTTATTTCAAACGTTAAGAGAGACGAACACATTACTACACTGGCTCGATGTTGAGTACTAACGGACTTATGTTGCTGGCAATATCTGAGAAAGCTTCTCTAGACTTACAAATTACAAACTGACGGCTTCAGCCTGTACAACTCATAGGACAGCCATTTATCAAGTCCTACAGCTTCCAACTTATTAGAGGTTTGACAAGCAAGAAAACAATTAAGTTTTAAATTTTTCTTTAAAATTTTTTTGTCAAGTTTGGAGGGAATATTAAATTTAAAATGAGGAAGTATTACTTATTTTTCGCCATTATTCTCCATTTCGCCATAGATGTCAAATGTATGTGAACGTGACTATCTACAATCAATGAAAACATAATATTTCTCTGGCATGAATAAGACTGATTATTCGCACCATTCGAACATTATTATATCGCTAAATGAGTACGTATTGTACCACCAAGGAACTACAAAGAAAACTCTATCCGAAAGATACCCAAATCGCTTTAACAAAAACTTACAGTTTTAAAAGTTAAGTATTAGGATTGATTAAAGGACAAAAGGTACACAAATCAGCGAGTACCTAACATTTCCTTCGTTCTTCAGTTCGCAATTTCAGTCAATTAAAAACGTTGGAAAAAGCGAATGTGTTTTAGTTAAGATTGTTTCTAACTTTCTCCACCATTTTCCTGTGCTGATTTCTCTCACTACTATTGGGGCTTTCTGAGCACTTTAACTTCGGCTTGAAACAATGTTTGCATTCCTTTCAGAACTTATATTAAATCTAATAAATTGCCATTGTACTCTTAGAAGGGCGGGTGTTGGTCTTTGTAAGTGGTAGATCCCCAGTTCGAATCGTCTAGCTACGATTTATTTGTTAGAAATAAATGCTAGCAGTAAAGTATATGTTTCCGCCCCCATCCACGACCCCAAATAGGTAATTAGACGTTAGGCCCCCGTCTGTAAGTCGAATTCAAGACTGACATTTCGTTTTTATCCGTGATTTAAATTACGACATTGATAGACTGTAACTTTTTCTCAATTTTAATGTGAATGTGTATCGTAATTTAATGATTATTTAGAATAAAGAGCACAATTAAGATACATCAAAAGATTAGGATTGAAATTAGCGGTTCTCTTCACACGGAGTTGTCAATGCCTTCAATCCAACTCCTGCATAATATGGGAATTGATGGAGTACACCAGATTATTCTATCTGTTGTAAATTTAAAGCGAGGTATGCTGGCAAAATCAGCTTTTTTGAAGTTTTTTGTCAATTTCCTACAATAATCAGAGTATTATTAGGCGATTTGGTGTAGAGAATTTGACTGCAACTATTTCTCCATCTCACACTTCATTTGCTCACTCTAAGCGTTACGATTTTATTGAGGTTTAATTACTTCATAAGTAATTTAGTTCTTTTACATAGCCTCTTAAACAGGGGTATATTCTTACATTAGTTATCGTTGTTAAAATTGATGAGATATTGTTTTGCACCAATCCTACGTTTCAAGAACCTTAATTACAACAACTGCCACAAGAGAATGCCAGGCGTTCTCCCCACCTATTTTTCCTTTACTCTTTCTAATTATGTAGTTCTATACATATTCTAGACTAATTTTTATTTTTGCCATTAATATATTGTAATTGTCCATTGTCAGTTTAAAAACTGTGAGTCTGTATATCAGCAGGGAAGGTTAGTGCGTGGGTAAACAGTCACGAACCCTGCACTCCCACCCTGGCTACTGTAAACACGTCGCCGAATAGATCACTTTTACTTAATATTTCCTGGCCAGCTTTTAAATCCATCACCATTCATCGAGTTTAAAATTATTAGCAATCATTTTTATGTTGTATATTGATAAAATATAACGAACATTTTTTAGTCTCCAACTTTTTTCATTTCTTCTTACACGCTTATTTTATTTTATTTTTTTGACCTTGTGAACATAACAATGGTCATTATCAATCTTCATTTTCAGAATATTTTTTTATCTAACGTTATTCCGTTTCTTCATGCATAGGGTTTTAGAGAAACAGGTCCATACATTAAAAAAAAAAAAAAAAAAAAAAAAAAAAATCCGTTTTCAATGCAAAATACATTTCTTCAACTTAAAATATATTTCTTGTAATAGTTGGAGTTTCAGCTGGAACGCAGGCGCTCTTTTAGTCTCAAAAACCTTTTATTTATTAACCACCATGGGTTGAATTTCAATTTTAATCTTTTTTAATCATTGATTAAATTAAGCCATATTAAATTAAAACTTACACCCAATGGTTAATAGTCGTTGTTTAAAGCATTTTATCGATGTTGTGCTCTTGCTATAAGTTGTCATTTATCGAGCACTATTTCCATCATTTTAGTTTTAGCAAAGGATGTGTTTCATTGCCTATCAGTTGCAGGATAGGACTATGGGGAAGTGATCTGAGAATGTCTGGGATTCAACTGATTACGCTCGATCATTTCCTCTTAAACATTTCTATGAAAAATTTCTGATATTGTCTGAGGGGCAGACCTTATTTACCACCTGTCCTGCCGCTAAAGTCTCCCATCACGAGATTTTCCTAGTACAACTGAGCTAAATTTCTGAAATCGTATTCCCAGGCATTACAGTTTAGATGAATTGGTCCAATACAAAAACATTCTTTGTTTACGCAAACACTGATCACTTGACATTCAGAAGATTCAAAAATTTCACACAATTTTATTAAGTGGTGAAAAGAATTGGCTCTGCTATTACAACATCTTTTATAAAAGAAACTCCTCGAATACAGTACTTGCTCTTAGTGGTGAAAGAGAAATTAAGTTGCGAATACTGCACGATTTCATTATTTTCCTTAAATAGCAGTAAGAATAGAATGGCACGTGGAACTGTATTAGGGAATTAGTATCTTCTCTATCCGGCAAAATTTTATCAAAATCACGCTATGATTTTCAGAGTTATTAACAATAGTAGTTTTTAGCGGGGCCTATGTGGGGCAAACTCCTCTCCTAAAATATGCTCATCTTTGTAACATCCTAAATGGCAGATCTAAATATCGTAAAATTTCGAATCGAATGACATTTCATTAATGAAAATCGTTTAACGCGTCAAAAATTTGTAACGCCTTTGTAATACTTCTCCTTAGTAGGTGTAGAGCAGGACGGTGTTTTTGTGTTACGTAAGCAAGCCCTAACCCCTTCTTCCTGCTAAATTTTATTATAATCGGGCCAAGATTTACTTGTACCCCAAGTCGTGTACACAAACCATGCATTCCCCTTAACAACACGATTTTGCACGTTCGATACGATCGCTGCAGTACTTTCAGTATAAGCCATCCAAAAAAAGATCACGACTTTAAAGCATGCATTATTGGTAAAAACACTGTCAAATTAGTTGATTTTGTCCGCCTTAGCGTGGGATGTTTATTGTAAATCTTACGGTTTCGGATATTTGATCGATTAATCAGATTGGTATAAAGATATTGTCTTTACTATGTTTCCGTTTTGCACTACACCTGCTGACTCAATCACCGAACCGCATTTTCAATGTATTTGACGCGATCGCAGTACTTCCTCTTGAAAAGAGAAGAGAAAATAAAACAAGTTAAATTAGAAACTATTATTTTGAATATTACATGATTATTGAGTTATGAGGGTGGTGACTGAGCGCGTGATTTGTGTGGTAGCGAAAGATACGTGTAGGTGATGATACTGGGAGCCCCCAGCAAAATGGTCTTACAAAAGTGGCACTTTGTGCGCGCGAGGGGTTTGTTTGTTCAATGATGCTTGCTTTAACTCCATCATGGAAGGATCAATCTCTCTTAGAGCGTCCTCTAAGTGCTTATGTACCAGTGTTTGATGGACAGCCCTAGGGTGTTCCGTTATTCGATACCATTCTCTTCTGCCAGACCGGAATAATTACTATTGTATTACAGGATACCCCAGCAAGACAAAGATTGGCTTTACTTATTGCCTTATCATTCCACTCATCGCTCTTTTATTCTTTTATTGGTCGCTTAATTACAGAAAGTGCAAATTTAATTCGTGGCCACGAAAATAAGGTTTTAATTTACCAAAAAAAAATGCCCCTCTACAGAACAATTTTTTCAGTTTTTCTCCATATTCTCCATATTTGTTAGATGGTGTTTTTTTAATTTAATGTAACATAGTAAACGGTTTTAATGCTTTGAGATAATCGCGCAGATTTTCGATTTCAAAGTTTCAAAGAAAACGAGTTTGAAAAATTAGTTTTTATCATTTAATATGAATGTTTGTGTATTCATTGTCTCCCAAGAAGGGAAATTCGCAATACGTTCAAATTTTGAATTGCGCTTTTTGCTAACAGAGGGCAGCACAATAAGGTTTTGGTTCAACCGGAAGTGACACTTTTGTGATTCAATTTAAACTTTTTCAAATATCAAAATATTAAGATCTACTCTATTTTTTTTTTTTTTAAACAATTTTCCCATAAACATTGACGCTTATAAGAGCGAGAATGATTCCCTCTAGCGCAAATAAAATATTTGTTAATAAAATACCTCAAATTGAAGTATAGCATACAGACTTCTATAAATTCTACTGTGATCACTTTCCTAGAAAAAACGAAAAATTCGCTTTTGGGCAGTGCATTAACTCACAGCAAACTTAGATGTAACAATGTAAAAAACATTAAAATTGTTAAGCCCAAAAAGATGACCTAGCCTTTTAGTCGATCTTCTTTAGTCTTTAGTCGATTATTTATCTGCATTTCTTAGGCAAAGGTTTCCCACCCTTCTCTGCTCTTTTACAAAGAAAATTGGCTCTCCCAAGATCAAAGCCAGAGTGAACAAAACTCAGGTTAAGTAGGAAATTTGCCAATTACGTTGGCATTAATTGCAGAGCGGAAGCCGTGCGAATGTTCGCTTCAGGTACTTCAGCTAGAATGTTCTAATGATCTTACATAAACCATTTATACTAAATTCTACGAGATATATGCATTTTATTTGAAATCTTTTTCCAATAAAATTACTTTTTGGAACGTAAAAGGGAGCTGCAAAGATCAAAAAAACACTTAAGAACAATGTTCGGATTGGCCTTAGTAATAATACTAAGGCGATTTCATTCATTAATCAAATTATAATTTTTTAGAAATTAGCCTCACCGAACAAAATTTTGAATGTTCACAACAACGGATCGGGCTAAATCGGTTTTCTCCGATCACTAGAAGAAAAGTAATTCTTAAAGAAGTAATATAATCAGTACAGGCGAAGGTTGAATTTTCTTTTTCTGTACCGATTACTTTTACTCAAAGAAAACAAAATGCGAACTCGCACGACCTTCGCTTAGAACAAATATTATTATGATTATAGACATTTTTAAGATTAGTTAGTAAAATAAATCTATGTGACATTTTACTTTATGCACAAAAGAACGGTTGCGATTGTGATAATAGTGGTAAAGGGATTTTAATCACTAAGTTACTCGAACGAAATACCATATCTTCGGCTAGTGTTTTGAGATAATTCGTTCAGACATACACAAACCATTTTCAAAAAACTTTTCCAGCAGACTTCCGGTTAATACTCAATTTCAAAAATTTGGAATGATCCCAGTACTTCCCTAAATTGGTTCGTATAAATTTTACAGTTTTTAGAAGAATGAGGCGATCGTTCTTTTGGATTTTATCAATTTTTTTTTAAACTTGGAACAACTATTAAGATTTATATATATCTGTTACTTTTAATTGAAACACAAGACAAAATTAATTGGATTTTTGATTCCAGAAAATGTATCCATAGATTTCAAATGTATGTGAACGTGACTATCTACAACAATGAAAACATAATATTTCTCTGGCATGAATAAGACTGATTATTCGCACCATTCGAACATTATTATATCGCTAAATGAGTACGTATTGTACCACCAAGGAACTACAAAGAAAACTCTATCCGAAAGATACCCAAATCGCTTTAACAAAAACTTACAGTTTTAAAAGTTAAGTATTAGGATTGATTAAAGGACAAAAGGTACACAAATCAGCGAGTACCTAACATTTCCTTCGTTCTTCAGTTCGCAATTTCAGTCAATTAAAAACGTTGGAAAAAGCGAATGTGTTTTAGTTAAGATTGTTTCTAACTTTCTCCACCATTTTCCTGTGCTGATTTCTCTCACTACTATTGGGGCTTTCTGAGCACTTTACCTTCGGCTTGAAACAATGTTTTTATGAATCCTTACGGAACATATTAACAACACATAAAAATTCATTGTACTTTTGGAAATTTTATTACAATTAATATGATTTAAATTATTTTACTGCATTAATTTTTTCATCAGTTTTGTTTAGATATTATCACTTTTCAAAAAGAAATTCCACAGAGAAAAGTGAAAGGAAGGCACAGACAGATTTTGTGTTTGCCATTTTCATTTATAATATTTATTTTTTTTTTTTTTTACTGAAGAATAGTCATTTAACTTGATTTTAATAAGAGGATCGAACTATTAATGCGTAGGTGTCTAATGAAACGCTAAACACTTATAAAAACAAATTAATGGCGCTAAAAAATTCAAAACATTTAAAAAAAGAAAAGAAAAAAGAAATCACCATCGAACATAAACGAAACTATTTCCTATGCATTAGGAAATCAGATTTAAATGTAATTTTAGCAAGGCTGTATGTATGAAGCAAATTAGTCAATCCTTTGATTAATTTGAATGGTACTACAATTTACATTCCATTCTTACATTCTTAATCGAATTATATAAATAAAAATTTTAGTACTTATGATTTATGAAGTTCTATAATAATTTTCTATTGTAGAATTAATTTAGAAGTGCGTTCAATTCTGTTATGTATTTATACATTTTTGCAGCGTGGCTTTTTTAATTAGTTTTAGTTCGTATTTATGTTTGGTCTGTTTTTATTTAGCAGCTTCGCTTTCTCTTACTAAGAATTACCATAGCTGGCTGGTGTACATTTTCTTACTTGCTAGGTGTGTGTTTAAATTGCTGATTTTGTTTCAGCTTTGAAGATTTTTACTCCATTTTCCACTTGCTAAATTAGAAATTTTGCAAGTAGCAACTCGTTTGTAAGAAGCGCTAGCAAAAACAAATAATTTCATCTTAAGAAATGGCTCGAGGTTTCTGCGCCAACCTGACAGGCTATAAGTGAACCAGCAGGCAAGAAAGCCTCTACCGAGGGAGTATGCAGGCAGTCAAAGATATCCAGAATATTCTTGCACTGCCCCATCGGACTCACATATCCTTCCTTTTTGTCATTGATATCATATTGAAGTAGAATAAAAACGCTGTTAGCTGTACACTAACTGAAGCATTCACTTATTAGCTGAATCATTTATGAGTCGTTCTGCCATGCAGTCAGTTAAGGACAACTGAACCTAGACAAAGTTCAAAGTTTTCAATAAATTAAGTTGTAATATTTGAGTAAAGAAGGCCAGTCTTGACATCAAATTTTTATGTTTTTAATTCAACTTTGACCTTAACAAAGCATAATACAGACGCCAAACTATTCGGTGCGGAAGTGTGCCTTTCTCAGAGACTCCGTTATTCATGCATTTCCGGCCCAACCTTTTAGTTAAAAATGAGATAACCATTAGTTTGTCTGCGAAGGTTAAAGAAAACCTTGAGAGCTGTTTACGAGAAAAAAACAAAATACTGAAAATCGGCTCAAATGGGACGCACTTCTGAACATCTAAATCTTACTTTAGACCTCCTTAAGAGGAATAAATTGAAATTTCTCTGATTTATTGATTATCCTTTTGGCACACACTAGATGGCCGATTCTAAACACACTTTCAGTATTCGAGGGCCTCAAGCGGAAATTTCTGTTAAAAATATCGTTTTGGATGTCGCCCACAAAGACTGGAGTAGATAAGTGGTGTCCATTCAACTCAGAAAATGATTTGGAATGCTTTCACCAGAAAATGCTGCCTAATTTTTCGGCCAGTGTGGATCGCGGATCCCCTTCTTTGCTTTGTGAAAGTGTGACACCAAGACTACACCTATGAGACAAAAATAGCACTCTTTCCAGTCTATGCACTTAAAGTACAATAAATATTAAAATCCGTGCCAAAAAATCAGCTTTATCTAACTCTTTTAAAACTAGAAATGTGGAAATATAGTGATGAGTTTACCTGGGTTGGGGTGAGATGAATAAGGCTGGCTAGGTGTTCCCTTTCAGGAGCCGAGAGGTACTTTTGTTGCTTAAATCGCCTTTCTAATTCGTAAACCTGCGGATATAAAAATAAAATAAATATATATATATTCAAACATTATATATTATATATAAATACAGTCAACACAAATCTCAAGTGCACATCGCACTTTCCCTTATTACAATTTTAATTGACAAATATCTTCAAACATGTTAACCATAGATCTTCCAACAGACTCCCCATATACAGGTGATCCATTTAAAACGCACCAATCGCTAATAACTTTTTAGGAAAGCGGAAATCCGGAAAAATCCCATTAAATAAACTATACGTTTTTTTGGTCTAGTTATTAAATTTTCTACCCCCGATACTGTAACTTCATTTTTGGCGGAGTTACGGCCAAAAAACTGATCGAGGTTTCATAAGGACCACTGGTTTTGACAATGACTATGAAAACTACATAAAAAGTTGTGAAATATGACGTTGACCTCGTTTCGATATCCCTAATAGTCGTAATATTTAAGATCAAAGTTACAATTTGATCTATTCGTGAACGGTTTTCGATATTAATTTTCCACCAGAAATACACGTTTAAAGAAGTCCTCTGACTGCAAAAAAATTTATTTGTGACTCAAAGAACAAAAATAATAATAATTGAAGATTTTAAAAGATGTAGAACAATTTAATGGTTGTGGGTGAGTCAGAATAAGTTTGTTTTATCATCAAATAAAAGCAACCATCACATCATTTTTATGAACTCCGTATGCAATCTTCAATTATTATTATTTTTGTTCTTTGAGTCACAAATAACATTTTTGGCAGTCAGAGGAGCTCCCAAAACGTTTATTTCTGGTGGAAAATTAATATCGAAAACCGATCATGAATAGATAAAATTGTAAATGTGATCTTAAATATCTCAACAAATATTAGAGATAATGAAACTGGGTCAACGTCATATTTCACAACTTTCTATGTAGTTTTCATAATCATTGTCAAAACCAGTGGTCCTTATGAAACCCCAATCGGGTTTTTGGCTGTAACTCCGCTAAAAATAAAGCCGGGGGGTGGAAAATTTGCAAACTTGACAAAAAAAAAAACATATAGTTTACTTTGTGGGTTTTTCGAAATTTCGCTTCCTAAAAAGTTTTAAGTGGATCACCCTGTATATAGATTTCGGCCATAATCTGTTAAGCGCATTTGCGCCTTCACTGATTTTTTCTTTTTTTTTAGTTTTGTAGAAAATGCTTCAAAGATTTTCATTAAACTTTGTGCTTTTCCAAATAACAATTTGGAATGTTTGCTGGGAAAACTGACCAGCCGGAAAGCTGCAGAAGATTTGATGGAAGCGTTGAAAAGCACCCAAGACAATGCTTTTCTTGAAGTTGTTTCATGTTAAACTTGTAATTGATTCTTCCATATAGTGCGATAACGTACAAATGGTACACCTTCACGAGACACTCCTGTAACGGAAGCGGACAGTCACTTCTTCAGGGGTCTTAGCGTCCCTGCGGGTAACCCAACCTAACAACGCGAACAACATTTACACTGACTGGCAAATAATCACACAAGTGGTAGTTGATGTGTGCGGCTTTTTGGGTTTAGCGAAACCACAGGCGAACTCTATCTTCACGGACCCTCAACAAACACAACACCCACATTTACCTTGGCAAAGATATTTGGGGCGCATGGAGCTAGTTGGTCTTCGACCCTCTCCAATACATTACACTAATTTTTTGGAAATATTCATTGAATTAAAAAAAAAAATCAAAATTTAAAGAGTTCGTTAGATCAGAATTTTTAAGCAAATTATTAAACTCTGTATACACTTGTATGCTTATGTGGAAACCCCATTCCGTCCGGGTACAGTTTTAATTCTAGTTTAACCGATTTCGAGATTATTTACTGTTGCGGGCAGTAGCAGTAACACTTGAACGTTCTGGTCTCAACACTTACCGCAGTTTGACATAATAAAAGTTTCTTGAAACTTTTTCCTCAAAAGTATATGACTTCAATATTTTGCTTTCTTCTCGTTTATGAGGAACTATTTTTGAAAACATCGCTACAAATCTGTTCAGTGAAATGGACTTCCGCTTAGCAGATTTTCAAATTAACCCTTATGATGCACAATACAGTGCGCTTTAGGGAAAACCCCAAATGTGCTCTTAGTTCCCCAGGAAATGCTGCGTAAGAGGGTGTTCGAGCTATTTCAGTTCGCCCCTGTCAAGTGGTACTTTCGGCTGGTTTATTTACTTTCAAACATTTTTGTTGCATCCGACAGTGGTACCCAAATCAGATTCCAATTTTTAACTTTCTGCGGGTTTTCCATTTTGAATTATATTGTAAATGCACTCCACAAATTAATACACAGCCACACATATAGTTTAATTTTTAAAACTCACTTTTTTTGACACAGGGTTTTTTCAAAACTGTGACAAATTTGGAGCGATCTCAACACTTACCTTGAGAGAGAATTTAAAGAAATATAACATTAATCTTCCACTGTCTATTCAATACCTTACCTGATTTTCAAATGCACTACGAGCATGAGTCGTCTCTGTGTAGAACCGGGTGAAATCGCTTAGAGCCCTCTCCGTAGCAGATCAAGTAAAACGCAACTACTCGAGAGGTTCAACAAATGAAGTCTGGGTGCATAGAACCACACCTTTGCCAGCGAATTGTGAAAGCTGGTAAGAGAAATTCTCTTTGGCAAGAACGTAGAGAAAAGCCATTTAAAGGGAAGTCCAGGCGAGAAAACATCATCTAATAATGTACGATGATTCCAACCATTGATCCCGTCTTCAAAACCTGTTGCTAAGATTCTTATAGCCGTCGAAAATGTGACTGGAAAAACCCGTTGACACTGTCTTCGAAGGAAAGAGCGCCAAACTAATTCTCGAAACTTTTTCAGTGTTTTCCGTCCACGAGGGTTTCTTCCAAAATGGTTAACGTCAAAAATAGCGTCAACAGAAGACGAAGGAATTTTTTGGAAAGAGTATTAAATCTGTTGAAAGAAGTACGGATTTGTCTAAAGAATGCTTTATCTCTGTTCTGCTTTCAACGCTTTAACGTAAACTCATGCAAAGAAATAGGAAATAATAGTTAAATAAATATTAGTTGAGATACCTGCGCCTGTGTGAAGAGAACCCTTCTCTTGCGTCTTTGAGTGAGGGGGAACTGCATGGGCTTTGTGTCCGTGGCGGTGCACTGGGACAGCGCAGCCGACATCTGCCCCATGTTGACTGGGCCACCACCGCTGCCTGCACCGCCCATCAGCCTCGTTACTGCAACACACAATCTCAGCCTTAGCCTTTGCGTCACCTTAACTCATTCTCTTTGAAACATGCAATCTTTACTAGTAGTAAGGTGGCAGTCGTGGGAAGTACGATGCTAATCGCTAATCCAAGGGCAAGTGGCCACTGTCTTTCACACTGAGCTAGTTGCAAAATATTTGAATGCTGAGCGGTTCTAATTGGTACCAGCCTTAATTTGTGTTGTTTTCAGGCTATTTTGGTTATGGTTTCTGTGACATAGTAAAATGAAGCATCTAAATTTCGCCCTTCTAGTTTGCTCTAAAAATATATTTGCATGGGGCGACGAGTACTTCTTCGAAAAGAGGAAAAGTAGGTGAAAAAAGTTTCGAAATCTATGTTTCAGTGAGACGAAAAGTTGTCTGTTGATTCAAATAGATTCCCTCCTGAACCACATTATATCTGCGAAAACACGCAATGGATTTCCAGACCAACCTACAAGTCTTTAAGAAAAATATAGTGCGCATAGGGAAATTTAATTATAATTGTAATATCTGAAGTTACTGCCTTGGAGTGCTTTCTCTCGCTTCAATTATCGTGCACCACGTGACCGCCTACTCATCTCTATTGTAACAACAGAAGCAGCCGACTCCACGCTGAAATGAAAGCTTTTTCGCTTATTAATGTCGATTAAAACTTTTACTCCTATAATTTTTAGATTACAAAATTTTAATAATGAATACATTTTTAAATATATTTCAGCAATAGAACAGCCTCATCAAAAAATCTAACATTCTTTGGGGTTTTAAAATATTCGAATAAATGAGATTTGTAATTGTAAGTTATTAAGAACTACTTTGGAGCGCGCAACCCCAGTGGAAATACACAGGCATAGAGATCAGTGACGCATGTCAGGCGGACGCTGCAAATTTGCTTACCTAATCAATAAATATTGTTATAATTAATTGTATGTCAAAATGTTGGCACTTCTGTGAGTTTGTGCGTCAACATGTATTAAGCAAGGGTGAAATATATGTGGAAGTAAGAGCTGCAAGCGTGTCCAGCGCACAAAGGGACATGAATCAGTTGGAACGGGTGTCAACGCCAGGCAGACTGGATTAGTTAGGGTGTCGCCCAGGGTGGGCATTCGCTACTATACACTAAAAATCCCTAAGTCTTACAAAATAAATATAGCAAGTCTTATCGCTTCTAAATCATTTCATTGCTTTGGCATATCCCATTATTATTACATGTCCACAACACTAGCCCATGGAGAAGCGATCAGGCATTACTTGCCGTTTAATTAATAAACTGAGCCTAATCAGGGTTTCGGAGAGCCATAGCAAAAAGAGCAACATTGAAGATATCTGAAATTCTGCTGTCTCGAATATCGCCCCTGCGATTTTCTTTAAAATTGTGGGCACACATTTATCCTGTAGATCCTTAACGTTCTATTTGATACATTATTCCCGAAAAATCAGTTTAAGGGGGTTTCTGTAAGATACATATAATTAAATACTTCCTAGAAGGATAAATGTGTTGCACAACATTCGAGTCCAATAAATGTCCTGACGATTTTAACTAAATTTCCTACGTAGGATCAATCAATTTCAGTTGAGTAATTGTGAGCGGGAAATTCTTTTAAGGGCATTCGGTGAGCGGATTTAGGCTCCCTCTGAACTGTCATTTCGGAGAGCGGATTTAGGCTCCCTCTGAACTGTCATTTCGGAGTGCTACGCAAGTCCACAATCTAGATAATTAGATAATAGATAATACTAGATAATATATACTCGTAATATTATTATATAATAATTAAATATTTTTAAAAATTCGTTTTCTTTCTATTGTAGGCCAATTGTACAGTGCTAGATAAATAAGAACGACTCTAATTTAAGACGCGTTATTCAACGTGAGATCATTGGCGGCCGGAGTCTTTCCCAGGGTACTGTCGTCCTCCGCACGTTCTGTCGTTAACTACACCTTAACTGGGCAGTGAGCTGTAAGAAGAAGAATGACTCAAAGATTTGACTGGATCCGAACCAGAGCTCAGCTGCGAGTCGTGCTCTTACCACTGACCCTGCCCTCTCACAAAGGAACTTGCACCCACAGACTATTTCTAGATGCCACCTCAGTCTTCCAGGACTTTTTAAAATGTTTACATCTAGGGAAAACCCAATTTGAAAAATTTGACGTGATTGTAATGTATTATTCTCTTTTACCAGAGTAATATAAAAACCAGAGGTACTTCAGAGAATATTCCTAGTAAAGAATGCAGAAGAAAAAGGATAAAATATTAGTAAAATATTTAGGAATGAGAGGAAATAAAAGAAAGAGACTGGACGTGGAGAAGAAGTGGAATAGAAGAAGAAAATAAGAAGGAGACGCAGGACGAAAAAGTGTTTAGTCAGAAGTGTGAGTCAGCAAGGGCCACCCCGAGTGTTTACCGAGCGAACTTGCACACAGGCCTGACAGCATGTGTGCACTCAGTCTTCGGAGCTTGCTCTCATCTCTGCTGCTCTTCATTTCCATTCAATATTTCTCACAAGTTGGTCAAGGGCGCCTCTCCTCTGTATCATCTCCTTACACTACATCTTTCTTACTGTTTCTCTTTATATCGATACTGTCTCAGTGCGAAGGAGACTTGGCCTCTTCTTAAGCAGTTGCCAATAAACACCACTTGGTATCACATATTGAAATCCTTCTGCTTACACTTAAACATAAATTGTTTTACTTCCTCATACTAGGTTACCTGGCAACATTCAAAGCGGAGAGCCAGACTTCCACAAAGATTTAGAGGTACGGTTTAGGGGAAGTGGGTCACTAGTTTCAAGCTCATCGCTTTTGCCAATTGTGCATTTTAGAATCATTGGCTTAATTTTAATTCAGACATTAATCGCTATTTCGTTAGGTTACCCAAAAAAATAAGCAATAGGTACTTTAATGTAAAAATAATAATGACCTTTTTTATTTTGGTAGTTGTAGATCTTTGTTCGCTATGCTGTTTAAGTTACTTAGATGACTAACACAAATTGTCATTGTTTGGCTAGCGTACAAGATCTAAGATTACAACAATTTAGAAAAGATTCTGTACCTACCGAGGTCGATTGATTCTATGGGACAGCACTTGGCAATTTTGCCAACACTGCTTATTTATTGAGACTAAATGTTAATTGACCTGTAACTTAAATAAATCGACCGGTTATTTAATAGCAAAGTTCTCCATCTATTTATTTCTGCATTTTTAATATTTTTTATTTGTATATTATGTACATTTACAGTGAAAGTACTTGTACTTGTTTCAATTTTTAGTTGATTGTGTTGTGTAAATTCAATACAATGTATTAATAATAACTGTTTAATTATTACTTTTAAATGAAATAAATTTGTGCTACGGACACTCATTAAAACGTGCAAATATCATTACATTAAAATTAATTTAATTCAATTGTTCAGTTTGTTTTTTAATGGCGTTCTCTTTACCGCTTAAACGTATGTACGGAAACACGCTCGTACGAGGGTCGTTTGAAAAGTCCGTGCAAAAATAAAAACTACTTAATTTTTGGGGGTAAACCTTTTTTATTTTTCAACATAGTCTCCTTTTAGGCTTATACACTTCGTCCAACGCTGCTCTAGTTTGTTGATCCCTTCCGAATAATAGGATTTGTCCAAGTCTGAAAAATAGCCATTCGTTTCTGCAATCACCTCCTCGTTTGAATAAAATCTTTTACCCGCCAGCCATTTCTTCATATTGGGGAACAAATAGTAGTCCGAGGGAGCCAAGTCTGGAGAATAGGGGGGATGTGAAACGAGTTGGAACCCTATTTTCATTAATTTTGCGACCACAACTGCTGAGGTGTGAGCTGGTGCGTTGTCGAGATGGAAAAGGACTTTTTTGTGGGCCAATCGTGAGCGTTTTTCTTGCAGCTCGGTTTTCAAACGGTCCAATAACGATGAATAATATGCACCCATATGGCCACTCCGAAAATTTTGAAACCACTTATAAACTGTTCTAATCGAAGGTGCAGAGTCACCATAATGTTTATCAAGCTTCTCTTTAGTCTCCTGAGGCGTTTTGCCTTTCATAAAGTAGTGTTTAATCAACACACGAAATTCTTTTTCGACCATTTTTTGAAAATCACTCGACTTCCTCGATTCAAACGAATGCCAAACACAAAGAAATAGACCGATCTGGCTGAAACTTGGTGTGTGTTCTTCCAAGAGATGCTACTAACTAAACATAACCTCGATACGCGCCAGTGGTGCTATCTCTCTGACTTTGCACGCACTTTTCAAACGACCCTCGTATAACCACCAAAGTGTCTTTGCTTTTTATATTATTAGAAGTTATTCTTTATTTCTACCAAACATGATTGACAAAGACGTTAAATAACCATTGCTAAGTAAGCAAAGTGTAGCAAACAACATCCCAAAATTTAAAAATTGTTTTTCTACCGAAAATACCGCTTTCAGGTCTCCTTAGTCAGGGAAAAATGGATTTAAGATAATATTGTTTATTTTGTTTACAAAATATCACAGTAACACTACTATTTTGTGGGAGGTAACTACCTTACTGAAGGGTTTTATTCTTTCTCAACTTTTCCTGGAAACACTTCAGCACTTAGAATTTCCTCTAAGCTTCAGCTTGTGATTGAAAACAAATCTACAACTCGCTGTATTTGCATTTTTTGTCGAAAAACTCTATTAATAGAGGCGGGAAAATTCCCCTTAAAGAGCCAATCAGGAGGAGGTCCTATCTCGTATAGGGGGTTAACTAAATGGTCAAAATGGAATTTGGAAAAATTCCTCTAACGGTAGTACCCGTTTATTCAGTGGATAGTTAACTTCCTGGAAAGTGGTTTCTTGGCTATTCAACCACTTGGCTTGTTTTGGTTGTGGTAGGCTTCTCTCGAAGGTTACATTTCTCTGCAATGTACGGTTTCACTAACTTTATTAACCATTAACCATTAAGGTTATTATATTTAATGGGAAGAGAGATTGTTTTAAGGGAAGGAATTCTAAGGTCATTGTAGGGTCAGGTTGGATATGCAGTTAAGAACTTGGAAGATTTTGCGGAGGGTTTGGGATGGTAAGGATTGTATTCTTCTAGAATGGTTTGTTAGAGAGAGCTCGGGAAGAAGCAGTCGTGTGTTGTGTGCTTAGATCTTGTCGTTTTAGTCTGTATGAGGGTCCCAAGTGAGTCTTCTGCTCAAGCACATGGCCAAGTATTGGACGGTGTAAGCTACTGGGCTAGGAGTATTGTCCTAATGCATGTGAGAACAAAGCCCTCGACAACGTTTTAACGTAAAGTTGAGGCACTAGTTACTAGTTGTTAGTTCTAATTTTCTAACGCTTGCACCATGTTTCAAGTTCAGTAAGATGGCTTTGTACGGTTTGTGAATCTGGATCAGAGGAAAGGCAAGCTGTGTTATCTGCAATAAAAGAGTTGATTGTGTGAGAGGATTATGGAATCCCGGAAGCCCCTGAAGTACTTCCTAGCCATGCTCTTCAGAAATCCCGATAACCTGAAAACACAGACGGGCTATCTCCACTTTCCAACCCATAAGGGAGAGAGAGACCCTTTCTAGAAATCACATTTTTTGGGCCCTAAGCCAATTTTGGAGAATTCGGCAAACGTAACATTTTCACTGAGCGAAAGAGAAAATCATGAAATAATATACTATAAATATAGGCAGTATGCATACTGTATGAAGGCACGTTCTGCAGCGACATGGCGGTCTCTAACTATAGTCAATCAACATGAATTACAAAGAGTTATTTGTCAATTAACTAACCCTGCGAGGAGCCATTCTATCAGACCGAAACATTTTTGGGCATCACCAGTTTCTAAATAGTCACTTCACAACACACTTCAAATAACTGCTGTAGTAATTCTTTTAGTTTAATTTTTTATCAATTCTATTTAACAATCTTCCTTCAAACATGGCATTCTTACGAGACCCATACATTTCACGCTAGGTACATTCTGGAGAATGGTTTTACCTGAAGATGAGTAAATTCAAACTCTCATGTTCTCCCTGAACCTATTAAATTCAGTAATATCCATTAATTAAGTCCAGCAACTTAGTAATCCAGTAACTTAAGTAATTACTGTAATTAAATCCAGAAATATTGTCTACAAAGCCTCTAATTGTTAGTTGGTACCAAAGTGGACAGACACCTGCCAAGGTTGAAAACTTGTTGCCGTACTTGGAAACCAAGTTCTTAAAAAATATTAAGAATCTTATTCGATTAAATCACCAAAAAACTGAAAACTAAAGTAACACTTCTTATCAGCTAATTCTGTCCAAAAGGTGACTGTGTCCGATGTGGCACCTAAACCAGACAAAGAAAGTAGAATTTCTTACGGTGGACCACACTTCACAGATAATATGACCAATGGGCGCAAGCGTACCTACCGATAAGTGAAAACAACTCTTTTAGTCTCAGTGGCTCTAAAACGGATATTGCTGGTGAAAACTGGATGTCAAAACTTTGACTCGACCGCAATAGTGCATTAGGGATATCTCAGCGTAGTTTCCGGTTGGCTGACGCTACGGCCGAAATATCTTCAACCAGCAAGAGAAGGTAGGAGGCTGGGAATGATAAAGATTGTGAGGACCGAATAATATATTTACTATGAAGAGAGCGTTGCTACGGGGAACAGCTGTGAGAGAAGTGACGGCAGGTCCCTCACTTCGATATTCATAAACATGATATCAAGAAAAATTGCTTATTAATTCATGACTGGGCCGAACTTACTGCATCAATGCCTGTACAGCATTTTGAATGTCTCGCCCTCGTGCCGGTTGCAGGCACGTACTTTGCCGTGCACTAAACAAATCTCAGTTCATTATTCATAACACCAGCATGAATACATTAATCTTACATGATGTGTTTATTTGCATTCCCTCATATTTCTGAATAATATATCTAAGATGCAATATGCATTTTACCAAGTATGTATTAAAACACACATAAATATTTATTGCTTTGTCTGGCTTCTCATAAGAAGATTGCTGTCGCGTCACATTCTTGAAATTAAGGTTCCAACAGAAATTTATGTAATTTTATTTCTATAGGCTGACAAATATATTCTGAATTTCTTATTATTTCACGTTGCTGGCCACTCCCATCCAAAGGGGCAGTCACAGGATGCCCGTACACTAGTTCTTGGTATTTCTAAAGAAATTTATAATTATTACTTTTTTATTTTATCAATTGCTGCAAGTATATTTCCTTTGGTTACAAATAGGTAGGCTATGAAATTCATCTTAATAACAAAGCTTGAGCCACCCTCTTGGGGGCTAAAGGTTAATCCGTGTGTTTGCAATGAAATCTAAAAGTCGCAATGCAAACGCTGTTTACAGCATTCCGTGCATTACAGGGCAAACCTAAAATTCTCTTCATTGAGCTCATATCCTCATGGATCTTCTTCACGTGCCCTTATTTTAACTTCGATGAAGAACTAAGTTGGCATATATAAAGAAGATTTGGAATTCTTTAGAAGTGTAATAATTAACTGCAATCCATAAAGGCGGGGATAAAGACATGCCAAATGACAATGTAGAGTGCAATTGCATTGCGGCCAAACTGGAAGAACGAGCCACACGGCAACGTGTACGGACGCGCGTCCACCATGACGTGGCCAAGACTCGGCGCCATCTCTCTCCACAGTAGTCAAGTTTAGTTTCTTGTTTTTTTTTATTCCATCACTTGATACTTTTATTTTGTTCAGTTTGGAAGTGGCAGCCTTCTGACACATCAAGTAGCTGCAGTACGTATCCGCTCGCTCGGCCATTGTTCACCTGTCCGCCGAGCTGACACCCAGCTTTTACTATCATAGACTTAAACAAAACAAGAATCTAGCGTGAACACACACGACTTTACTCTCGCCAGAGACACAAGGCGCGCTATTTACTTCTATCTTGCACCTTACACTGCGCCTACCAAATTCAACTCTTCTTTAGTTTTTATGCTCATCCATTGTCAGCTCGTGCTTTTGTTGCAAGGTAGCACAACCCCCAATTAAAAATTAATACAAAATTTTGCAATAAAAATATTACAAACTCTTTATTCCAAACACTAAATATAACAATTTCAATTTAACAATCATTTTCAGTAAGATATTTGATTGTGTTAATCCCACTATCCTGTTGCTAGCAAAATTGAAAAAAATGGTTTCTGTATAAGTGCATTAACTACTATTTTGAAAGTGGACTGCAACAAGTGGTCATTGTTACGCGGCTCTAGTTGGCGCGAGGTCAACTGGAGTTGCCCGACAGACAGTGCTTGGCCATTTGTTCTAACTTTGCTCAGATGGTCAGTAATCATAATAAAATGTGAGGTTGGCGGGTACGAGCTAGCGCTCGGGGACCCCCCCACAAATGTGACTTAGACTGTGACTGGCCTAACTATTAGGAGATCCTAATAGTAGGAGTTCGAACCCCGCGTGTTGCTACTTTTTATTTATTAGAGAAAATGGTAATAGTAAAGTATGTGGTTCCGCCCCCTTCCGCGATAGCTAGTTAATCGTTAAGCTCCGTCTGAAAAAAAGATATATACTTTAAAGCGCTAAGAGTAGCGTGCAGTCGTATCAAATTGTCGACATAGAGTTGGATGGGAGGGGCATGTATTGATCTACATAGAATACCAATAAATGTTTCAGGAAATAGTCTTAGTGGTATACAAAGTCTACCCTTTACATTTAGCGATCGAGAACTTTAATTCATATGAGTAATAATTAAAAGAATAATGGAGGAATAAGAGAGTGACTGAGTGATGTCGTCTGCTCAAAGTGGTGTTTACCACTTTGATAGGCTGGTAAGCGCGAACTCTTGAAATGAAGCACTTATGGAAGTTTCCTTCTTCTCTCTTAACGCAGCTGTGCTGGATGCGACTGTCCCCCTGTTTAGGCTGTGCCTAATGCGGCGAGGGATAAGGTTGCAACTAGTGGCGTACCCTTAGTCAGGACCTAAGGCACGTAATCATGTACCAGACAAACATTTCGCTACCGAACTTTCAGTTCTTCTACAGCTTCTTAAAAAATCAACTCGATTTAATTGTGCATGCAATACTTGTTTGAATGCCCACGTTCTTTTCTTCAAATAAAAAAGCTAAGAAAGTTTGAGAATGAATCAATTCAATATGGCGTGCAGAGAAAACATCTCAACCTTAACATCGTGCGCATTCGGAATGGTTTCTTAAATAACTGTTCGCTTAGTAGCAGTAAATTATAAATGATTAGAAGGGCAAAGAAAAGCACCAACCATACTGTGCCAATGGACGCCTAGAGTTAGGGGTAATCTTAAATAAACAATAGTTAGCAATGAGATATTTCGTTTTTAAGTTTGACCAAAGCAGCTCAGAGAAGCTCCCACTTCCACAAGTCCTTTCAAACAAAATATAGACCCTGATGATTACAATGAGCACACTAAGTTTAGGGATAATCGTTGGTAAGACCCGTTTTGGAGCAAAAAAACAAAACGGAAACCTCTGGTAAAGTGGAACTAGAGAGTAGCCATTGTACTTTACAATCGGACCGCCCTTTAGCGGGACTAAACCGAAATATGAAGTTTTTTTCTGCGATTTTTCGTTTTTAAATATTTTGTAAAAACAGCCAATTTTCTAAAAAACACTTTTCGGATTCCAAAGAATCTCAAAACAGATGTTTCAGATGAAAACTCAATTTCGACAATTTCCCATGATCGCAATATAAGAAAACAGTTTTTCCTTTCTTTTACACAAATAAAGATTTATTATTTATAATAATTAAATTGTTTAATAAATAGTTTAATAAATTGTGAACTGAAGTAGGTCTTTCTCAACTCATTCGAATTTAGATTTTAATTATTTCCAATAATTACGTTTTTGTTTATGGATTGTTACGTCTTATTTTTTTTTCTGGTTTTTACGTTATTTTATTTAACAAGCAAGAAAAAATAATAAACATCTTCTAAAAATAAAAATAAAAGGACAAGTAACATTTTTTTATTATTCTAAGTAAGAAAAAATGAATTTTCAAGTTATAAGGACTGCTGGAAGTCAGTTACTCGCTTTTGGAGGAGTTAACTTGGGTAGAAAGGTGGTTAAACTGGTGTCTTATTTGAAGGAGTTCCAACGGTTCTGTATGTTTACAGAAACGTCAGCTACCTGAAGATTCATTTTCACGGCTAGCTCTGCTATTTGTGAAGCAACTGGATAAACATGCATTTAGTAAGATGAACAGCCTCAATTCATCGCTTACTTGCCTCTCGGCCTCCAGCTGGACATGCGTACAATTAAACCAACAACAATGTTCACCACTAAAATAAACAATAATCTTCCAATATCCAAAATCTAGAAATGGATTTGAGTTACATCCACTCATAAGTTTTAATCTGGACTTTCTCTAGCATCCAGTATTACAATCATGTGAAAGTTTAGAAATTAGGTTTCCTGATCGCAGAAAAAGAGTGTGCAAAGTTGGAGAAAGATTCCTAGAATTCGTTCGATATCTGTCAATTGAAGGCTAGAATTATTTCAGATTATTTTTAAAGGTTTCAAGAAGATGGAATTTCTTTAATTTATGCATTCTATTCACTATTATTTACTTACCGATACCAAGAGATAGAAGGACTCGACAAAACGCACGGCCCTTGGAATTTCGGGCTGGACACTAAGAGATTTGCATCTGTATAGCTAGTCAGGCTGCGTTGAGACGTCTCTGCGAAATTGAAGCTCATACTCGATCCTTTCTGTAGGGTTTGTCAGACGGAGGAGGAAACCCATCCATCTTATGATGGACTGTTTAGGATGTGAGGACGTTGGGTTCATCTTTGGTTGGAGAAGTGGCTCAGATTCGGGACTGGATTTTTTCTTTAAACTAGTAGGTCTGTGGTTAGCGTAGGGTTCCCTTCTCCTCTGATGGGTTGAAGACGTAGTTACTTAATTCTGCTAGCAATATACAGTCCACATCCACTCTTTGCTGGTAAGGTGCAATGATATACCTTCTAGCTGACTAAACGACAACTGAGCGTGTCCTTGCCAACAAAATCTGGCCTTATGCACGACAGGCTCAGAAAATATTTCTGAATGGTTCACCATGTTAGGCGAATTCGAACTCATAATGTAGAGTCTACACTGTAGACGGTCAGAAAACATGTACCGCCCGATTTCGATGCAGTCGACACTGTGGTATATGAGTACTTTAGCATTTGCCGAGCAGAGGAATACGCAAAACCTTTCCTACGACAGGTAGGAAAACTGGAGCTTGAGCTTGGAACTGAAGCTTGAGGGGAGCTTTCCACAAGAATTGCCTCTTTAGACCCAATGCCTGGCAATAGGTTCTATCCCCCCAGGCTCTATCTTATCTATTGCCCATCTTAAGTCTATTACTTGTTTGAAACGCTTTTCTTGACAAATGTATAAAAGAGGAGTTGTAGAGATTCTGCAGGTTGAGTAACTGAGAACTTTGATCAATAATTAGAGTTTAATATTTGTGACAAGTGGAGAATGAAAAGGAAATGTGCGTCTTCACCCAATAATTATCTTCCTCCGTAAGTCACGAACATTTTGTAGATTTTCCGTGTACTTCTGACTACTTGCGGGAGTAATGAATGTAGAGGGCGGTTTGCTAGTAGCCAGAGTGGGGCAAGCAGTGTTCGCATGCGCGTTCTCGCCACTTCCTCTACACTGTCCTGAATAACAATCCAGATAACAATCTATTCGTATCGACCATTGCTTACAAACCGCCACAAAGCACATTATCTCATCCTTTATATCTCGTTGTTACTCTCGGTTCTCTTAAGCAAGCGTAATGCTTAATAAAATACCATTCTTGAATAATTACTAAACCAGCTTGACAAGTTGATGTGATACCATCCCATGAAAAAAATCGGTTACTGCAGTTCTTTTCAAACTGTGGGACACAGAGTTACTTCAAAGGATCCGCTTTAGTGAGTGATTATAGAATGAAATCAGGGAACATTGGACCTTTGGCCTACTGTGATGGTATTTTGGGTGGCCTCAACCTTTAGGCCTATCGCTATGGTACAGCGTCGGTTATAATGGACACCCGCAAGTGATCTTACCAAGAAGTAGCCTGTTATGGAGGCGCAGTAAGTATCTACTGAAACAAACCTGTTACCAACTCACCAACAGCCTAAAGCGCATAGGCTAGCCAAGTATTCACGATTCCCCAGGCTCCGCAGAACTCGTCCCCTCGCCAGTTGGCTAATCTTTTGTCAACACTACCACTTTAGCACACAGCTTCTCTTCCTCAGTGAGGAAAACCTGCAATATCATCGTCTCTTTTCCTAAACCATCAAGTGTCTGATCAGCTGCCCCTCAACCAACTTTGGACGTTATTGTGAAAGTCCTCCAAGTCTTTGGCGATTGTATTTCGCCACCAGGCCACAGAATTACTGCAAACTTAGCACTGTTTTTAAGGTGCATCAACTTCTTAGATTGCTGGCACCTGGAGCTTCTTTCAGTGCACTGCCGGCTTCCGGACAGTGCTCCCTCGTTATAGACAACAATGTTTCATCATCGGACAGTGAGCTGTAAGAAGCATCTACGAAAATAAAATCTGAGAACCAGCAGCTGGATTCGAATCCGTGATCTCTGCGTTGGAACCCAGGATAGGCAAACCACAAAGTTAATCCCTTCCTTTGGTACTGATTGGAGAACAGACACGTCTGTCTTACAGAAGACTAGTGCGGCCTCTATAGAGAGCCGAGAAGATCAAACTGATTTTTGGAAAGCATCTAGACGTTTAGCAAGTATTTTTTTCGATTAAAGTAGGAAGAAATGAGGATAACCGAAAATAGTTTAGATTTCACTTCAGCTCTTGTGAGGAAATAACTGTCTCGTTAGTAGCTGATTAAAGGAGGTAAGTAAACAATGCAAGAGGTAGTGCAAGCTGTGTGGTGTCAGCTTGCATGTCTTCACAACCTACCCACCCCTTAAAATAAACCTCACACACTGCCTTCAACTCATTATATTACAATTATACTCTAGTAACACTTAAATTGCCTTGTAATAGATCACTTTCTTCCCATCAACCTCTGATGATTTCTCAAAAATTTTCATATTCTCTTGATCTTTGACAAAGTAAACAATTTTTGAAATTGAATTGAAATTGGAAAGAACAAAGTTTGAACGCGACTGAATGAAAATGCAATGTTTTAGTAGTGAGGGTGTTTGAAAAATAACTAAAATACTAAATATCATAGGAAGTTCAATGTTCCGCATTACCTTTTCATTTTTTTCGGCAGGAAATTTTCATCGTAATGTGCCACGAAGTCATCAATCATCAATAAAAAAAAATTTTTTTAGACAGGCCATTGCGAACCCACGGCTTGCGAAACATTTTCTGCAGCCTGTAATGCGAAGTTGGCATAAAAACTTACTAACAATCAACCAAATCAAATATTATGTATTTGATGTTAGTATACGTATAATAAAATCGCTGAATCCGACTCTTGTTTTATCCGCCTCCTTAGTAGTAATGTGGTACCCTATAACCCTTCGACGTCTCTTACTTGGATGGGCTTCTATCAAATGCACTGTTGCCCTGCATGGTGCATTAGGTAGATGAATTTTAAAGGGAATCATAGCAGCCATTTTCCAAAATACCTCAAAAACCGCGAAACTAAATTCAGGGAAGTGGCAGTTCTGGTAGGATGATTTTGTGCAAAAGCTTATTCGCAGGTCCGATAGTGTCACCTGGACCAGATGTATAATCTGAACTTCTTGCGCTTTCTCCTTTTTGAGTCATGCTCGCCACACATACACTCTATACACATAAAAACTAGAAATTCAAATTTTGACGCGATCGATAAACTGCCTAGTTTTTTCCACTAGTAACAGAAATAATTATTGTCTGTTATTGATTTTGGTAATTTATAGCGCGTCAATACTCGGGCCACTTGTGCCAGTAACCTATTTCGTAGCACTGTCGACCTCCGGATAATGTTCTCTCGTTACAGACTTGACTATCACTGGAAGTGAGCTGTGAGAAACTCCTAGAAAGCGAAAAACTAAGCGCCAAGCAGCAGGATCCCAGTGCAGTAACTAGTTATCCTTTATTTTTATAATTTGTGACACGTGCGGTCTAATGGAGAACATTAACGCCTAGAGATACTATCTTCCACGTTTAGAGAGTTCTTATAACTTAGTATTTATTATTATTTTTTTTATTTTCATTTGTGTAATTTGGTATAAAAAAACACGTTGAAAGAGGCAGATAAATAGGCAAAATACTTTGTAACTCTGCAGGAAGGTTGGCTAAATTAGGGTAGCCAATGAAAGGAAGAAAAGAATAATACTGCTCTCTCTCCAGTAGTGCTCGTACTCAAGAGTTACGAATCTATAATTGATGGCATAGCTGAATTATATGGTTCATTAATATCTGTGTATAGCCTGAATGGATAGAGGAGATTGTGAATTGCCCATAAACTTTCAAAGAATGATGTGATAGGGCCCTATTTAGGTAACAGACAGCCCCGGTATTCCAGCTCTTTTCTCTATGAACTGTTGACAGGGGCGAAGGTGTAGACGTACCAAAAACTACTGTTGGGGGCTTTAAAAACTTGCCGGCTCTCTCTCTACAAGAAAAATCTGTGTTATTCAGAGTACTTTGAAGCGTACATAATAAGGACCCTACTTCCACGTCCAAGCACATCTTTTCAGGTAATTCTCCAGCAATAACCACCTACTTACCTCTCCCTCCTCTCCTTTTATTCTGGCCTTTGATACTTTGTATTATACGTAAGAATAGTTAACGTGAACGAAATCCTCCTGTTTTGTCTAATCTTTAAAAAGTCTGCAGTCATCCGTAATCTGTTGATTTACTAAGCGTAAATCCCGGTTAATCTTTCACAATATACTCAGTAATTCTATGCAATTACACACATCAAAAAAAAATTTAGAAGATTTAAAAACCACTGCTTTCTTGAAGGCCCTGATGCGCTCGAAGGGATGTATTCCTAGAGGTGTGATGAACCAACAAAGCTTAGTACAAGCTTCAACTTCTCAATTGCCTGGACATGTCGACACACTGCAAAGTATCGAATGTGAATAACGCATTTTTCATTTCCACTCTCAATTGAATGCACATTGTGTAACAATCTGTCCAGTCCGCATTAAGAAGGGGAAAAAAATATTAGCGAATGATGATGAAATTCTGTTTCGCCGAAATACAGACGGTTTCATCGTCTCCAACTTTACCATCCGTAGTGACCTCAATATCTCTTTCGTTTCCTATCTAGTCAACATTAGATACAGCAGATCCAGTCTTTGTATCGCCAATCCTGTGATATCCACGTTATCATGTACCAACTTTGCCCGAAACCTAAATATAGAGAGTCCGCTATGGACCATCTAATTCAACGATGTAAGTGCGAAGTTGGAAGGCCCTGTTGCGTTTATCCTCAAGTACTACATGTATTTGTATCTTGATCTTGAGTTTTACACTGCACATTGTAAATAAATAATTGGAGAAAAAAACTTTACGAATTGTAATCAATGAAATTAATTGAAATAATAATAATAATAAGAAATCAAAGTTCAAAACAATGCAGGGAGGAGCGGGAAAATTGATTAAGAAGAAGTGGGGACGACGTTGCAGAGAGTTAGGAAAGCATAGCTCTTCAGTCTACTCTAGCAACCTCCAAAACGACCATGGTCGAAAACATCTGGCGTTAAAGAGGAAAAGTAGGCAAGGAAGAAAAAGACGGATAAATTCAAGAATCTTTCGATGCTTTTACGCTATCTGGTCACATAAAAATGCTAGATTTATTTGGCACATTTTGGAATATTCGCTTTTCCGATGTCCGTATTTAATATTTTATTTATTGCGGCCACTCTTTGTTCAGAGGTTCCCTTGCTGAGAAATAAGTAACAAGTAATTTTTGGTTATGCTAAGTTATTCTTGTTAAAGTAGTAAGTGCTTGTACATCTGATAATGCCAATGTGGGAGATTGGCTCTTCATTTCTCGTAATGCCACATAAGCTCGGTAGTAAAAAGGGGAGATAGGCCGAAAGTGGGTGCACTTGTTCAACTTTAATACCATTTGTATAATTTTAATCATTTATTAGTTTTGTAGCAACCCCTCGGGTGCTCACTTACACTGCTAGTTAACTCATGCTTGGCTCTTATACCTCATTAAACCTCAAATCAACTATCCATCTAACACAATCTACTCTCCCTACTTCAATGCAGTGATGTAGTTACTGATCTGACAGGGTATCTATTGAACAAGCTACATTTACCTAATCCCAGTTTTAGATGCATCTTTCTCAAGTAGCGACTGCGAACACAATGTTCCAGTGTGAAGGATTCACATGGCTTTCCTCCCAGCAAAGAAATGTACTGATAAACACACAACCTTATTTTATGATTAGTCAAACAGAACTTTTCAGGTTCACTTAGGTGATGTATCCGACACAAGAAGAGTGACGTCAGGGGTGCCTCAAAGGTCAGTCCTCGGGCCAGTTCTCTACATTATCTCTCTAAATGATATGCCTTTAGAGGAAAATTTACTGTTTGCGTCATCATGGCTAGTAGACACTATTTGGAACCGAGTTCCACTACACTACAGTAGAATTTTGGAACACTTCCACAATTTTCAAATTAAAATAAATACGGCAAAAACGCAAGCAGTACTGTTTATAAAAAGAAGACCCAATATAAGCCACAAAATCATCTTTATAAACATTCTGTGGGGTGGACGCGGTCAGGTGCCTGGGAGTCAATCTAAATCTCTTAAATTAACTTCCTGCATTGACGTTATAGCACTAAAGTGTAAGGGTCTGATAGTTTAACTGTTTCCACTCCTAAATAGTTTCTCCTCACTGAGTGTTGCCAATTAAATATTGTTATTCAAAGTACTCGTTTGACTTAGGCAACTCCAAGTTGAAGTCTAGCATGCAAGACTAACTTAAAGGAATTGCAAAGGGTGCAAAACACGTTCTTAAGGTTTGTCATTGATGTTCCAAGATACTTTTGCTAACTTGCATGAAATTACAGGCGTGCAATAAATGAGGGACTTATTGAAGGAAATCTGTCGCAATTTCTTTCAAAATGAACACACTTAACATAAATTGAAAGCGGATTTATGTTAGTAATCTAGCTAAATATGATGTAAACAAGACCTATAAACATAAGTAAATTAACCTTTTTTCTATTCACCAACATATTTTGGCACAATTATCGTCTTCCTCAGGGCGTGGCTATTGCAAATAAATAACGAACATTTTTTTAGTAAGATGTAAATTAAGGTTAATATAACACAAAAATGAATAATCACAAAATCTTCGAATTTATCTAGTTTAGCTGCGGTTATCAGATCCATTTATTAAATCAATTTTTCAGTTCTTTGAGATTTTGTGAGAAACGACGGCTAAGATTTTCTTTAATATTGGTATACTTATTGTGCGCAGTAGTTCTTAAAACAAATATTTGTTCATTTTCCCGAGATTGAGGACACTTCGGGACGAAGAGGGTGTTAGGGCTTCACACCAGTGTCATTTCAGAATATTAACTGGACCACTAAATTAACAAAAAATTAAGTAATGCCTATTTTTTCAGGCAGGCTTTACCTCCAACTACCAATTAGGTGTCGTGGACGGAGCCGACTAGCAAACATACTTCACTGTAAATTTCCTTTGATTAACCATTAAATAAAAGGCCTACATCGGGATTCGAACCCACTAACCAACAATACATCTTAGCTTTGCGGGTCTAGCTTATAACCGCTCAGCTATCCTTCGAATTTTAGGAAAAATAAAGATGAAACCAAATTTGAAAATATGAAGAAAATTGGTTGACCGAATGTACATTACTGTATCGATTTTTCAATTTTTATCGATTTTAGATAATACCTATTAGTTTTTTATTTTAAATTTTGTTGATTTCTTTATTCGAAATGTTGGGTAGCAGGGCTGTCATGGTGGTGACAATAGTGGCAGTCATTCAAAAAATCGGTTGTAAAGAAAACTGGAGTTTGTGTGTTGTTTGGAAGGAGAGAGCAGTTTGCGGCTAGGCGGGTATTGATCTTGGTTGCGAAGTTAGCCGAGGACTTACCTGCCAACATGTTCTTATACCCCACTGCTACACAAACCGGTCACCAACTCTCTTACTCCCAGTAAAAGAAATAATGCAATCGCTCAATTTCTGATATTCCGTTTTCGCCAAGTGCACAAGCTGTAAGATCCCCTGAGCAAAAAAAATCTTTGAAAATGAGATTAGGCGCACAGTGCTGGATAATATGTTTGATTTTACCCGTCTTATCGCGCATCTCAGTAAGGGCGATGCGCAACGGAAACGGAAGTGAAGTGGAAATGTCTGCACCAAACTGGTTAATCTAGCTCTGATGCTGGATGAAAGTCCGAAACCAGTCAGGGATGCGATAAACGACGGATACAACGAATAATAAAAATAAAAACATTTCAGCTGTTATTTGCCGTGTCTTTGTTTATGCGCTAAATTTGATCAACTTGATGGTTTGGGTCCAGCTCAACAAGGTGCTAGCAAAATCAAACTTAGTGTTGTGTTACGGCACTTTAGTCACCTGCGATAATTAGGTTTCGGCCAAAATCCGTAAACCGCAAGTGCGATTTTACCGATGCAATCTTCCAGTTTTTCGCAAGTGCGATTTTACCGATGCAATCTTCCAGTTTTTCGCAAGTGCGATTTTACCGATGCAATCTTCCAGTTTTTCGCAATTGCAATCCTTGTCTGGAGGCCAGCAGTACACTGAAGCCTAAGACTTTAGATTCTGAAGCACCTTAAATAAATAAAAGGTTCTCATATAAAAAATACAAGAAAAATCTGGGGTGCACTCACACTCTTAGAGAGGGTCAAATTTATAGTTAAATTTCAATGTTGAAGAACCATTTCCTTTAAACTTATTATTCTGCACCATCACAGATATTATTCGCCATCTCATTTGGACACATTTCTTCGTATACATAAGAATGTTTACATTTTTACAGACAAGTTGGGCAGGACATGGCAGAAAGGCCTTGGCAAGAAAAAAAGAAGTATATTTTGAAATTCGGAGTTACTCTTATCCGAAAAGATTTTTTCCGGTAAAATGTTTAAAATAAAAGTGATAACTTAAGATGACTTGTGTGTGCTTAAGGTTTAAGAAAAGTATTGCCACTGTTTTCGAAAAATCACAAAAATAACCGTAAAATCGATTCAGTAAAGTAACACTTTACTGTCGGCTGTCATGTAATTTATAATATTTTTAAACAAAATATAGAATTTGAACTTCTTTTGAAATTTTACGTTTTTGCGTTACCATGGATACACACGAGAGGAAGAGAAGGAAGCAAATTTCTAAGAACCACCTTTTTTGTACTCAATGGATGTAGTTTGTGTTAGTTTGTATTTTATGTGTTTTTCTGTAAACAAATAAACATCCGAAATCTGTGTGAATGCAATACTTCCTCCTAAGAAGAGCTAATGCAAATTTTTAAAAACGAGTTTTTTTTTCTGATGTATATTAGAAAATAATGCTTAGAAAAATTAAAGTAAGATGACTGATTTTTTAATAAAAAGTAGAAAAAAGCGGTGAAGCCTCTCCAAAAACTGGAACATTTTCGGTTGATCACGAAGAACGTGAAGTTCTTTTGAAAATTGTTGGAGCCATTTTGGAGAAAATCGCGAACCGAAAAATAGCATCTGCAAAGTGGCACTGTCGGGAAACAGATTTTTGATAAAACTTAAGAAGTTTTGGAAGCCTTGCCACGTAAACAGTGGCACGTTTCTTTTGGAAGTACCAAAGTTGAATATTACTTCACATAACATCTTACGCCAAACATAGGAATCATGCTGTGACGCCCGAGTCTGGAATAGCAAAAGGATCACAAACAAAACATTAGGTGCCTCGATTAAGTAACGGGAAATGTGTTTATGTGAGAAAATAATGCAGAGCACTTCCGCTTTTCTCTGTTACAGTGCTTCCTATTGGTAAAGGGGTGGGGTACAATCCAATCTCTATTGTAAAGATATATGGGGAGAGGAAAGAGTTTTTATCGATTTAAAATCGACTGTTTGCCTGGTGTGCTGCAAGGATATAAGAAAGAAATGGAGGTTTGAGTGCGGCAGTAAAAGAGCCTGTAATGTGTGTTTTGTTTGCAGTGGGCGATCTCGGTGTGAGTGAGACGAGGAATGCATGTGGAGCTGCAAGGGCCCGGATCCTCTCTCAGACCCCATTATTCACGCTCACATCTACCAGACCTGCTTTATCTATAAAATCTCCCAGCCGACCACAATTATGTCAACTACTGCCAGCCTAAACACTAGCTTCCGTATTTCTTTCTACACACATGTACTCCTATACAACTTACAATAAAATAAGACAATAGACGGCACTGCTGCACAATACATAGACTACTATTTTAGGCAGATTAAGTGAAATCTTACTCTAATTAGTTTATCAAGTAAATATTTGTACTAGAACGAAACGAAATGACCATCCGAAAACTTTTTTCGTTGCTAAACTATCTTAACAACTCTTTGATCTTGTAAAGAATGAAGTAGGCAGGCCGATGTTCACTTGTGCTTGTTCCGGACCCAACTCCACGAGCAAAACCAACCAAAAACCACTTTGAAATTCAGTATGAATTCCCTTAAATCATGCCCCTAAATTAAATTGAACGTTCGTCTTAGCCAGGTTTTAGTAATTTTTTTCTAATTTTCTCTTTTATGAAAAGCTGTCTGAGAAACTTGTACATCTGATCAGCTCGAAATTGATTCATTCGAAAGCTGGGCGCACCAACAAAAACCGAACAAGATAAACATTTGTGTGTAATAAAGATTTTCCGGTATATCAATCTAGAAAGTGGTTAAATCTTCATTCGGCGAAGTTACTAATGAATCTCACAAATTTATAATACAAATACAATTAATTGGTTTAAATAAATAAACAATTACAGAAAAATAATCACACAGACACATACACAATGTACAAACTTGACCACAATAAATTCAATTTTTCATTCATACATATTCTTCATGAAACTAATTTTAATTTCAGGTAAATTTAAAGGAAAAACCTCTACAGTAAATTAAATGTTCCAAGCAAGAAGGTTCTTAATAAATATCATTAAAATTTACTTTAAGTAAGTTTAAACAAGTCGCTATTCCACTTTTCGTAGATTTCATGAATGTCTTATAATTTTCTTAACGAATTTGTTCTTCCTTAAGAAACCGCTGTACATTTCCTTTAGCTGTCTAGAACATCGCTAGGATCTCCATAACATGGGTTTGCTGGTGTGGCCTAACCCAAATATTCCTGGGTTTTTCTTTTTTGGGATTCTCTTTACACATTGATATATGTGATTTTCTAAAAACCACTTTTTCGGATTTAGTCTCTAAATGATTATTTCTCGAGAAAACCAGATTTCGAGAATTTGAAGCGATTACAATACTTCCCTACCTGTAGCAATAGAAAGTAATGGAAACAAACAAAATCTCAGTCTTAACATTGAACTTTGTGAATTAGTTAGTATTTAGGATTCGGATGCCGGCTATTTAAGCACTTTCATTCGTTAAGGAGTCAATTTAACAACAAAAAAGAGCCCTTAATCCATGCATAAAATCTGTTTGAAATGATACACTGGGCAAAGACGTAATTTGATCCTGTAAGGTCAGTGGGCCCGACTTGAGAAGCCAAACCCGCATTAACTTAGAATTTAAGGAGCTCAACTGTGCTGAATGCAGAATTGCCCCTTGAAAATTAACAAGGTATTACCCCTAAGTATAATTTAGAGATAATGCTCACCGCGCTTTCTCTTAACTTACGCCATTAAATTTTATTGAAACTAAGAATTAGACAAAAAAGGTAGTTGAATTAAATTGTTATAAATATTGGGTGTAATGAAAAATCACCGCTGTAGAACGCGTGATGTCTGACGAGCTAACTACCACAAACCCCACTGAAATAATATTCTCTGAGAATAAGTTTCAACTTACGCAGATGAAACTGAACGATCTACAGAACGGTGTTCTGTCTATACAAACAACACAGCCCGTCACTAAGGAGTAGACTGTACGAGGCTTCTAGGTATTGTAAATTCCATACAGATTAATAACCTAGCCTAACTCGCCTTGCTTCTGATTTGCTCTCTCTTCTCGTTTACGAGTTATGATTTATCTAACGAACACCCAAGAAAGTAGTTGTGGTACAGCAGCAAACATCTTGTGGAACCGTAGCAGCGGTAATAACTTTTAAAAAAGAACTATTTGGATTTTTCAAGAAATGATAAATATCTATCAGTATGTGAAGTGGAAACGCACTTTCAGTTGAATCCATACTCGCAATTTTGGCAACACATTAATGCCCCTTTAAAGTGCACAAGAATTAGAACGGTGCATTACAAAAAAAATTGCATCTAAATATCCGAATGGTTGCTGTTGGAAAGCTCTTGGAGGAGATGTATTACAAGGTTTTTGGGGATGACTGCAGGCGGATCTAGGCAAAAGGCCAGAGTAACTCGAAGACAGATATTTCCTTGTTAAACAATGAGAACCCAGAATGATGAAATAAAAACTGATTAATATGCAGCGCTTCTCTCCATTCACTATATTAGTGCACTAATTAATGCTATTTACATTTTCACGAGTGCACTAGAACCGTTTTATTATTTGAGTTTGAACTTTGGGGCTTCAAATTTACATCTGAGTGCTCATTTAGAAGCGAAATAACTCAGCTGGAAACATCGCCAATCTACATTTAGGCTATCACAGCAGTTTACTAAACCAATGTGCTTAATAGTATGTTAGCTAACAAGCTGTGCCATGAAAGTGAACACAATAATTTATCACAGCAGCCGGAGAATCGCGGAGGAGCTACTAATATTGCTGTAAATGTTGCGAAATACTGGGTATTTCCTTGATTCCTTTACAAAAACAAAAACCAAACCTTGCAAAAATAGTTTCTTTTTATAAACTACATTCCTTTTTGTTTTCAAAAATTAATTAATTAAAATTTAGTAATAAATAGATGAACTTTCATCAAAAAACTAATTTTATCAAAAAAATATTATTAGTATCTTTTAAAATTAGTAATAAACTTAACAATAGGCTTTCTACGCATACAAAGTGAGAATACTGAATAATTAAAAAACTGATTCTAACTGTTTTGTATTAGGACAGTTTTATTTGTTTAAATTATACAGTTTATAATAATTATACAGGGTTTTAGCACAGTTGGCCAATGATCAAACTTAATTATTGTTAAAAAGCATATAAAGAAAAATGAATTTTGTGAGTAAACACCCTACGACGGTTAATGCTCTAAAACTTGGAATGCTAACAAATTACTGTAGTTACATAAAAGCTTTCTATCTATTCCCGAAGTTTCGATAAAATAATTAGAGGCATTTTCGGAAAAATGTGAACAAGTAAAAGTGTACTTCCTGTCAAATAATTTAATCGTTAAGGTGCAGTCAGAACGTCTAGTCCAAATTAAAAGTTTCCTGGGGTGTTGTAGTTTCGCAATTTTGTTTACATGCAGACCATTTACTAAAAACCAATTTTCGTACTCGTTCGGCAATTTCCGGTGAAAACTCGATATCGAAAATCTGTCACGATCGCAGTACAACTCTTATCTACTGAGAGAAAATAAAAGATAAACATTTACAATAAAAGTTAGCTAACTTAAGCTGTTATAATTAGTTAGCGAGGTGCTAACTTAACCTGTTATAATTAAAGTTAGCGAGGTGCTAACTTAGGCTGTTATAATTAAAGTTAGCGAGGTGCTTACTTAAACTGTTTTTTCACCTACGAACTAGAGCTTAGACCAAGATTCTCTTAACTGTTCTTGCGAGGCATGTTTTTCCGCACTCGCCGTTTACACCAACAAAAAATTCTATTCTATTCTAGCCCCAACCTCGTTGAAACTTATTTTTACTATATATAATAAATCTATATATTTACGTGGAAGTAGATTAGATTAGGGTTGGCCAAAAAGTCTAAAACCAAGATTAGTGGTCCCAGCGGCACAGCGCTTCCACTGCGAAGTCTGGTGAGATGCGCTTGGGCCCAGTATGGCGGCCAACAAAGAGCCGTACCATCAGCCAAACTTCACACTGGCAATACGTGCAATGCTCTCTGTCCGGAATTAGAAATTTGAAAGGCTTGCCGAACCTTACCTTGGAGCTGTTCGATCAGAAGGAAGGCCCAAAAGTGGGTCTGCCTCCAGTTTCTCGCACAGCTTTTTATATTCACCGCATTGCCAAGAGCTAACAGGAGGTTGCCCCTTCAATATTCTTGTAATCACAGCTCTGGCAACGCTTCATTATATATGAAGTGGGGGTAGATTGAGAAGATCCTCCGAGACCCTTCACGCTGTGAACGTCAGTGAGAGCTCTGACCGCCCTCACCTGCAAAGTTTTCGTCCACCAAACTACCAAACCCACATAAAAGTATTCACTAACGAAGAATCTATTTTCGAAAAAACATTCTTAATGCCCACCTAAACATTTTTGGGTGGCAGGGGTTCTGTTTGAGAATGAAATCAATTACTTTTTCATTTTGAAACTCATTTAGGATGCAACACAATCACTTTCTTGATGGATTGTTTCTGATAATTGTGTACAGAATAATTTAGACAACTTTAAGCTATAAAATAAAATGAGAAATTGACTATCAATAATAATTAGTTAGTCACTAGTATTACTTCAAACTGTACGGTACTAGGACAGTTCCGGGACAGAAGAAGAGTGAGCCAGAGGGTTACGGCCTAATCTAAGCTTTTTCGCTTGAAAACCCTCCCCATGTTACTCTCAAAGGATCTCATTCACGGCAAAAGAAAATGCTTCAATTGTACAGGCAACAAACCGTTGGAATAATAAATCGGTAGGTGAAAATCTGGTGAGAAATGTTTGTGACCAGCCAAAGTTTACTGCACAGCAACTAAACAAAATATATTACCGATGAAAATTCGATTTGGAACATTTGACAAAAACAGCGAAAGTAAAGTGTTTGCTTCATTTAAAAGAAAATTAATTACGAGTGTAAGTTTTCTTAATTTCTCTTCTTTCTTTCTTTCTTAATTAGGAAGAGAGAAGAGTGGAAAGATTTAAGAAAATGGCTGGAGCAGTTGTTGAGAAAGTACAAATCTAATTCGGCAATAGACTGGAATGCCGAGCGATCAACATTACCCTTCTAAGGGTACATGTATTTTATTGCTACCGTTTATATTAACCGAGGTAGCAATAATTCTAATGAAAGCTTGGAAAGGAGGATTCATGTTTATTGATCTTGCTTTATACCTGTCTTATTTTTTGTTGTAGGAATTAGATGAAATATTATAGTTTAATTACATTAATTTTAGTTTGATAAAATTATGTTATTTTCAAATAATAGAGCAAACCATATTGTTAAAATTGAGCGAGAGACTGTCGTAATAACTTCGATGAAATCAGAGGTATCAAAGAGAGAAACGCAGACAATTCCTACAGCGAAATGACCATTTTTGGGAAACATACACCGGATGGAGAATATAAGGAGCCCAAAAAAACATTGTATTTTCATCCTGGTGGGAGAAGGCCCTGAGGAAGACCAAGGCTGAGATAGCTGAGGAACGTGGAGGACGACTTGGAGGCCATCGGCCTGTGTGGTTGGAGAAGGGCGGCGAGGACCTTGAAAGATGAAAAACTATGGTGACTGAGGCTCAGACTCTTCATAATGGTAAGTAAGTAATGATCATTTATAAGTGAGCGATGAAGAAAATAAATTATGTTAAACATGGGGCAAGTAGACAAGATTTAAGGAGCAAATTTTTGCGAACTAAGTTGCAAATAACGCTATGAATATATCGATAGACCCCTTTAAAAAGATGAAGATCATTACCTACAGTAATTAATGACAATTTTGAGATACAAATACCAAAAAAATAACACCACGTTGAATTGGCAGAAAAAGTTCTATTTTAGAATTATGACGGCAGATTATTTTATGCAAAATGGTGACAATTATAAGTTCAACCTCTGAAAATGAAACATCTTCAGTATGTCTAAAAAAATTACGTTTATCACACTAGAAGTAAAAAAAAATTGCAGATAAAGAAAAAACAAAACGTTAGCGTGGTTGGGGATGATGTAAAAAAATTAAAGAAAATACATTTGCGAAGCCGTTAAACAGATGAAGTTATGTATAAATTAAAGAGTATTTCTTAAAATTACGAAAAGTACATCATTCCGTACAAACAGCACGAAATGATCATAACATTAATTTAAGAAAAGTTGACAAAAAGGAAACCTTTTAAGGTTATCACTGAACAGAACATTGAAAATTATAGAAGAAAATGCCGAAATAAGGCTAAGAAATAAGAACTTAACAAATAATAGTAGTAACATTACACTATAAATATAAGAAGTTAAAAAGCGTTTTTACTGAAAATGGGAATAGCAGTTTGAAATATTAAGGTTAGGTTAGCTCACAAGTTGCGAAAAGTATTTATTTATTTTCACAACTGCAGTATATTTCTGCAATAAGTGAAGCTGATACAACATGATACATAGAATAAATACATGAGTAGCATGAGGGAAGAATTGAGCCTTTGGTGAAACTCCCAAAGAACATTTCACTATTGTGCACTGGCACTTCTACTTCATCGAGATTGATCGCGTGGCTGCCTGCGCTTCAACCGCCTTGGAGGATTTCCTGGCCGTCTAGTAAGTGGGGAAACTAGAGGGTTAGAATATGAGGAAATTGAAGCGCGGAATTTAACGAAGCGGGATCTTGCAGCTACAGAATCATATGGAACAAGGGGATCTTGGTCCAAGGTACAGTCAGATTCAAAGTAAGGAGCATTAGCGATTCGATTGAAATGATTGGATTTTGTAGATATTGGAAGCTTTGACTGAGCCCCAAAGTTCCATTCAGTAAGTCCAGGTAGGTTTGAGTATCATTGTGTAGATAAGTCGTTTGTTGTTTAAAGAAAGTTTCGATCGTTTGTCGAGAAGTCTAGACAGAAGTTTGAATCGTCTGTTTAGTTTTTTCCGTTTAAGTATGTGTGTCCCGGTTAGGCGTTGCTTCACGAAGAGTCCTAGGTACTTAACACAATCTGTTGCGGGAAGAGGAGTGAGAATTAGGTAAACGGGTGGAAGAATAGTTCGCCTTGGGGAGAATGTAATTTAATTATATTTGTTTTCATTAATTTTAATTCTCCATTTCTTTAGCCAAGACTCAAGAGAGTCTATGTGAGATTGAAGGGAGCGATAGGCAAGGACCGGGTCTTTATGCGGAGAGAGGATGCCGTATCATCGGCATAAGTAAAAAGGAAGGTACATATGAGGATTGGTAGGAATATCAGCGGTGTATATCTGGTGTAAAGTACAGGCACAAGGACACTTCCCTGGGGAACACCTGCACGAACTGGGAAACAAGGAGAGTAGGAATTTCCACAGACGACTTTAAAAAAGCGTCCAGAAAGACAAAATTGGAGGATGAGAAAATATGTAGTTGGTGGGGTGCTCTTGAGTTTAAAAAGCAATCCTCGGGTGCCAGACGCGATCGCAAGCTTGGGCAAAGTCAAGAAAAACCTCCCGGGCAATACTGTCCATTCTCAACACATCCAAAACGCGATGACATTGCTGTAGAGTGATGAGCGTGGAAACCAAATTGATGGGATGGAATTATTTCCTGTGAGTCTAGGAGTGGATAAATTCGTTTTAGGAGCAATTCCTCAAGGAGCTTTGATCAGATTGTGAATATTGGGAGACATGAGTAGCAGATTATAACTTTAATGATCACATAGAAGAGACGAGTATTAGATTTTTCTTTTGAAAATAGTGAGTGCGGGCCGGAATAAATTGAATTAGCCTAGAATGTGCAAAAATGATGTTACGGTAGGATAAGAGGTTGGCATACTGGGTACGGAGCACGAGTTGGAGTAAATTTTATAGAGTCAATATATGAACTTAAAGGAAAATGAATAAAGATAAGATTAGTTTTACCGCATAGAGAAAATTGAATAGAGTGGAAATGGAGAAACTGTTGGCGAGCGGAGCATTAACCCGGAGAAGAAAACTACTAAGGTGCGAACCTGATATGACTTCAAGGTAGCCGTGGCATACATTAAGGCAATAGAAAATGGGATTTAGAGTAAAGGAAATTTGAGGTTTAGCCACTAGGTAGAACCGGATGGTGTTGAATTAATTCAGATAGCCATGAAATACAATGGACAATTATAACATTAGTTAAATTACATACGGACTTTTGAATCAGTTTTATTATTTTCTAGTTTTAGACAAATACTTTAGGCTAAGAAAGGACTATGTTTTGACAGTATCACTTTCACGGCCGTTGTTGTTTAAATAAGTATCTGATTTTAAGTTCTTATGGTATTAATCATCATTAAATTGTTTGTTCTCTAGGAAATATTGTTATTTGTATGAGGTAGTTATCTAGCGGAATGTATGATGTATGAAATGTGAGGTTATCTAGAAAAAAAAATGAAAAACATAAGATTGTACTTACTGGCAAACCTTGGATCATTTGGAGATGCCCCATACCATCCGGGAGCATTTGAGTAGGAGATATCCGTGGTGTTGCAATACTGCGCCGGGAACTGATGGTGTACGTGCATATAAGGATTGCTCTGTGGAGGAGAGGGTACGGTACCCGTAGATCCGCCACCGGTAGAACCGCCGCTTCTATACGGACTTAATTCCAGTTTTCTATATGATTCTTCAATTGGTGACAATATGTCCGTAACGGAAAATGGTGTCGTATGCGGTTGATTGTGTTTAGGCGATAATGATATAGCTAAATCCGGTCCGGACAGATCGGGCAGTAAATCGGCCGCCGCTGGGTAGGTGTCGTGACTGCCGTGCCCTGACTGCAGCAGGCTAGAGGCGGTCGACATTGCACCACGGCTGTGGCTCGAGTGGTGCTCACAGACCCTCGCTTCGAGTGGCCCTTGGCCCCGCCTTTCTCCCCACTCCACAGGCCTCTCAGCCCGCCTCTTCCAAAACGTACCCTTATCTGCCAACCTAACTGGCCTGCCTTCATCTATATACACGCGGCCTTTGCACTCTAACTTTTTATAATAATAATAATACAATAATCCTACCTTACTTTTCCATGTAAAACCGCTGTAACTTAACTAAATAGGCATCTTGTTTCGTTTGGCTGGACAGCACACCGAGTCTGACGAGCAGCACAACTGTATCTACTACTTGGCCTATCTGCTCTGCCTTTGCCTCTATCGGTGCGCGCAGAAGACCAAAACGTGGAAGAAGAAGTGTGAAGCTGCAAGTGGAATTATATTTTGGAGGCAAGAGTTGAGTAATACATGCGGATTAATTTCCACATGGAATGATTCGTTCCTTAAGAAAGAACTTAGTTTTTCACTGCAATCAATCATCTTAATATTCCACAAAAACTGTATCGCGGCAGTTATAATTTCACATTATTTTTATGCTTTTACGACGTTCTTAAAAAAGGGAATAATTGCCACCATAATTTAATTTGTGTTTGAAAGTAATCATAGATTTTAGATAAGCGCGCAAATAATGGAGATTTACGTAAGTTTAGTGTGAAGAGCTCCAGGGTGGGTCCTCGTTTTACTTCAAGCAAATAGTATTTAGAATCCGATCAAACCACATCGTTGTTTGTTCTATTAATACCGAGTAAAAATATGAATAGTACTTCCGGTGTGTGTAGGAAAGTAAAAAGTGATATCTTTACCCAATGCAGAACACCTGGAGGAACTCTGCGGGTGTTTGAGTCAAATATTACCACATTTTAATGGAAGATGAAGAGTGAAAACAAGTACCCCTTTCTTGAGAAAAATGAAAATTGTGTGGAAAACAAACTGTATTAACACAAGCAGTCGGCTTTAAAAGTCTTTCAAAGAGTGTGCATACGAAGCCAACATTGGAAAAGTAAATATCAAAAATGAAAAGAAAACTTTTCAGATTGGTTGATGAGATCAGCAGCCAATCAATACAGCCGCACGAGTTAGTGCCCTCAGAATTCATACTATGGGCCGCTCTCTTTAAGCTTAGGCGTAGAATGTTCGAAAATCGGCAATAAAAGGGACTCCTAGCCATCGCACATTACTTATTAGAAGCAATCCTGCAGTTTGATGCAGAAAATATTGAAATCAATAAAAGGTGGGCCAACTAAGCCTTCAATCATTGCATACCAACTTCGCACAAATGCCAAACATTGTGCATGAATTATGTACAGCTAAACTAATTAAAATCTGGTCATGAAGCTTTTCTATTTTTCATTAAAATAACAAAAAAACAAATAGTACATTACTTAATTGGAGAAGGCAATAAATTTGCTGAAACGTTGGTCCGTTAATCTAAATTTCTTAAATAGATTCTTCAGTTTTCTGCGCTTTTAGAGAAAGACTTAAATAATTTTCGTAAATTTCTGTTTGCTTAGTGACTACCACTTTTATTTGAAGCATTTTCACAGAAACATTGTCTGTTGCAGTATTTAGACGCATCCACTAATTCGTTGTGTGGAAGAAGCCCGCTCTGATCCCAACAAATACAAAGCTAATTAATCCTCATAAAACTAAGATAAATATCCAGTCCCAGCAAAAACTAGTGTTATGCCTAAAGAGGAAAAAGTGTTTATTGTAATATTTTATAAGAAAACACATTCCATAATGTCTCGAAAAAGACATCATATTTGTCTTAATTTTAAGAAATATAATGCTCATCAAGTGATAACAAAGACGAAAGCGTTACCGAGAATTTATGCTAATGGAAAGTGGTAGGCAGAATGATGGAGGGAATTGTGGGAGAGTGTAAGAAATGTGAATTAATTCCAAGGAAACCACCGCAAATCACCGTAGGAGGACCCGACTATGTGCAGCCGATGAATGGAAAATACTTTCTGTAATTGGTTAATGCTGGGTGGAAATATTTCCATCAAAGATTATGACGTCCAACAACACCACAATCAAACTCATAAGATCACTAATCTTCAGATTCGGAAGCCAGGTAGATCGGGATTCAGATAACAGAATAACTAAATACCTCTACAGAATTCAAGTCGTTCTTTGCGACGTTATAAATTTTTAATAAAGTCAATAAAAACTAATTACTACAGAATTAATAGATACAATGCTAATCATTGCGAAGAATGTGCCGAATTATTAAACCAGTTATTCACACACATGGTCTTGCTTACGGAAATTAATTCAGTTTTGATTGATAAAAATGCAAAAAAAGAAAAAATGTTTTTATTGGGTAAGTGCAGCAGTTTTCTGGGCAGTTTTGATTTGATCTTGGGCGTTTCGTATGTGACATCAATTACTTCGGTTGAAATCTTTTTCTCAGAGAATAGTAATTTTAGTAGGATTCTAACGCTAAGTTTTAAGAGTCTTAGAAGAAGCTTTTTCAGAGAGAATTCCGAAAAATGAAAGATCGATTTAGTGAAGTGACATTTGCTCCGATAGGGTGATTGTCCCTGACTTTGAGGCAGCTAATGGAATTTGAATTCCAATACACATATCTCGGACCGGAAGACTACAAGTGGGCCCTTTGTGCCTTGAGTTTGAACTGACTGCGATTAGGCAGACCCATCATACTGATCCGAATTGGTCCTATTTACAAAGATATCAAATTAAAGTTTAGTGAAGGATTTAAAAAAGTCGCTTTAACAAAAAAACAATAGTATTTATTGAGAGTTAAAGAAGGACGCATTGAATGGCTCCGTTGGAGAGAAGAGTGGTGAGGCGCAGGTGGGTCTCACACAGCGGTCCCCGGCGGCACTCAAGAAGGGAGACCAACGTCACTGGGGGGCTGGGAACGCACTCCCACGATCTCCTCTCGCTTGTCCCTGCCTCTTCAACTGGAAAACCTAACTTCCTATGAACTGGTACTTGATTTGGCCTTTCCAATTATTATTTAAGTCCCGCAGAGGTACGGTTCGCGTACAATGTACACTCATAACGGTACTAACTGTACAAATCCATACCCACAACTTTTGCCACCTATTTATTAAATAACGTCGCAATCTCTAAACTAACTAGACTTCCTCAATTGAAACATTTCACTTTTTCGCACAATCGCGCTTGCATTTTGTGGTCACTTAAATAGAACCTAATTGGGAACCAGCAATTGTTTGAAAAATTGATTCACCAACAGTTCTAAAAGATTGCTTGTTCATGACTGGAGGCGCGTGTTAAAGTTTTACCCAAGACGTCCAATTTAAAGCAATGATTTACATTTTGTTCGGCTTTTAGATCTTTTAACTTTTAAAGTGCGTCCACTACATGTGCACCTTATCAAGACTTAAGCTATAATGCTGGAATTCAGTGAATTCTTTGCCAAATTGTTGAGAAGAGTATGCGTTATAACTGGTATAAATCGCAATATATTAGTGATAATAGTTGACGAGATACATATCATAAGGTTAAAATTTTGTGGATCTCAAATCACCCATATTACAAACCATTGTATCTCTATTTGTAATATTAAGATTTCAAGAAATTCTTTACCAAATTGTAGAGAAAAGGTAGCTCTATAACTGGTATAAACAGCAATATTAAAGCGATAATAGCTAATGAGATACAGAAGGTTTTATTTTAGAGCTTTGGAATCCTTGAATTTTCACACGTTTGTATCTCTCTTTCTAATGTTCAGATTTCAATGAATTCTTTACCGAATTATAGAAAAAAGGTAGAAAGCTATCTTTAGTTATAAAGATAACTAATATAAACAGGGATGATTCAGTGACAATAGTTGATGAGATACAGAAGGTTAAATATTAGAGGTTTTCAAATCCTTAAAAATTCAAACCTCCATATCTTTAATGTTCAGATTTCAATTAATTATTTTCCGAATTATAGAGTAAAGTTTCCTTTAAAAACCTTTTTAAAGGTTTAAACGACAGTGTTTTAGTAATAATTAAAACTGTCCGGTAGGACAGTTGTATAAGGGTTGACCATCAAAAACTGCACGAAAAAGCATAACGTTGAAAAACACCCAACTTTGACAATTTTTTTCTCTTTTTCTATAAAAGATAAAATTCCCAAATTTTCTTTAAAATACAGGGCAAATCCTCCTTTATGGCTGTAATTTTTTTTGCAACAACCCAGATCTAATAGGTTTCGAGAAATAAGTTGCTGAAATGAGCAAAAACGGCTTTTTCAAAAAATGTTCTTGTTCTTACATATCTGTAAAGCAGATATGTAACTTTGCGAAATTGACAAAAAGGAAAATCTATCCAAAAGGTACAAAAATCTCTTAACAAAAACTTACAGTTTAAAATGTTAAGTATAAGGGTTGATTAAACGCCAAAAGGTACACAAATCAGCGAGTACCCAACATTTCATTAATACTTCATTAATATTTAAGTAATTCTACTGCATTAATTTTCATTAATAAGTTATTTTTTAGAATTTATTAGATGTCACAGACCTTTATGCTGGCCACTTCATTCATAATATTTTTTTGTTATAATTATGATAAATCACATATATGTACATGCATGTTAAAGTAGAAAAAGACAAAGTTAGAGTAGGCTACTGTCTTGAATTCGTTTTACCGAAATATTCGTGAGCACAAATAACACACAGTTATAACAAGTAGATTATTCAACAACAATTATTGTAAACGTTTGTTTACCTATTATTATAAACGTTTGACTACTTCATAAAATAACAATTACTTTAATCGAAGAATGAACTTAAACCGACGATTTTTATTTAAAAATAAAAATAAATAAATAAAATAAACAAAATCATTGATGTAAGTTGGTGTAAGCATTTTCTAAAAAAGGTTTTGAATTTTTTAGCCTCATATTTTTTTTTATATTTTTTATAACGTTTTTCTTTTAAACCTGTAATTAGTAGTTTGATTATTATAAATAACTAGATATTACAGTCAATCTACAGTGCTACTTGAACATATATTTTGTAGACGAAAATGGCCAGCATAAGGGTCTGTGACATCTAATAAATTCTAAAAAATAACTTATTAATGAAAATTAATGCAGTAGAATTACTTAAATATTAATGAAATGTTGGGTACTCGCTGATTTGTGTACCTTTTGGCGTTTAATCAACCCTTATACTTAACATTTTAAACTGTAAGTTTTTGTTAAGGAGATTTTTGTACCTTTTGGATAGATTTTCCTTTTTGTCTATTTGGAATGTTACATATCTGCTTTACAGATTTTTTTAAAATTTGGAATAAGCAATTCTATCATTATAACCTGATAAGGTGTTAAGTCGGAACCGTAACAACCAATGGAGAGATCTTTTTAAAGATTGATTATAGTTGCGGTGCCCCAAACCATCCTCAATAACAATTTTTTTGAAAAAGCGTTTTGACTAATATAGGAAGGTATTTGTACGTAAATAGCAAAATTAAACTGCGATTTCAGTACTTCCTTTTAAGAAGAGTAAGAAAAATAAATTGCGATTGCAGTACTTCTCCCTAAAAGGCAAAGAGGCAAAGATTTTTTAATCGACAATTCATTGATTTAAATCGGTTCACTCATTGATAATTTAAACGATTGCAGTACTTCCTCTTAGTAGATGCAAGAGCATGATAGCACTTCACAGCAACGTAGAGGAGCTTTAACCACTTATTCGAGCTGAATTTTATCAAAATCGGGCTAAGCGTTATAGAAATATTGGTAATAATAGTTTTAGAAAGGGCCTTATTTGGGTGGGGCGAACTCCCCTCCTTATGAGACACTGCGTCGAGACTTTTGAAGTGTAAATCTGTACAAAATTTCAATTCGAATGACACTTCATTCATGAAAATCGGTTCACGTGTCGATAATTTGAAACGATTGCTATACTTCCCCTTAACAAGTGTAAGAGCTGATCGCCGCTTTAATGTTACGTAGGGCAGCCCTAACCCTATCATCCTACCAAATTTTATCAAAATCGGGCCAAGATTTACAGAGTAATTAGTAATAATAATTTTGGAGGGGGCCTTACATTAAGGGGGCTAACTCCTCTCCCATTCGATGTACAGGGTCGAGACCCCCAAGAGGCACATCTACATAAAATTCCGAATCGAATGACACCTCATTCATGAAAATCGGTTCACGCGTTTAGGCGCTACGTTGTTTACAAAAAAGGTAACAAGAAGAACAAGAACAAGAACAAGAACAAGAACATTTTTCGGAAAAGCCGTTTTTGCTCATTTTCGGCAACTTTTTTCTCGAAAACTATTAGATCTGGGTTGTTGCAAAAAAAATACATCTATAAAGGAGGGTTTGCCCTTTATTTTAAAGAAAATTTGGGAATTTTATCTTTTGTAGAAAAAGAGAAAAAAATTGTCAAAGTTGGGTGTTTTTCAACGTTACGCTTTTTCGTGCACTTTTTGTCGATCAACCCTTATACAACTGTCCTACCGGACAGTTTTAATACAAAAAGTTATATTTTAGAGGTTTAGAAGTCCTTGAAATTTCAAACCTTTGTATCTCTCATTGTAGTGTTCAGATTTCAATGAATTCTTACCGAATAGTAGAGCAATAATTGCTATATAATTGAAATGAATCGCAATGTTTTAGTGATATTAGTTGATGAGATACAGAAGGGTAAATTTTAGAGGTTTTAAAAACCTTCAAATTTCAAACCACCATATTTACTAAGGTTCAGATTTCAATTATTTCTTTACCGATTGTAGAGCGAGATTTGCTCTATAAGTGATATAAATCGCAATGTACTAGTGACAATAGGTAATGGGATACAGAAGGTTAAATATCAGAAGTTTTCAAATCCTTCAAATTTCAAACTTTTGTATCGCTCTGTGTAGTGTTCAGATTTCAATGAATTCTTTATTCAATGAATTGTAGAGCAAGGTTTGCTCTATAACTGATATGAATCGCAATGTTTTAGTGGCAATAGTTGATGAAATACAGAAGGTTTTCAAATCCATCAAAATTATTCGTTAATAATACGTAATTAGATGTAGAATGTTATACATACGAGAGTCGTTTGAAAAGTCCGTGCAAAAATAAAAACTACTTAATTTTTGGGGGTAAACCTTTTTTATTTTTCAACATAGTCTCCTTTTAGGCTTATACACTTCGTCCAACGCTGCTCTAGTTTGTTGATCCCTTCCGAATAATAGGATTTGTCCAAGTCTGAAAAATAGCCATTCGTTTCTGCAAACACCTCCTCGTTTGAATAAAATCTTTTTCCCGCCAGCCATTTCTTCATATTGGGGAACAAATAGTAGTCCGAGGGAGCCAAGTCTGGAGAATAGGGGGGATGTGAAACGAGTTGGAACCCTATTTTCATTAATTTTGCGACCACAACTGCTGAGGTGTGAGCTGGTGCGTTGTCGTGATGGAAAAGGACTTTTTTGTGGGCCAATCGTGGGCGTTTTTCTTGCAGCTCGGTTTTCAAACGGTCCAATAACGATGAATAATATGCACCCATATGGCCACTCCGAAAATTTTGAAAACCACTTATAAACTGTTCTAATCGAAGGTGCAGAGTCACCATAATGTTTATCAAGCTTCTCTTTAGTCTCCTGAGGCGTTTTGCCTTTCATAAAGTAGTGTTTAATCAACACACGAAATTCTTTTTCGTCCATTTTTTGAAAATCACTCGACTTCCTCGATTCAAACGAATGCCAAACACAAAGAAATAGACCGATCTGGCTGAAACTTGGTGTGTGTTCTTCCAAGAGATGCTACTAACTAAACATAACCTCGATACGCGCCAGTAGTGCTATCTCTCTGACTTTGCACGGACTTTTCAAACGTATGTTATATTAGAGAATTTGAAGTCCTATAAATTTCAAACATCTGTATCCCTCTTTCTAATGTTCCAATTTTAATTATTTTATTGCAATGTTCTAGTTATTAGATATTGTTGCATAATGTTACATAGTTTGTTAAATTTTAGACTAACAGATAGGGCTCTTTTTGGTTTTGGCGCTGAACACAGTTAAGGAGAGATTTCTTCTTCTAAAACTATTAATTTTAATTATTTTGTAAGTTTTAGCCCGATTTAATGATGTCTGGCAGGAAGTTAGGGTTTCTGGACGTGACATAAAACGGCTATCCTGCTCTTACACTTACTAAGGATAGTATTGTAATCGTTCAATTTATTGACGCGTCAACCGATTTACATGAATGAATTGTCATTCGATTCCAAGTTCGTAGATTTAGCTTTTGTATGTCTTGATGTCTACAACATTAGAAAGGGTGGGGAAGAAGAGATTTGAGCTTTACTGCGTGACAAAGTGCCATCCTACTTTAACAGTTATTAAGGGGTAGTATTGCAATCGTGCGTATTTGATGTTTAATTTCTCTTTGCTCTTTTAGTAATAAGTACTGAAATCGCAGTTTAATGTTGCTATTCACGTACAAAATACCTTCCTTTTTATTCGAAACGTTTTCCCAAGAAAATGGTTTTTGTGGACTTTTTGGCAATCTCAAAGTATTCTTTTAAAAGATCTCTCCAGTGGTAGTTGCGGTTCTAACTTAATACCATGTCAAGTTTTATTGAATGTATTGCTTTTTTAAATATTAAGAAAATCTGTAAATCCGATATGTAACTTTGCAAAAAGGAAAATCTATCCAAAGGGTACAAAATTCTCCTTAACAAAAACGTTTTTAACAGTTTTAAAAGTTAAGTATAAGGGTTGATTAAACGCCAAAAAGTAATAATTTTTTGTTATAATAATGATAAAGTGTACATTACATCTTCGTAAATAAATGGGATTAGAATGTAGTTGAAAAAATATTATTTAGTATTATCCCAGATTAAATATTGCCTATTATTACATTTTACTACATAAAGTAAGAATCAATTTAATCGAAGAATGAACTTAAACCATAAATTTCATTAGTTCATTTAAATGTTCCACTTAAATGGAATTACTGCGCAATTTCACAAGCCAAGTAGCCTAAAATATTGTATCTTCCTATATTGTACTCCAGCTCAAGATTTTAACTCGCATGAACTCTGCCTGAATCCATTTGTAAATAGCAGGCAGGGGTGTAAATGGGAGATGTAAAATTGATTTACTTTTTATATTACCATAATTAGCATTTTTCCATTTGATACTCGTTCACAACAGCTTTGTATAGAACACTTTCAGCAAAAACATCATTTAGTTCCACAATTATAACACTTAGAAAAAGCAAGAATTTTGATTACTGCCGAGCTAGCTGCACATCCTTTCTTAAGGAAAGCTTCAGAAGCTAGTTAAAAATACCTAAATGGAACACCAGGAAGGTAAAGTTAATGCAAGCTTTATTCCCTTTTTTATAATAAAGTTTTTCAAAAATATAGCATAAAACCATTACGACTGTTTGTATTCGCTTTGGAAGTACGTACAGAAAGATCGATCAAAGTATTTTGGCAGGGTATTTCTCTGTTATGAGAGTTATTCAAACAATGACTCAAATTGGCAAACTACAAACAATTAATAACAACTTTTAATTTTTGTAGATTTGCCTTGCAATTGGCAAGAGCTATGTTGAGGGAAGAGCTATGTTGATGGTAGAGCTATGTTGAGGGAAGAGCTATGTTGAGGCAAGAGCTATGTTGAGGGAAGAGCTATGTTGAGGGAAGAGCTATGTTGAGGCAAGAGCTATGTTGAGGGAAGAGCTATGTTGAGGGAAGAGCACAAACAAATAAAGGGTGAGAAAAGAGGAAATATTTGATTTTCCGGAAGCAATAAGAATTGTACATATTCATATTATGTTTATAAATATTAATACATTTAATAAATACTTTGATGAAGAGAACTAGCATTTTATTTATGTCCATATCTTTATTTTCTGTTTATGTACAGTTTTCATTTTTATTTGATAAAAGATGCATCAAACTCTCCATCTAATAAGTGCAGGAAAGGAACATCAGTTCAGTTTCTTCGTGAACATTTATGCACTTGCAGTTCAGCGCATAAATGTAATGCGCGAAGGAGACGAACTACTGTATGCAAGTGGTGTTTGAAGTTGTTGGAGGGTCTGCTGATAGAGGGGGTAGATTGGAGCTGCAGAGCGCCGCCCTTTGATCGATACACTTGCCCCTCACAACTCCTACCACTTTTTATATTCTGTTTCCCCTTTTTCAAAAAAGGTATCAACTTCTTTCATCTTGTTCTATTCATTGCTTGTGAATTGCGCCAGTATTTATTTGCACTTTCACTGCTGGGCCAACTAGGGCCCAAATACTTTCAGATTGGCAAATCCCAGTACCATATTAGCTTTGCAGGTCTCAATTCAACTGACAGGGTTAAAAAAGCAAGCCCATGTTGGCCATCCACTTCAAGGTGAATCCAATTTAACCTCTCTCTCATTCACACGCATATATATATATTTTACAATTTTTAAGTGTAATAACTACATATTTATTCATTGTAAATATTATATATTTATTGCTCTCAAAGTGCCTTTTTGCATCGATAAGGGAATCAAAACAAATTACAATTTTCTCAAAAATGATAAAACTCCCTGCAGAGATTTTTCGCTACCCTGGGTAGACTAGGATACATTCCCCTGATCAAATTAATCAGTGAACCATTGCAGAGGGTATTTTCATCGAGCAAGAGGGTATGCTCTCAAATGACTCCAGCATCTACGAGTTAGTTACAAGCCACCTCAATGCAACTATTTGGTAGTCCTTGCGGAAACAAAACGCTGTCAACTCTACTCAGTTTAATTTTTCTTATTAACTAAAATTGTCGAAGAAAAACTTTTAATAATAGTAATTGTACTTTCTTTAACCTTTTCTTACTACAAGTTACTCAGCTAAATTCTCTTGAACTTAGAATGTAGTTTACTCTGGTATTGCACATCTTCACGTGAAAGATGCAATTTTCAATACAAATCGCTAAAAACTTGAAAAATCCATTAGTGAATAAGCACTTACCGTCAGCCATTTTTTTTTAACCAATTCGTAAAAACCACTGGTTTTGGACGCAGACATGTATGTCCGGTGGAAACTCAAAAAGTTGGCACGATCGCAATACTTCCACTCATTATGTAGTGAGAGAAAGTCAAACTAGTAGTGTACATTTCACATATGTTTAATATTCATGTAGGTTCAAAATCAACGTGCCTTTAAAGGTACTAAATCAGTAGTTGTTAGTTTTGACACAGGTTTTGATTACAGTTGAATAATTTTTAGTACACAGTTTTTCGCCTTTATGCTTACTCTAAATATAATAAATATTAAAACACAGATTAAACCTATTCAGCTCATTGTTTTTATCTTTTTTGGTTGAAAACTAGCTAATTTAAAACTAAACTAATTTTTTCAAATTAATTCTGTTTGTTGTTTCTTTAAAAAAATTATTTAAAATATCAGTTAACGTCGTCAGAAAAAAAACAATTTTATAGTTACAATCTAATATTTCTACGGAATTCCAAATAAGGATTCATTCAGTTAGTCTTAAGAGTTGAAAAAATAGAAATCAATATTGTCCTATTTTTAGTAATAACTGTTTAATGAAATCCAACTGGCCAGAATAGAAGATAATTAGGACGATTAATTGGCCAAGTGAAGTAACTTCTGCACCAGTGTTTGAAAGTTTACTAGGCTAAATAACAGATATCTGAAAGTATGAGTAAATGAGCAGCTAGGAGAGCCCTAAAGGAGGTTAAAGCTACACTCTCCGCATAATAGAAAGGATTTTTTAAAAAATATTTTACAGAATCTTGGTATCCTGAACTCTGCCAGCAACGGACATTCAAATTTGTTCTCTACAAACATATTGCCTCTAATAATAATGCCCTCAACATAGCAACTTAACGATAATGATCTCAGCATAGCAACTTAAGTGACGTACCATTCCTCGCAGAAAACACAGCCATTACGCAGCTCTCTCAAAACTTGTCCATGTGAATCTCACCTGATAGTTGCTAGAGTAAAGGTGAAATATATACAGTGGTCAAAAAAAGTATTCATACACTAAGTTTTCTTGCTTTATCTACTGAACTTTTGTTTCTAGGATGACTACTTGTTCACCACTGAAATCGGTGATAAAGAATTGATTAAAAAGCAGAAAAATAAAACCCTATTGAAAATTCATGGTCTTGTTTGGAGCGAAAAATTCGAAAATTGAAATGTTCTTCCAGAAAAGAGCTCATAACCAATTTAAAGAAATCATGGGCAGAAATCACATCTCAAGAGACACTAAACCTGGTGGAATCTATGCCAAGGAGGCTTCAGGCAATAACAAATGCAAAGGGATTGCTTACAAAATATTAGGTCTTCAGTTTTGCGTTAATTATAACATTCAGACTGAATGTTTGAATACTTATTTTGCATACAATAAATTATTTTTCTGCTTTTTACTCAATTCTTTATGTTTATAAAAGAAAATGAGAGCATTAAATTCATTGTTACTATCTTCGATTTCAGTGCTGAAGAAATAGTCATCCTAGAAACAAAAGTTCAGTAGATATAAAGTAAGAAAACTTAGTGTATGATTACTTTTTTTGACCACTGTACCAATGATAGCGGCCAAAAGTTGTCATCCTTTCTTATCCTTCCTTTCACCACTTGGTTAACAACTTTAATAATTTAGATTAAAACTTCACTAATATCATTTGACTGCTGTTTCAAATTAAAAAGAAACAAGTCTGAATGATTTGAAACTAATTGTGGAGTTTAGATTGATCTTTGAATTCCGGACTGCCAATATCTAGTACTTGTACCGCCTTATTGCCGTTTTTATTCCTTCAACAGTTATTTTAGTTACTGTTGCTTTGCGATTTTTTGTTCTGTGTTTCTTTTTCCCCTTTAATAGTGTTTTACTTATACTTCCATTATTAATTTTCTAGATTTTTCATTTTCCATTACTTTTACTTTATTTATCTTAATATTTTTGCTATCAGAGCGTACATTTTCAAATTCGATAAAATAGGATAGTTAAGTACACAAGGTGATTCCAACAAGAAGCGTGGTCATAGACATTATCACGCAGATAACACAGATACGTCTCCGAACTCTACTTTAATTGCATGCACAAATACTTCCTATAGATGGTAATGATATGATTCAAACTCCAATTATTACTAATTACTGTGACGAGGTTATGAAAAAAACGTTGGGTTGGGGATTTTATGCATAGAAATAAATTTTCAGTGGATGAAGATGTAATAAACCACTTAAATAAATGATGACATAAATGTCAATATTGAAACTGCCACAAAAAGTAGATAGAAAAAGTAGTAGAGAAACCTTTCGTGATCAATTGAAGGAATCAAGGGGAACTTGAGAATAATTCATCGAATGACGGAGAAAATGATTAATCACTGAATGGATGATGCCGTGATGATATAACCGTCATAGCAGTGACGAAATAAATCGAATAAAAATCATCAGTGTATCCCACCAGTAGATATAGTATTGTCCTAATTTTGCTTTTGCAGTTTTAAACACTTACGAAACACCAGAGACGAGCGTAACGCACAGCTACTTAAAGTTTAGAAAGTTCTTCCTCAGATTTAGCTCCTATCATTTCAAAATTTTACAAATTTAATTGTCAGTGTTAGTTTACAGATTCCAACGATTATGATTCGCCATCAAGATAATCATTCTTCGTATTTTGTGTGGCTTGAAGGCAAGGAGATATATCGCTTTCTGCATTGCGAAGAGTAACCTTAAACAAGCCATTTTGGAATTTTAATGTAAGCTTTGATACACTCCAATATTTCAAAACTTCTTCCGTTATAACATAACCACCAGTAGTAATGTAAGATGAAAGGAGGGTACCGTGCGACGAGAGAATGTAATTTTAGCATATGACTTTTCGTATTGGCGTGTACAAGTTAGGCTGCACGTATAGATTTATAATATGCAGCTGAATGGACTAGTTTGTTGGAATGTATAAGCGAGCAAGGAGGGGAGTCCGTCCAATTATATCGGATTAGAAGAGAGAGCCGAAGTTGCGCTATTTGATTAATCTGCTCAGGTGAGCTTTGCGCCCCAACCGTCCTTCCACTCAGCCACTAACTGACAGACAGACCTTCATTCTCTTTCATTACCCAACATCCACCAGATTAACCTCCGCCAATACAACAGTAGGTACGCAATAAGAGGGATTTAGCTACTTCATGCCTCGTTTACAGTATTGCAATGTGTATTATGCTACGGGTATTTAGTAAATCCTTATTAAAAGAAAAATAATCAAAATACCTAAAACGTTTAGCTACTACTACATGATATACCAAGTAATGCATGTTGATTACACGTTCATCTCCAATTTTAGTATCATAGATGTGATTTCAGTTGGCAGGATCGTAAAGCTGGTTTAAAATTAATCTTCGTTGGCCTTTAACGGTTGTGAGTGAAATTACAATTGTATTAAATTTTCCAGAAGGAGCACTATGACTGCACAAGTCGAGGCCCCATGAAGGAGAAATCTAGAGTCAACAGACGCCAGAGTAGCCGAAGGGTTAGAGACTAGACCTGCAAAGCTAAGATGTATTGTTGGTTATTGAGTTCGATTCCCGATCTAGGTCTTGCATTTTATTTATTAGTTAATACGGGAATTTAACAGTAAAGTATGTTTGCTAATTGCCTCCGTCCGCGACACCTAATTTGGTAGATGGTGGACTTAAAGCCTGCCTAAAAAATAGACATTACTTAACTTTTACTTACACTACTTTTTAATTAATCTTATTCCTCAGAGCAAGTTTTGCAATCATACAATTTTGGTTTTTCATAGGCATATACTTCTGAGGGACCTGGTCTCGAAAATGTTATTTTACAAATTTGAGCGTTTAACAGTCTGCCTGCCTGCGCTAGTATTATTCGAAAAAACAAACTATCTGAAAGATCTCATTATTTGGTTTCGGTGCCACCAGATCTCCCCAAGGTTTCGGTGCCACCAGATCTCCCCAAGGTTTCGGTGCCACCAGATCTCCCCAAGGTTTCGGTGCCACCAGACCTCCCCAAAGTTTCGGTGCCACCAGACCTCCCCAAGGTTTCGGTGCCACCAGATCTCCCCAAGGTTTCGGTGCCACCAGATCTCCCCAAGGTTTCGGTGCCACCAGACCTCCCCAAGGTTTCGGTTAAAATTAATCAACTACTGGTGGCAATTTAAGTTGTATGCGTTTTGGTATTTTCCCTGATATTCTTTAAACTTCATATGTTTAGGTACCATCTCGAAATGATAAGGAATTATGGCCGCCTAAAGCGATTACTTAGTGTAGGGATGGAAAGAAGAGATGTGTGCGCTGAAATACAAGCTCTCTTTAAACTCTGACCTTCCAAACTTGTTTTCTTCCCTTCTTGAAAATAGCTCTCAAAGACCCAACTAAATTGTAAAAAACGATTTTTAAACTCTTTACTTAAATAAGCTTCTGTATTCTTCAGCTAATATTCTATACAGTCGATTTTCACTTCCTAAACAAATTTACTGCCTCTTTTTTCGTAGATACAAAAAATACAATAACAAAATGAAATTTAAATAAAAACCAACCAAGTGCAAATACATTCTCAATCACCTTTGAACATTTCCATTCATACATTAAGAAAAAGGAGGGAATCATTAAGTTGAGAAATTTAAAACAATAGCCATAATTATAAACAGTGCAATGCTATTAATAATTAATAATAAAAATTCTCTGGTTTTAATGACACATTTTTTAAAACTGATTAAGATATTTCATACCATTTTTCTCGATGCCTGAAACCCGTCCTCTTAAATTTGAAGAGCCCAAAAAAGTAATTATAGCTGTCTTAAAAAAAAAAAATCTGGTCTATCTCTTTGAAATATTTGAGAAAATGTTGGGAAATATTTCAAACAAGTGCTATTTTTATAAACAAAAATTCATATAGTTTGTATTTAATCCAAATTACTATTTCACACACAAACTGTTGAAAAAGAAAAGTATGTGAATTAACCTTAATTTTTTTTTTTTCTTAGTGCCATTTGTAACCTTTGACTTCCTTATTTTAAGACAATCTACTGTAAAAATTGATTACTGGCCCATCTAAAACAGTTTTCATTGAATTAAACAACTTGATAACTAACACTGTTGAGTGCTCGTGAACACATTTTCTTGTAAAACAAACGTAATTTCTCATGCGAAGATAAAAGGAATCCTGGAAAATGATATACCGTTTGAAAGCCCATTAAACAAGAAAACTTTTATAAAAAGTGCCAGCACCTAGGTCTGATAATGATCACATAAGGGCCTAATGAGTTTTCTTCAAAAATTTTCGATTACTTTTATTTTTCCAGCATTCGGAGGAAGATTGAGGCTGTTTGGAGAATTACTTATGCTTCGAAATTGTATCAATTTTTAGAAAATTTATCTGCCTTTCTAACCGTGTCATCAGAATAGAATTCGGGCTAAAACTTTCTAAGTAATAACATTTTTATTGGAAAAAAGTAATGATTTTGGAAAAAAAATTAAAGTGACGTCACTCAAGAACGGTGGCAAATATGAAGTTGGCCAATACGTCATTGAACTCCACTTTAGATGTACTACACACAGTAAGCCTATGGACAATACGACTTACTGGTTCACTCTGTATATTTCACACATTTCTTAATTTTTTTTCTTGACATTATTACTCCAAAAATTTACAAACAAAACGAAATCAAAGTATCTTTTTCTTATTAAAGGACACAATAGTAGCCATTTACACAAGAACTGCCACAGATTCTTCCACAAGAAGTTGAAATTGCTAAAAATAGACTGAAAAGTGGCAAGGCAGGCAGCTTAGATGATATGAACAAGTAAAAATGGATGGCGAGAAATTGAAGAAAGAGTTATGCTATCTATTTAATGTCTGTTTGCAACAATAAAGAGTGCCTCTTTCTTGGCTTAAATCAAAACTTATAATACTGTTCAAGAAGGGTGATAAACAAAACATTAAAATCTATAGACCGATTAATCTTCTGTCAGTAACTATAAATTATTTATGGCTACTATAACAAGACGAATAGAGTCCCAATTGAATGTGGATTTCGCTGTGGACCAAGAAGGATTTAAACGCAATTTCTCCAGTTTAATACGAAAAGCACAAGAATAACTGAGTGCACTTCTTTCATTATTTGTTGATTTCGAAAAAGCTTTCTACAGCGTCTATATTAGTGTTGTTCAAGAGCTGAGCTATAAGGCTATAAGGTTATAAGAGCTATAAGGCTCTCAGGGCTCAGCGGGTGGCTCGAGTCAGAGCTCGAGCTGAATCCTCACAGAGAGCTCGGTGAGCCTCTAAGGCTCGGCTCAAAAGGCTCGAGCTTTTTTTTTGTTTTTTAAATGAAGCACTTTATTTGAACTATTAATAAATTCATTTCTTAAAATAAAATCAAGTTATGGCAGTTAATGAATTTTTCAACATATTTTTGAATAAATGAATACAATAATTTTTAAAATGTTCGTTGTTCATTGATAATTCGTCATTCCTTAAGAATTTAAAAAGGCTTGCACTTTGTGAGCCTTGAACTCCAGGTTTGTGAGCCTCCAACTTGAGCTTCACGGTTCGTATGAGAAATTAAACTTTTTAAGAAAATTAATAGAAATTATACTGCGATTTCAGTGCTTGTCCCAAAAAGGGCAAAGAGAATTCAAACTGCAAGTACGGCACAATTGCAATGCTTCCCAAGTCACTTCTTCTTCCTGACAAATTTCATTAAAATAGATAGAAGATGTACAGAGTTATTATTAGGAACAACTATAGAGGAGGCCTTACATACATGGGACTAACTCCACTCCATGTACAGCTTCGAGATCCCCATAAGGGACATCTACAGCAATTCTGAATCGAATGGCAACTCATTTATCATAAAAACGGTCGACGCATTTAGGAACTGCGATGTTTACAAAAAAGCTAACAACAAAGAACAATATTTGAAAATGCTCTTTTTGTTAATTTTGGCAACTTTTTTCTTAAAATCTAGTAAACTACGTTGTTGAAAAAAAAAAAAAATACACTTATAAACAAGGTTATGCCCTATATTTGAAAGATTAAGAATTTTATCTTTTGTACAAAAAAAAATTGAAAGTTGGATGTTTTTCAACGTTACGCTTTTTCGCGCACTTTTTGACGTCAACCCTTACCCAACTGTCCTATCGGACAGTTTTTAATAAAGAAGTTCAAAAAACAAACGTGAAATAATTGAGTATTCAATTTATAACCAAGCGAGTGGTTTGCACATTTATGAACTAAACATTTATTAAAATAAAATTATAATATAGTCATTCTGTTCCTTCACATAATTATTAAAGCGGAAAGTTTTAAAAGTAAACAAAAAGCAAATCACTGCCAGTAAAAATAATATAGAATTAAACAATAAAATATAGCGGCAAATTGTCTCAAAAGACATAAGACTCTATTGGGTTCTGCACTACCAACGCCGCCAGAATGCACGGTTTCCCAATGAGCTGAACACTGTTAGTTCTGTTCAAGACCGCCACACAACTAAACGGCTGGAAATAACAACCAAGTGCGGAAAAATAGTTCCACTTTGTGCCGCTAGATGAAATGTGCTTTTGTTTTTCAGTTAAACTGAGTTAAATTATTCTAAAAGCATCCTATAAATAAATAAAACATTTAATATAATAATTTTCAATAAAGTAAAAAAATTATTATAATATTCAATGTTTTTAAGAAATTAATATATCTGTGTATTGATATAGATATCAAGGAGAAAAATGTACATTTTTTTTTCTCTTTCTTAAACTTAACAACCAGTTTAGCAGAAGTTTCTAAATATCCATCACTTTTACTTTCAGTTTTTTCTATGTCAGAATTAATATACATAAGTAAACATTTGTGTAGTTTTAAAAGTGATACAAGCTGAGCGCGATTTGATGAACAACCAAAAGTAGCTCAGTTCAATAACTGTTTTTATCTTCTAAAAAAGTTAAAAAAAAATGTGCCAAAGTTTAGTTTAATATTTGAAATATCAAATACTTTTTGTAATGAGATAGTGAGAGATTTGCGTAAATAAGTGTAAACGAACACTAGAGCTCAAAAAGAAAACTCGCAGGACACTCAAAATTTACATTTGGTTTAAGTACCTCCATGAGACCGACAGTAACTTGGCGAAGAATGCGCTTTAACTGAAAATACTGTTATGCAGTGGTTTTTCGCTTTATTGAAATCAAAATCCCCCACCCAGAAGTTCCAACTTGATTGATTTTTTTTTTTATTTTATTTTTGGACACATTCTCCATTCTACAAATTGGCGTACTATTAGTGCACATGTGATCTACAAATTTTATTTGATGCAATTTTGCAGGAAAATGCCGTTCAACTTCTGGGGAGGTTTTTTTATTTTTCTTATACATACGAAACTACTCGTATTAGTCTAAAGAAAAACATGCCTAAACTACAATAAAATTGCAGGATTTATTATTATTTTATAAGCTGTTTTTGTAAGTTAGCTAACTTTTCAGAGTGAGTTCCATTCGTTTGATGATCAGCCAAAAGTGGGTACTTCAGTTTTACATTGCACGGGATCACAATTTACACAATATTGAGACTTTGTTTCTACACATTTCTGATATAAATTTTACATGGTTCTCTTTTAATCTCTCAATTCTTACAGTTTTTCGGAGATATAATAGTCTAGATTCATCACACTGACGAAGTTACGTGCCCGTGAGTTGTAATAAGTAACTTTAAATGTATATCTACTTGTCTCAAAAGAAACTTATTAAGTTTATCTCTAGAAAGAACGTGAATAAGAAGCATTAGAATTAAGAATTAAGGAAAAGATGCCTTGATGAGGGAACTATCTTCTTAGGAAATATGCCCCACAGAGGAACAAAGCCTTAGTTTCTGTAAATATTTTTAGATTGTTTCATTTTATTACTTTCTAGATAACTTAAGTGCTGTTCTTTTCCTTTTAATTTTGGTGAAAAATGTTTATTTTGGCTTACTATTATACAATATTTTAAGAGAGAAACGATCATTATGCTAACTTTTTCCCGGTCAGTTTGTTTTCCACATTTCCAAAGCTCCTAATATCACATCCTTCGCCGTCAATATTAGGTTACCCTAAAGTTAGCACACAAGTCGTTTTTAGAGAGAAAGTCCAATCATTGAACGCAGCAAAGAAATTCAATGGCTGCCGAACGATTACATCCAATAGTTGAGGTAAGCACCAGATTGATGTTATGAAATAGTTAGGCTATATAACGGAAAATTTCCGCCAAAGCGTGTTAAAATCTCGTAGCTTTCCAGATATTCTTCAAAGAGAACAGAGGATTTTCGATCAAACTTTGATAAGAAAAAGTGTGGTACGATCTTTTTTTACTTTCTGCAAATCTTAATGTTATAACTTAAAAATTCTCTTCAAACTTCGATTTGTTACTGAATGACAGTTGAATGTTACAATTTAATTAACCAGTGGGTATTTTCTATGTTCACAATCCAAGAAAATCACTCTTGGTAAGTCCTCAAGTTCAATTAGTACTGTACAAATCCAATAAAAAATCTTTAAAGTATTTACATAGTGTCACATTTTTACAACTGATATTTCAGGGTCAAATAATGTCCATATTATTAATTATTATTGCTTCTCATTTTATAGATAGCATCCAACAAGAAGTAGTATTCTTAGCTATCAAACTTGAGAAATTTCTTAATTTTCTATTGTATATTATGGAAAACATTTTTATTTATTGAGATTTATTTATTCATTTTTTGTAAATAACATAATCCGATCAAAATCCACTACAAACCGTTTACAAAAAATTTCACAAATTATCTCCATTAGAGTTCAATTGTACAGTATAATTTCGTCTTAAAATATATTGTACATATCAATTATTTTGCTTAAAAAGAGAATATAAAATACTTAACTTATATAATTAAAGTATAAAAACAATAACTTATAAGAAACGTAACTACTCTTTAATAATAATAAAAAAAAATCATAACAGCAAATTATTTAAGCCATGAAATTAAAAATCATAAAAATATAACCATATGTAATAAATAATAACACATAAAAACATAATAACTCCTAAGGATAAGGTAAGGGCTTACACCTTCAAAACTGAAATCCTTTCACTATTCTTTGAGATTAAGGTCACATCCCAGCTACCGTAAGGTAGCGGATAGCAAGTGGTTTGTGGAAGCTGAGTCTAAAAGAATATTCTGAATTAGTGAAACCCTTTTCTTTTTCTTCGAAAATCCAACTCTCTATTGTACTTCAAACATCGAATTTTCACTGAACGTTAGATGGCGAATAGTATTCGTATTTTTTACAATAGCATAGATTCCTTTGCGGGGTGCACCACGTCTCAAAACCTCCCTCATTCTAAGTTCTTTGCTACCTCTCAAAAATTTTAAGGAGACCTTTTCGAATAAAATCTTTAAAAAGTGAAAAGAAAATTTTATATTGTAATAAAAAGAGAAAATAAAACGTGAAGACAGTTTATGTGTAGGACTAAAGTATAGGATTGAGTGGATACCCCAGAGACAAAAAAAGGAAAGAAAGGTGGCCCGAGGGACCAGAACGGTTTAGAGGAAGAAGCGTTGTTGGAATTGATAAAGAATTCAAATTTAAGTCCGTTTCCCATAGAAGTGTTAGTTCAATTCTATGCACAAGAGTTAATTTCAAAGGGTAAGAACTTTATTTCCCTTAGCTTCCACTTTCTGTTAAGAAAAAGGTTTTCTGCACTGGTAAACATCAAAACGAATGTTCAAACGATTGAGAGCTAATTGATACTACAAATGGCGTTAAGTAACAAAACTGAATCAAGAACAGAAAAGTAAAATGTGACTGTGTAGCTACAATCCTATTAAATAACCATTTGAAGCCTAACTATTAAATAACCATTTGAAGCCTCACATTTTAATAATTTTGTTAAACATTAATTCCTTTTGTTCAAAATAGTTGAAATAAATAATATAAAATTTGTAGGGTGTTTTATTGAGATGCACTTCTAAGTCACATAACCTTTACAAAATATCAATTATCGAATAGGCCGTACTTTTTTCATTTTTATTTTATTTTATACACGAGTTCTCAAAACTATTAAGAACCACTGGGATAAATAATATTATCATTATTAGTTAAGGTAGTATAAGCTTCACTAATCAAATGATTACACAAAAATATGGCTTGTATCACTCATTTCACTGAAGTCCTGTGGAGAAAGATCAGAGCCCCGCAAATTCTGAATTTGAGCAAAAAAAAAGTTCGTTATAAGTGTTTTTTAAATTGTTAGACCTTAAAAGTCAATGAGAGGTTTCAATTCATCAATGGCCAGAGAAAATCTGCAAAATTTTAAATCTTTTTTATGTTTTGTGTGCCAATGCATGTGTACATTTCACGTACTTTCTCCCCTACATCGTATGAGGAATTATTTGTGCAGATTTCTTAAAATTTTACCTATTACCAGAAAACACGCTTTGGGGTCCTTAGGTTCCGAAAAAGTGCTTTTTAGTAATTAGCCTGTGCATGAATATACTGTCGAGGGCTAAGTACTACTAGGGACTTGAAAATCCTTAGTCTATAAAAAAAAAAAGAAAAAAAAAAGGCGAAACAAGATTCAGTATTTTAGAAACTTTAGCATCTAAGACAGAAGCTAAGATTTAACTCTAAGCTAAATGACTCAGCAGAACCTCTCAGTAGTACTGAGATTGAAACATCACTACAGCATTTGGCAATCACAGCCAAGAGGGACAAAGAACAGAACGGTATCTTATACAAATTAAGTAACATTGGATAAATTATGACAAGTATTTGAGTTTTTTGTTTTGTTTTGTTTATAGAAAATATTACAACTTATACGTCACGATGTAACCACTGGTCTAAAACGATTTTTTTTTTTTTTTTGGTACAGTGAAGCATTTAACAGATTTTAACCATCTATTTAGTAACATAAAAATCCCTCAGAACTTATTTTCACTTCACCAAATGATTCCTATCATTTAATTCGAGTATTACGATACTCAAATATAATGTCCGGTCAGTTGTTCATTGCTTGATCTGGCCGAAGGTAATGTGATTGTGCCTGCGGTAGAGATGGATGCAACGGTGGTGGAAAACAGCGTACATGCTCCACAGACATTGAGTCTGAATCTGTTGACTTTAGATATTTGTTGAGTGTTGCAAATATCTGGGAATTCAATACTTGAAATCGCCTCACACGGTCTACCATTCTTTTCAAATGCTATAAATAAATTAAAATTTCATCGACCATTAAATAAATAAAAAATGTAAAATGTTATTTGTTTAAAAAAAACACGAAAACAAATCTGACCCATGAAGTCAATTAATAAATCCTTTTTCTTGAGTTTGTTCTTTATGCTAAAGTTTACTTTGGAATGTGAAATAATCCTTGATTCAATTATCTACCCAAGCATCTTAATATCTACCTCATTTGTTATCTTCAACCAAAAAATTTCTTATAAAATATTATGCTTCTCGGTTTGGCGAGAACTAACGAAAAAAATTTGGTGTGTAACTGAAACGACATATTCTTACTTCAATCTTGGAATGAGCACTAAATGTTAGTTGCCTTCAATAATAATAACTGTTCATTGTTTCCAATTTTTATTGATTATTTTTTAATTAATCTCTATTAGCAAGTTGGTTTTAATTAATTTGTATGGGCCCAAAAAAAAAAGCAATTAATTTGCTGAAACGTAAGTAAAAAGATTTTTTTCTCAACTAATATGTTAACAGGAGTTCAAATTTTCTTTCATTTATCAGGCAATTTAGAATCGAGCCTACCATTGATTATTGATTATAAAGCTCTTCAAGCGAACCAAATTTGAATGGATTCTTTGACCAAAATCAGAGCCTATCAAATCACATCAAATAATCATATAACTGTTTTTCGGACGCGCAGTAAGGTTGATCTACCAAAACAACTTAAGCTGCTTTAGAAAACTGAAGAACGAAATCGTGAAATGAAAAACATTCCACTAAGGAGAAAGAAAGTAGGGAAAATTCAGGGAAATTTGTTATCAGATTTCCATAACTAAACCTTGCGACCTGGGTAAATTAAAAGTAGTTGCCTTGAATAGATTCAGGCAACCTGAATTATATTTTCAGCAAGATAAATTTGTAAAAATGGATACTAAAAATGCAGGAAAACTTAAAGCTTAGCCACATGTGAGGTTTAAATATTAGAAACGAGATTAGAAAGTGACCCGGAATATATGCATACAAATACAATAAGTAGCTTCGTATGACAGAAGAAAAAAGCCAACCAGAATTTTATTTACCACCTGATGAACCGACAGAACAGCAAACCACTAAACTTGTATTTGACGCATCTTTTCTTTGAACATTTTACTAGTTGGTTTACCTATATCCACTCGCAATACTCAATAGAGCAAAAATAAATTACTAAGTCGTCAGTGGCACTAAAATGATACTCAGACAAAGATGTGCGAACCCAATCTTGGCTTGGCTGATCTTTGGATGCATTACTAGTCCTTTTGCTAATAACTCGGCGACGGCACATCGACGTATGTGTGGGTTGGCCTCAATCGAACCTCATCATCTACAACTTAAGGGCGACTTGATTTTTAGTTAACAGTAAAGTACTTACGTAAGGAAACAGGGTAAGAGTGTTTACAATTTCTTTGACACCCTCATATTTTCCGTTACTGGTTGCACTCTTAATATATGGTAACAGAAATCTAGTGCCTCGAACAGCGAAGCTTGATTCTCCACTTTTGAAATATTTAAACAAAACTATTTCGTACTTGGATAGGCACAAAGTTTAATTCAAGTAATGACAAATATAAGTTATATGTACTAACAAAGACAAACAAATGACTATTATCAGACTTCACAGGTCAGGATTTTTTAATGCTCAAAAATACTTTTGTAACAATACATTACTCTGAAATTATTTCTAATTTTTTGTTTTTGTTTTTTTAACTTACAATTCCTTTGACATTCTCATCTTTTCCGTCAACTCGTTGCACTCTTAATATGTGGTAACAAAAATCTAGTGCTTCGAATCTTCTTTGCTGACCTAGAAGTACTATCATCGTACAACCAGCCCAATTTAGCCCCTCACCAAATAATTCCCTAAAATATGAATTAGCACAGTTATTCAACAAATGGTGAAAGGATAGAAACAAGCAGTGCTGCTCTCAAGTATTTCTGAACTAACAGCCTCCACAACTCAATGACCAGTAATTGACGTTTTGGTCTGTAAAGGGAGCAACTGTCCAGAGGCAATTGTCGCCAATAATCACATAATAGTAATAGTTAATTAGATATCATAAATGATTTATACATGAAATGTATAAATACTCAAATCAGCCTTAGCTGTGGCCACTTTATAGAGTTAGAAGTTGCTCCTGTTTCAGACCAAGTTTAGTTTTACTCATCATATGCAAACTTATTTTATTTAGCTGTTCTCCATTCACATTAATAACGTAAACTTCCCATTGGTATTCCTAAAAAACTTCGAATACAGTTTCCAATATTTTTGCAGATGGTAAATCACCTTGTCAATGGCCTCTTTTTACCTTAATACCCTTTTCTTATTTCCAATATTTATCTGCATTTCAGCTCTTCTATAAATATATTCAAATATCTTAATTATTCTGATGGAATCATATTATTTCTAAATTTATTTACAAAATACATCTGTTTAAACGCTATCGAATGTTCTTTCGTAATCAGTGAATAATTACAAATGTGTACTTTAATACTCTTGAATTTTTCTTTTAAAGAACGATTTTCTAGAATTGCATCAATAGAAGAAAAACTACTCAATCCTACTTGATCTACAGGAAATTCCATACTTAATTTTCGAGTATCCGACTTAAATAACTATAAATAACTATGTAAACTACTAATAAGAGAATAATCGGTCTGAAGTTACTATGTGAGCGCTATCAGGTATGACCTTCGTTATTCTTCTTTCCAAGTTATCAATGTTCTCTACGGGTTCATTATCACTTCTCAAGCATAGTTAATTTTCAGTAAACAGTTTATTTTTGAAGTAATTTATTGCAATTTTGTTTCATGTAATTTCATTTTTCTTTTTTGGCTGAGTATATTTCCTTCTGGATTTCAGCTTAATCGTTACTCTAACTAGTTCATGGTCATTCCAATGTTAGTGACATCTTCGGAGTCAACTCCAATTATTATTTCTTTAATTGTCACCAGACAGTCTATCTCATTAGGAGTTTTTCCATCAGACTAATCCTTGTCCACTTTTCCGCATTTTTTATTTATTTAATTATTTATTTTTTCCTTCCTAAGAAAGTATTTCTTACTTTATAAGGCAGGTATGTTACTTGCCTCCACCAATTCTACTTACTATCTATCCTTAGCTATAGAGGTTCATTATTCTAATTCATCTTTAGTAGCCGGAGCATATAGCTGTATAATTTTTTAATACTTTTTTCTTGCAACTAAGGTTTCATATCAGTATCGATACCCAATGAGAGAAGTCTTTAAACAATGTTATCTGCCTTGAAATGTGTTATTAATAAGAATTAAGAAGAAGAAGGAAGGGATTAGTTATGCGTTTAGCGTATTGGATTCCCACGCAAAGGGTTGGCAACCAGCTAGCTGCCCTTCGATTTTCTCTTCCTAGGAAATTCATACAGCTCAATGTCCGGCGATGGACAGTGTTGTCTGTAACGAAAGAACACAGTCTGGAGGCCGGCAGTGCACTGAAAAAAGCTCCGGACGCCAATAATCTCAGATGTTAACGCGCCTTAAATCATAAAAAAAATACAGAATTATTTCTCAAATTTTATCACTATGTATAATTTTTTTTTTTTAACACAGGGCACTACTACTGCATTAATAGTTATTTCTACCTTATACAGTTTAGACTGGACCATTCCTACACCTAAATAAACAAGAACTTCAAAATTTAACTCACTCAACAGTAAATTCAGTTTCTCCCACTGGAATGCAATAAACAAACTGAAGTGCTGACCACAATCTGTGGAATTCTGTACACTCATCAATATTGATCACACCATTAGGAGGTGGCGGTCCTATCCATACTGGATCATCCAGGAATCCACGTAGTCTAGAAAGTACTACCTCAAATATTGACAGACCACAGCAAAGACGTTCTCTAGTTAATAAATCACCTTCACGTGCTATCTGGGATTGCTAGAAGTTAGATTTTGGTTTTTTCTTTCTATAGTTAGCAAATCAACAAATTAAGGAGTTTCAAGGAAAAAAATTAGTAATATTACCTTAGAAGTGCCAAGCCTTTCTATATTTGGAACAATCTGTAGCGACATATATTTTGCTTCCAGTCTCTTTTGCTTGGTTTCTGGCTTTTCACCATCTGAAAAACGTAACTGAGTGAGAAACAAAAAATAAACAAGTAAAACATATCAATCTTGAGTTAAATCTGATAACGGCAACAGGCGTAAAGTTAACACCCAAAAATTCCAAATTATTTGTATTAGTCATCACTAATACAAATACTCCTTAGTATTGACAATCATGAAATAAAATAACACTTTAGAGGGAAGCCAACGTTACATGTTCTAGAGTATCACTTTAAATCAACAAAAAAAAATTTTACGAAATTTTATATAATTATAGACAAAAGTTGCCTCCATATACAGATAAAATATAAACAAAATCTATCTAGTAGTTTTCCAGATATTTCAAGTTAAAGATTTCAATGTTACCAACGAAACCAAAATTTAACTCTACATATCTCGTTTCCTACTCGACAAATTTTTCCGAAACTTTATACAATTAAAGACAAATGTTGTCTCTATATACAGATAAAATATAATCCAAATCTATTGAGTAGTTTTCGAGATATTTGAAGTTAAATCTTTCGCTCTTCCAAAGAAACCAAAATTTAATTCTAAATATCGCAATCCCTATACGATCAATAATAACGAAATTATATACAATTATAGACAAAAGTTGTCTACATATACAGATAAAGTATAAACAAAATCTATCAAGTAGTTTCGAGATATGTGAAGTTAAATATTTCGCCGTTACAAACGAAAGCAAAATTTAACTCTAGATATTTCGTTTCCTACTCGACAGATTTTTACGAAACTTTCTACAATTATAGACAAAAGTTGTCTCCATTAACGATAAAATATAAACGAAATCTACCAACTAGTTTTCGAGATATTTCAACTTAAAGATTTCACTACTTCAAAGGAAACCAAAATTTAACTCTAAATATATCATTTCCAACATGACATATATTTACGAAACTTTACACAATTATAGACAAATGTTGTCTCCATATACAAGTCAAATATAAACAAAATCTAACAAGTAGTTTTCAAAATATTTCAAGTTAATGATTTCACTATTTCGAAGGAAACCAAAATTTAATTGTAAATATCTTATTTCCAACACGACTGATATTAACGATATTTTACACAATTATAGACAAAAGTTGTCACCATATACCAGTCAAATATAAACAACATTTATCCAGTTGTTTTCCAGATATTTTAAGTTAAAGATTTCGCTGTTTCAAACGAAACCAAAATGTAACTCTAAATATCTCGTTTCCCACACGACAAATTTTTACGAAATTTTATACAATTATTGACTAAAGTTGTCCCCATATACAGGAGAAATATAAACCAAATCTATAGAGTAGTTTTCCAGATATTTCAAGTTAAAGATTTCAATGTTACCAACGAAACCAAAATTTAACTCTACATATCTCGTTTCCTACTCGACAAATTTTTCCGAAACTTTATACAATTAAAGACAAATGTTGTCTCTATATACAGATAAAATATAATCCAAATCTATTGAGTAGTTTTCGAGATATTTGAAGTTAAATCTTTCGCTCTTCCAAAGAAACCAAAATTTAATTCTAAATATCGCAATCCCTATACGATCAATAATAACGAAATTATATACAATTATAGACAAAAGTTGTCTACATATACAGATAAAGTATAAACAAAATCTATCAAGTAGTTTCGAGATATGTGAAGTTAAATATTTCGCCGTTACAAACGAAAGCAAAATTTAACTCTAGATATTTCGTTTCCTACTCGACAGATTTTTACGAAACTTTCTACAATTATAGACAAAAGTTGTCTCCATTAACGATAAAATATAAACGAAATCTACCAACTAGTTTTCGAGATATTTCAACTTAAAGATTTCACTACTTCAAAGGAAACCAAAATTTAACTCTAAATATATCATTTCCAACATGACATATATTTACGAAACTTTACACAATTATAGACAAATGTTGTCTCCATATACAAGTCAAATATAAACAAAATCTAACAAGTAGTTTTCAAAATATTTCAAGTTAATGATTTCACTATTTCGAAGGAAACCAAAATTTAATTGTAAATATCTTATTTCCAACACGACTGATATTAACGATATTTTACACAATTATAGACAAAAGTTGTCACCATATACCAGTCAAATATAAACAACATTTATCCAGTTGTTTTCCAGATATTTTAAGTTAAAGATTTCGCTGTTTCAAACGAAACCAAAATGTAACTCTAAATATCTCGTTTCCCACACGACAAATTTTTACGAAATTTTATACAATTATTGACTAAAGTTGTCCCCATATACAGGAGAAATATAAACCAAATCTATAGAGTAGTTTTCCAGATATTTCAAGTTAAAGATTTCAATGTTACCAACGAAACCAAAATTTAACTCTACATATCTCGTTTCCTACTCGACAAATTTTTCCGAAACTTTATACAATTAAAGACAAATGTTGTCTCTATATACAGATAAAATATAATCCAAATCTATTGAGTAGTTTTCGAGATATTTGAAGTTAAATCTTTCGCTCTTCCAAAGAAACCAAAATTTAATTCTAAATATCGCAATCCCTATACGATCAATAATAACGAAATTATATACAATTATAGACAAAAGTTGTCTACATATACAGATAAAGTATAAACAAAATCTATCAAGTAGTTTCGAGATATGTGAAGTTAAATATTTCGCTGTTACAAACGAAAGCAAAATTTAACTCTAGATATTTCGTTTCCTACTCGACAGATTTTTACGAAACTTTCTACAATTATAGACAAAAGTTGTCTCCATTAACGATAAAATATAAACGAAATCTACCAACTAGTTTTCGAGATATTTCAACTTAAAGAATTCACTACTTCAAAGGAAACCAAAATTTAACTCTAAATATATCATTTCCAACACGACATATATTTACGAAACTTTACACAATTATAGACAAATGTTGTCTCCATATACAAGTCAAATATAAACAAAATCTAACGAGTAGTTTTCAAAATATTTCAAGTTAATGATTTCACTATTTCGAAGGAAACCAAAATTTAATTGTAAATATCTTATTTCCAACACGACTGATATTAACGATATTTTACACAATTATAGACAAAAGTTGTCACCATATACCAGTCAAATATAAACAACATTTATCCAGTTGTTTTCCAGATATTTTAAGTTAAAGATTTCGCTGTTTCAAACGAAACCAAAATGTAACTCTAAATATCTCGTTTCCCACACGACAAATTTTTACGAAATTTTATACAATTATTGACTAAAGTTGTCCCCATATACAGGTGAAATATAAACCAAATCTATAGAGTAGTTTTCCAGATATTTCAAGTTAAAGATTTCAATGTTACCAACGAAACCAAAATTTAACTCTACATATCTCGTTTCCTACTCGACAAATTTTTCCGAAACTTTATACAATTAAAGACAAATGTTGTCTCTATATACAGATAAAATATAATCCAAATCTATTGAGTAGTTTTCGAGATATTTGAAGTTAAATCTTTCGCTCTTCCAAAGAAACCAAAATTTAATTCTAAATATCGCAATCCCTATACGATCAATAATAACGAAATTATATACAATTATAGACAAAAGTTGTCTACATATACAGATAAAGTATAAACAAAATCTATCAAGTAGTTTCGAGATATGTGAAGTTAAATATTTCGCTGTTACAAACGAAAGCAAAATTTAACTCTAGATATTTCGTTTCCTACTCGACAGATTTTTACGAAACTTTCTACAATTATAGACAAAAGTTGTCTCCATTAACGATAAAATATAAACGAAATCTATCGAGTAATTTTCCAGATAATTCAAGTTAAAGATTTCACTGTTTCCAAAGAAACCAAAATTTAATTCTAAATATATCATTTCCAACACGACATATATTTACGAAACTTTACACAATTATAGACAAATGTTGTCTCCATATACAAGTCAAATATAAACAAAATCTAACGAGTAGTTTTCCAAATATTTCAAGTTAATGATTTCACTATTTCGAAGGAAACCAAAATTTAATTGTAAATATCTTATTTCCAACACGACTGATATTAACGATATTTTACACAATTATAGACAAAAGTTGTCACCATATACCAGTCAAATATAAACAACATTTATCCAGTTGTTTTCCAGATATTTTAAGTTAAAGATTTCGCTGTTTCAAACGAAACCAAAATGTAACTCTAAATATCTCGTTTCCCACACGACAACTTTTTACGAAATTTTATACAATTATTGACTAAAGTTGTCCCCATATACAGGTGAAATATAAACCAAATCTATAGAGTAGTTTTCCAGATATTTCAAGTTAAAGATTTCAATGTTACCAACGAAACCAAAATTTAACTCTACATATCTCGTTTCCTACTCGACAAATTTTTCCGAAACTTTATACAATTAAAGACAAATGTTGTCTCTATATACAGATAAAATATAATCCAAATCTATTGAGTAGTTTTCGAGATATTTGAAGTTAAATCATTCGCTCTTCCAAAGAAACCAAAATTTAATTCTAAATATCGCAATCCCTATACGATCAATAATAACGAAATTATATACAATTATAGACAAAAGTTGCCTCCATATACAGATAAAATATAAACAAAATCTATCTAGTAGTTTTCCAGATATTTCAAGTTAAAGATTTCATTATTTCGAAAGAAACCAAAATTTAACTCTAAATATATTATATCCTACTCGACAGATTCTTATGAAATTTATACAACTATAGGCAAAAGTTGTCTCCATATACAAGTCAAATATAAACAAAATCTATCGAGTAATTTTCCAGATAATTCAAGTTAAAGATTTCACTGTTTCCAAAGAAACCAAAATTTAATTCTAAATATATCATTTCCAACACGACATATATTTACGAAACTTTACACAATTATAGACAAATGTTGTCTCCATATACAAGTCAAATATAAACAAAATCTAACGAGTATTTTTCCAAATATTTCAAGTTAATGATTTCACTATTTCGAAGGAAACCAAAATTTAATTGTAAATATCTTATTTCCAACACGACTGATATTAACGATATTTTACACAATTATAGACAAAAGTTGTCACCATATACCAGTCAAATATAAACAACATTTATCCAGTTGTTTTCCAGATATTTTAAGTTAAAGATTTCGCTGTTTCAAACGAAACCAAAATGTAACTCTAAATATCTCGTTTCCCACACGACAACTTTTTACGAAATTTTATACAATTATTGACTAAAGTTGTCCCCATATACAGGTGAAATATAAACCAAATCTATAGAGTAGTTTTCCAGATATTTCAAGTTAAAGATTTCAATGTTACCAACGAAACCAAAATTTAACTCTACATATCTCGTATCCTACTCGACAAATTTTTCCGAAACTTTATACAATTAAAGACAAATGTTGTCTCTATATACAGATAAAATATAATCCAAATCTATTGAGTAGTTTTCGAGATATTTGAAGTTAAATCTTTCGCTCTTCCAAAGAAACCAAAATTTAATTCTAAATATCGCAATCCCTATACGATCAATAATAACGAAATTATATACAATTATAGACAAAAGTTGCCTCCATATACAGATAAAATATAAACAAAATCTATCTAGTAGTTTTCCAGATATTTCAAGTTAAAGATTTCATTATTTCGAAAGAAACCAAAATTTAACTCTAAATATATTATATCCTACTCGACAGATTCTTATGAAATTTATACAACTATAGGCAAAAGTTGTCTCCATATACAAGTCAAATATAAACAAAATCTATCGAGTAATTTTCCAGATAATTCAAGTTAAAGATTTCACTGTTTCCAAAGAAACCAAAATTTAATTCTAAATATATCATTTCCAACACGACATATATTTACGAAACTTTACACAATTATAGACAAATGTTGTCTCCATATACAAGTCAAATATAAACAAAATCTAACGAGTAGTTTTCCAAATATTTCAAGTTAATGATTTCACTATTTCGAAGGAAACCAAAATTTAATTGTAAATATCTTATTTCCAACACGACTGATATTAATGATATTTTACACAATTATAGACAAAAGTTGTCACCATATACCAGTCAAATATAAACAACATTTATCCAGTTGTTTTCCAGATATTTTAAGTTAAAGATTTCGCTGTTTCAAACGAAACCAAAATGTAACTCTAAATATCTCGTTTCCCACACGACAAATTTTTACGAAATTTTATACAATTATTGACTAAAGTTGTCCCCATATACAGGTGAAATATAAACCAAATCTATAGAGTAGTTTTCCAGATATTTCAAGTTAAAGATTTCAATGTTACCAACGAAACCAAAATTTAACTCTACATATCTCGTTTCCTACTCGACAAATTTTTCCGAAACTTTATACAATTAAAGACAAATGTTGTTTCTATATACAGATAAAATATAATCCAAATCTATTGAGTAGTTTTCGAGATATTTGAAGTTAAATCTTTCGCTCTTCCAAAGAAACCAAAATTTAATTCTAAATATCGCAATCCCTATACGATCAATAATAACGAAATTATATACAATTATAGACAAAAGTTGCCTCCATATACAGATAAAATATAAACAAAATCTATCTAGTAGTTTTCCAGATATTTCAAGTTAAAGATTTCATTATTTCGAAAGAAACCAAAATTTAAATCTAAATATATTATATCCTACTCGACAGATTCTTATGAAATTTATACAACTATAGGCAAAAGTTGTCTCCATATACAAGTCAAATATAAACGAAATCTATCGAGTAATTTTCCAGATAATTCAAGTTAAAGATTTCACTGTTTCCAAAGAAACCAAAATTTAATTCTAAATATATCATTTCCAACACGACATATATTTACGAAACTTTACACAATTATAGACAAATGTTATCTCCATATACAAGTCAAATATAAACCAAATCTATAGAGTAGTTTTCCAGATATTTTAAGTTAAAGATTTCGCTGTTTCAAACGAAACCAAAATGTAACTCTAAATATCTCGTTTCCCACACGACAAATTTTTACGAAATTTTATACAATTATTGACTAAAGTTGTCCCCATATACAGGTGAAATATAAACCAAATCTATAGAGTAGTTTTCCAGATATTTCAAGTTAAAGATTTCAATGTTACAAACGAAACCAAAATTTAACTCTACATATCTCGTTTCCTACTCGACAAATTTTTCCGAAACTTTATACAATTAAAGACAAATGTTGTTTCTATATACAGATAAAATATAATCCAAATCTATTGAGTAGTTTTCGAGATATTTGAAGTTAAATCTTTCGCTCTTCCAAAGAAACCAAAATTTAATTCTAAATATCGCAATCCCTATACGATCAATAATAACGAAATTATATACAATTATAGACAAAAGTTGCCTCCATATACAGATAAAATATAAACAAAATCTATCTAGTAGTTTTCCAGATATTTCAAGTTAAAGATTTCATTATTTCGAAAGAAAACAAAATTTAACTCTAAATATATTATATCCTACTCGACAGATTCTTATGAAATTTATACAACTATAGGCAAAAGTTGTCTCCATATACAAGTCAAATATAAACAAAATCTATCGAGTAATTTTCGAGATATTTCAACTTAAAGAATTCACTACTTCAAAGGAAACCAAAATTTAATTCTAAATATATCATTTCTAACACGACATATATTTACGAAACTTTACACAATTATAGACAAATGTTGTCTCCATATACAAGTCAAATATAAACAAAATCTAACGAGTAGTTTTCCAAATATTTCAAGTTAATGATTTCACTATTTCGAAGGAAACCAAAATTTAATTGTAAATATCTTATTTCCAACACGACTGATATTAATGATATTTTACACAATTATAGACAAAAGTTGTCACCATATACCAGTCAAATATAAACAACATTTATCCAGTTGTTTTCCAGATATTTTAAGTTAAAGATTTCGCTGTTTCAAACGAAACCAAAATGTAACTCTAAATATCTCGTTTCCCACACGACAAATTTTTACGAAATTTTATACAATTATTGACTAAAGTTGTCCCCATATACAGGTGAAATATAAACCAAATCTATAGAGTAGTTTTCCAGATATTTCAAGTTAAAGATTTCAATGTTACCAACGAAACCAAAATTTAACTCTACATATCTCGTTTCCTACTCGACAAATTTTACCGAAACTTTATACAATTAAAGACAAATGTTGTCTCTATATACAGATAAAATATAATCCAAATCTATTGAGTAGTTTTCGAGATATTTGAAGTTAAATCTTTCGCTCTTCCAAACGAAACCAAAATTTAACTCTAAATATATCGTTTCCTACTCAACAGATTTATTTGAAATTTTACACAATTATAAATAAAAGTGTTCTCCATATACAGATAAACTATAAATAAAATCTATCGAATAGTTTTCGAGATATTTAAACTTCAATATTTCGCTGTTTTAAACGATACAAAAATATAACTCTAAATATCTCATTTCCTACTCGACATATATTTACGAAATTTTATACAATAATAGAAAAAAGTTGTCTCCAAGTACAGATAAAATATAAATTAAATCTATCGAGTAGTTTTCGAAATATTTGAAGTTAAATATTTCGCTATTTTAAACGAAACCAAAATTTAACTCTAAATTTCTCGTTTCCTACTCGACAGAAATTAACAAAATTTTATACAATTATAGACAAAAGTTATCTCCATATGCAAGTCAAATATAAACCAAATCTATAGAGGAGTTTTCCAGATATTTCAAGATAAATCTTTCGCTCTTCCAAACGAAACCAAAATTTAACTCTAAATATATCGTTCTCTACTCAACAGATTTATCTGAAATTTTACACAATTATAGACAAAAGTTCTCTCCATATACAAATAAACTATAAATAAAATCTATCGAATAGTGTTCGAGATATTTAAAGTTAAATATTTCGCTGTTTCAAACGAAACGAAAATTTAACGCAAAATATCTCATTTCCTACTCGACAAATATTTACGAATCTTTATACAATTATAGACAAAAGTTATCTCCATATACAAGTCAAATATAAACCAAATCTATAGAGTAGTTTTTCTGATATTCCAAGTTAAAGATTTCAATGTTTTCAACGAAACCAAAATTTAACTCTACATACCTCGTTTCCTACTCAACACATTTTTACGAAACTTTATACAATTATAGAAAAAAGTTGTCCCCATATACAAGTCAAATATAAACCAAATCTATCGAGTAGTTTTTCTGATATTCCAAGTTAAAGATTTCAATGTTTCCAACGAAACCAAAATTTAACTCTACATACCTCGTTTCCTACTCAACACATTTTTACGAAACTTTATACAATTATAGAAAAAAGTTGTCCCCATATACAAGTCAAATATAAACCAAATCTATCGAGTAGTTTTCCAGATATTTCAAGTTAAAGATTTCAATGTTTCCAACGAAACCAAAATTTAACTCTAAATATCTCGTTTCCTACTCAACACATTTTTACGAAACTTTATACAATTATAGAAAAAAGTTGTCCCCATATACAAGTCAAATATAAACCAAATCTATCGAGTAGTTTTCCAGATATTTCAAGTTATGATTTCAAACTTTCCAACGAAACCAAAATTTAACTCTAAATATCTCGTTTCCTACTCAACACATTTTTACGAAACTTTATACAATTATAGAAAAAAGTTGTCCCCATATACAAGTCAAATATAAACCAAATCTAACGAGTAGTTTTCCAGATATTTCAAGTTAAAGATTTCAATGTTTCCAACGAAACCAAAATTTAACTCTAAATATCTCGTTTCCTACTCGACAAAGATTAACGAAATTTTATATAATTATAGACAAAAGTTATCTCCATATACAAGTCAAATATAAACCAAATCTATAGAGTACTTTTCCAGATATTTCATGTTAAAGATTTCAATGTTTCCAACGAAACCAAAATTTAACTCTACATACCTCGTTTCCTACTCGACACATTTTTACGAAACATTATACAATTATAGAAAAAAGTTGTCCCCATATACAAGTCAAATATAAACCAAATCTATAGAGTAGTTTTTCTGATATTCCAAGTTAAAGATTTCAATGTTTCCAACGAAACCAAAATTTAACTCTAAATATCTCGTTTCCTACTCAACACATTTTTACGAAACTTTATACAATTATAGAAAAAAGTTGTCCCCATATACAAGTCAAATATAAACCAAATCTATCGAGTAGTTTTCCAGATATTTCAAGTTAAAGATTTCAATGTTTCCAACGAAACTAAAATTTAACTCTAAACATCTTATATTCTACTCGACTGATATTAACGAAATTTTATACAATTATAGACAAAAGTAGTCTCCATATTCAGATAAAATAAAATCAAATCTATCGAGTAGTTTTCGGGATATTTGAAGTTAAATATTTCAGTATTTCAAAAGAAACCAAAATGTAACTCTAAATATCTCGTTTCCTACTCAACACATTTTTACGAAACTTTATACAATTATAGAAAAAAGTTGTCCCCATATACAAGTCAAATATAAACCAAATCTATCGAGTAGTTTTCCAGATATTTCTAGTTAAAGATTTCAATGTTTCCAACGAAACCAAAATTTAACTCTAAATATCTCGTTTCCTACTCAACACATTTTTACGAAACTTTATACAATTATAGAAAAAAGTTGTCCCCATATACAAGTCAAATATAAACCAAATCTATCGAGTAGTTTTCCAGATATTTCAAGTTAAAGATTTCAATGTTTCCAACGAAACCAAAATTTAACTCTAAATATCTCGTTTCCTACTCGACAAAGATTAACGAAATTTTATATAATTATAGACAAAAGTTATCTCCATATACAAGTCAAATATAAACCAAATCTATAGAGTAGTTTTCCAGATATTTCATGTTAAAGATTTCAATGTTTCCAACGAAACCAAAATTTAACTCTACATACCTCGTTTCCTACTCAACACATTTTTACGAAACTTTATACAATTATAGAAAAAAGTTGTCCCCATATACAAGTCAAATATAAACCAAATCTAACGAGTAGTTTTCCAGATATTTCAAGTTAAAGATTTCAATGTTTCCAACGAAACCAAAATTTAACTCTAAATATCTCGTTTCCTACTCGACAAAGATTAACGAAATTTTATATAATTATAGACAAAAGTTATCTCCATATACAAGTCAAATATAAACCAAATCTATAGAGTAGTTTTCCAGATATTTCATGTTAAAGATTTCAATGTTTCCAACGAAACCAAAATTTAACTCTACATACCTCGTTTCCTACTCGACACATTTTTACGAAACATTATACAATTATAGAAAAAAGTTGTCCCCATATACAAGTCAAATATAAACCAAATCTATAGAGTAGTTTTTCTGATATTCCAAGTTAAAGATTTCAATGTTTCCAACGAAACCAAAATTTAACTCTAAATATCTCGTTTCCTACTCAACACATTTTTACGAAACTTTATACAATTATAGAAAAAAGTTGTCCTCATATACAAGTCAAATATAAACCAAATCTATCGAGTAGTTTTCCAGATATTTCAAGTTAAAGATTTCAATGTTTCCAACGAAACCAAAATTTAACTCTAAATATCTCGTTTCCTACTCAACACATTTTTACGAAACTTTATACAATTATAGAAAAAAGTTGTCCCCATATACAAGTCAAATATAAACCAAATCTATCGAGTAGTTTTCCAGATATTTCAAGTTAAAGATTTCAATGTTTCCAACGAAACCAAAATTTAACTCTAAATATCTCGTTTCCTACTCAACACATTTTTACGAAACTTTATACAATTATAGAAAAAAGTTGTCCCCATATACAAGTCAAATATAAACCAAATCTATCGAGTAGTTTTCCAGATATTTCACGTTAAAGATTTCAATGTTTCCAACGAAACCAAAATTTAACTCTAAATATCTCGTTTCCTACTCAACACATTTTTACGAAACTTTATACAATTATAGAAAAAAGTTGTCCCCATATACAAGTCAAATATAAACCAAATCTATCGAGTAGTTTTCCAGATATTTCGAATTAAAGATTTCAATCTTTCCAACGAAACCAAAATTTAACTCTAAATATCTCGTTTCCTACTCAACACATTTTTACGAAACTTTATACAATTATAGAAACAAGTTGTCCCCATATACAAGTCAAATATAAACCAAATCTATCGAGTAGTTTTCCAGATATTTCAAGTTAAAGATTTCAATGTTTCCAACGAAACCAAAATTTAACTCTAAATATCTCGTTTCCTACTCGACAAAGATTAACGAAATTTTATATAATTATAGACAAAAGTTATCTCCATATACAAGTCAAATATAAACCAAATCTATAGAGTAGTTTTCCAGATATTTCATGTTAAAGATTTCAATGTTTCCAACGAAACCAAAATTTAACTCTACATACCTCGTTTCCTACTCGACAGAGATTAACGAAATTTTATATAATTATAGACAAACGTTGTCTCTATATACAGATAAAATATAAACAACATCTGTCGAGTAGTTTTCCAGATATTTCAAGTTAAAGATTTCAATGTTTCCAACGAAACCAAAATTTACCTCTAAATATATCGTTTTTTCTCCACTGATTTTATCGAAATATTATACAATTATAGAAAAAAGTTGTGTCCATATACAAGTCAAATATAAACCAAATCTATAGAGTAGTTTTCCAGATATTTCATGTCAAAGATTTCAATGTTTCCAACGAAACCAAAATTTAACTCTACATACCTCGTTTCCTACTCGACACATTTTTACGAAACATTATACAATTATAGAAAAAAGTTGTCCCCATATACAAGTCAAATATAAACCAAATCTATAGAGTAGTTTTTCTGATATTCCAAGTTAAAGATTTCAATGTTTCCAACGAAACCAAAATTTAACTCTAAATATCTCGTTTCCTACTCAACACATTTTTACGAAACTTTATACAATTATAGAAAAAAGTTGTCCCCATATACAAGTCAAATATAAACCAAATCTATCGAGTAGTTTTCCAGATATTTCAAGTTAAAGATTTCAATGTTTCCAACGAAACCAAAATTTAACTCTAAATATCTCGTTTCCTACTCAACACATTTTTACGAAACTTTATACAATTATAGAAAAAAGTTGTCCCCATATACAAGTCAAATATAAACCAAATCTATCGAGTAGTTTTCCAGATATTTCAAGTTAAAGATTTCAATATTTCCAACGAAACCAAAATTTAACTCTAAATATCTCGTTTCCTACTCAACACATTTTTACGAAACTTTATACAATTATAGAAAAAAGTTGTCCCCATATACAAGTCAAATATAAACCAAATCTATCGAGTAGTTTTCCAGATATTTCACGTTAAAGATTTCAATGTTTCCAACGAAACCAAAATTTAACTCTAAATATCTCGTTTCCTACTCAACACATTTTTACGAAACTTTATACAATTATAGAAAAAAGTTGTCCCCATATACAAGTCAAATATAAACCAAATCTATCGAGTAGTTTTCCAGATATTTCGAATTAAAGATTTCAATCTTTCCAACGAAACCAAAATTTAACTCTAAATATCTCGTTTCCTACTCAACACATTTTTACGAAACTTTATACAATTATAGAAACAAGTTGTCCCCATATACAAGTCAAATATAAACCAAATCTATCGAGTAGTTTTCCAGATATTTCAAGTTAAAGATTTCAATGTTTCCAACGAAACCAAAATTTAACTCTAAATATCTCGTTTCCTACTCGACAAAGATTAACGAAATTTTATATAATTATAGACAAAAGTTATCTCCATATACAAGTCAAATATAAACCAAATCTATAGAGTAGTTTTCCAGATATTTCATGTTAAAGATTTCAATGTTTCCAACGAAACCAAAATTTAACTCTACATACCTCGTTTCCTACTCGACAGAGATTAACGAAATTTTATATAATTATAGACAAACGTTGTCTCTATATACAGATAAAATATAAACAAAATCTGTCGAGTAGTTTTCCAGATATTTCAAGTTAAATATTTCGCTCTTTAAAACGAAACCAAAATTTACCTCTAAATATATCGTTTTTTCTCCACTGATTTTATCGAAATATTATACAATTATAGAAAAAAGTTGTGTCCATATACAAGTCAAATATAAACCAAATCTATCAAGTAATGTTCCAGATATTTCAAGTCAAAGATTACACTATTTCGAAAGAAACCAAAATTTAACTCTAAACATCTTATATTCTACTCGACTGATATTAACGAAATTTTATACAATTATAGACAAAAGTAGTCTCCATATTCAGATAAAATAAAATCAAATCTATCGAGTAGTTTTCGGGATATTTGAAGTTAAATATTTCAGTATTTCAAAAGAAACCAAAATGTAACTCTAAATATCTCGTTTCCTACTCAACACATTTTTACGAAACTTTATACAATTATAGAAAAAAGTTGTCCCCATATACACGTCAAATATAAACCAAATCTATAGAGTAGTTTTCCAGATATTTCTAGTTAAAGATTTCAATGTTTCCAACGAAACCAAAATTTAACTCTAAATATCTCGTTTCCTACTCAACACATTTTTACGAAACTTTATACAATTATAGAAAAAAGTTGTCCCCATATACAAGTCAAATATAAACCAAATCTATCGAGTAGTTTTCCAGATATTTCAAGTTAAAGATTTCAATGTTTCCAACGAAACCATAATTTAACTCTAAATATCTCGTTTCCTACTCGACAAAGATTAACGAAATTTTATATAATTATAGACAAAAGTTATCTCCATATACAAGTCAAATATAAACCAAATCTATAGAGTAGTTTTCCAGATATTTCATGTTAAAGATTTCAATGTTTCCAACGAAACCAAAATTTAACTCTACATACCTCGTTTCCTACTCAACACATTTTTACGAAACTTTATAAAAATTATAGATAAAAGTTGTCACCATATACAAGTCAAATATAAACCAAATCTATAGAGTAGTTTTCCAGATATTTCAAGTCAAAGATTTCAATGTTTCCAACGAAACCAAAATTTAACTCTGAATATATCGTTTTTTACTCGACTGATATTATCGAAATTTTATACAATTATAGAAAAAAGTTGACACCATATACAAGTCAAATATAAACCAAATCTATAGAGTAGTTTTCCAGATATTTCAAGTTAATGATTTCACTGTTTCCAACGAAACCAAAATTTAACTCTAAATATCTCGTTTCCTACTCAACACATTTTTACGAAACTTTATACAATTATAGAAAAAAGTTGTCCCCATATACAAGTCAAATATAAACCAAATCTATAGTGTAGTTTTCCAGATATTTCAAGTTAAATTTTTCGCTCTTTCAAACGAAACCAAAATTTAACTCTGAATATATCGTTTTTTACTCGACTGATATTATCGAAATTTTATACAATTATAGAAAAAAGTTGTCTCCATATACCAGTCAAAAATAAACCAAATCTATCAAGTAGTTTTCCAGATATTTCAAGTTAAAGATTACACTATTTCGAAAGAAACAAAAATTTAACTCTAAACATCGTATATTCTACTCGACTGATATTAACGAAATTTTATACAATTATAGAAAAAAGTTGTGTCCATATACAAGTCAAATATAAACCAAATCTATCAAGTAATTTTCCAGATATTTTAAGTTAAAGATTTCGCTGTTTCAAACGAAACCAAAATGTAACTCTAAATATCTCGTTTCCCACACGACAAATTTTTACGAAATTTTATACAATTATTGACTAAAGTTGTCCCCATATACAGGTGAAATATAAACCAAATCTATAGAGTAGTTTTCCAGATATTTCAAGTTAAAGATTTCAATGTTACCAACGAAACCAAAATTTAACTCTACATATCTCGTTTCCTACTCGACAAATTTTTCCGAAACTTTATACAATTAAAGACAAATGTTGTCTCTATATACAGATAAAATATAATCCAAATCTATTGAGTAGTTTTCGAGATATTTGAAGTTAAATCTTTCGCTCTTCCAAAGAAACCAAAATTTAATTCTAAATATCGCAATCCCTATACGATCAATAATAACGAAATTATATACAATTATAGACAAAAGTTGTCTACATATACAGATAAAGTATAAACAAAATCTATCAAGTAGTTTCGAGATATGTGAAGTTAAATATTTCGCTGTTACAAACGAAAGCAAAATTTAACTCTAGATATTTCGTTTCCTACTCGACAGATTTTTACGAAACTTACTACAATTATAGACAAAAGTTGTCTCCATTAACGATAAAATATAAACGAAATCTACCAACTAGTTTTCGAGATATTTCAACTTAAAGATTTCACTACTTCAAAGGAAACCAAAATTTAACTCTAAATATATCATTTCCAACACGACATATATATTTACGAAAGTTTACACAATTATAGACAAATGTTGTCTCCATATACAAGTCAAATATAAACAAAATCTAACGAGTAGTTTTCCAAATATTTCAAGTTAATGATTTCACTATTTCGAAGGAAACCAAAATTTAATTGTAAATATCTTATTTCCAACACGACTGATATTAACGATATTTTACACAATTATAGACAAAAGTTGTCACCATATACCAGTCAAATATAAACAACATTTATCCAGTTGTTTTCCAGATATTTTAAGTTAAAGATTTCGCTGTTTCAAACGAAACCAAAATGTAACTCTAAATAACTCGTTTCCCACACGACAAATTTTTACGAAATTTTATACAATTATTGACTAAAGTTGTCCCCATATACAGGTGAAATATAAACCAAATCTATAGAGTAGTTTTCCAGATATTTCAAGTTAAAGATTTCAATGTTACCAACGAAACCAAAATTTAACTCTACATATCTCGTTTCCTACTCGACAAATTTTTCCGAAACTTTATACAATTAAAGACAAATGTTGTCTCTATATACAGATAAAATATAATCCAAATCTATTGAGTAGTTTTCGAGATATTTGAAGTTAAATCTTTCGCTCTTCCAAAGAAACCAAAATTTAATTCTAAATATCGCAATCCCTATACGATCAATAATAACGAAATTATATACAATTATAGACAAAAGTTGTCTACATATACAGATAAAGTATAAACAAAATCTATCAAGTAGTTTCGAGATATGTGAAGTTAAATATTTCGCTGTTACAAACGAAAGCAAAATTTAACTCTAGATATTTCGTTTCCTACTCGACAGATTTTTACGAAACTTTCTACAATTATAGACAAAAGTTGTCTCCATTAACGATAAAATATAAACGAAATCTACCAACTAGTTTTCGAGATATTTCAACTTAAAGATTTCACTACTTCAAAGGAAACCAAAATTTAACTCTAAATATATCATTTCCAATACGACATATATTTACGAAACTTTACACAATTATAGACAAATGTTGTCTCCATATACAAGTCAAATATAAACAAAATCTAACGAGTAGTTTTCCAAATATTTCAAGTTAAAGATTACACTATTTCGAAAGAAACCAAAATTTAACTCTAAATATCTCGTTTCCTACTCGACAAAGATTAACGAAATTTTATATAATTATAGACAAAAGTTGTCACCATATACCAGTCAAATATAAACAACATTTATCCAGTTGTTTTCCAGATATTTCAAGTTAAAGATTTCAATGTTTCCAACGAAACCAAAATTTAACTCTGAATATCTCGTTTCCTACTCAACACATTTTTACTAAACTTTATACAATTATAGAAAAAAGTTGTCCCCATATACAAGTCAAATATAAACCAAATCTATAGAATAGTTTTCCAGATATTTCAAGTTAAATTTTTCGCTCTTTCAAACGAAACCAAAATTTAACTCTGAATATATCGTTTTTTACTCGACTGATATTAGCGAAATTTTATACAATTATAGAAAAAAGTTGTCTCCATATACCAGTCAAAAATAAACCAAATCTATCAAGTAGTTTTCCAGATATTTCAAATTTAAGATTACACTATTTCAAACGAAACCAAAATTTAACTCTAAATATCTCGTTTCCTACTCGACAAAGATTAACGAAATTTTATATAATTATAGACAAAAGTTATCTCCATATACAAGTCAAATATAAACCAAATCTATAGAGTAGTTTTCCAGATATTTCATGTTAAAGATTTCAATGTTTCCAACGAAACCAAAATTTAACTCTAAATATATCGTTTTTTCTCCACTGATTTTATCGAAATTTTATACAATTATAGAAAAAAGTTGTGTCCATATACAAGTCAAATATAAACCAAATCTATCAAGTAATTTTCCAGATATTTCAAGTCAAAGATTACACTATTTCGAAAGAAACCAAAATTTAACTCTAAACATCTTATATTCTACTCGACTGATATTAACAAAATTTTATACAATTATAGACAAAAGTAGTCTCCATATTCAGATAAAATAAAATCAAATCTATAGAGTAGTTTTCCAGATATTTCAAGTTAAATATTTCGCTATTTCAAACGAAACCAAAATGTAACTCTAAATATCTCGTTTCCTACTCAACACATTTTTACAAAACTTTATACAATTATAGAAAAAAGTTGTCCCCATATACAAGTCAAATATAAACCAAATCTATAGAGTAGTTTTCCAGATATTTCAAGTTAAATTTTTCGCTCTTTCAAACGAAACCAAAATTTAACTCTGAATATATCGTTTTTACTCGACTGATATTATCGAAATTTTATACAATTATAGAAAAAAAGTTGTCTCCATATTCAGATAAAATAAAAAACAAATCTATCGAGTAGTTTTCGAGATATTTGAAGTTAAATATTTCGCTATTTCAAACGAAACCAAAATTTAACTCTAAATATCTCGTTTCCTACTCGACAAAGATTAACGAAATTTTATATAATTATAGACAAAAGTTATCTCCATTAACGATAAAATATAAACGAAATCTACCAACTAGTTTTCGAGATATTTCAACTTAAAGATTTCACTACTTCAAAGGAAACCAAAATTTAACTCTAAATATATCATTTCCAACACGACATATATATTTACGAAACTTTACACAATTATAGACAAATGTTGTCTCCATATACAAGTCAAATATAAACAAAATCTAACGAGTAGTTTTCCAAATATTTCAAGTTAATGATTTCACTATTTCGAAGGAAACCAAAATTTAATTGTAAATATCTTATTTCCAACACGACTGATATTAACGATATTTTACACGATTATAGACAAAAGTTGTCACCATATACCAGTCAAATATAAACAACATTTATCCAGTTGTTTTCCAGATATTTTAAGTTAAAGATTTCGCTGTTTCAAACGAAACCAAAATGTAACTCTAAATATCTCGTTTCCCACACGACAAATTTTTACGAAATTTTATACAATTATTGACTAAAGTTGTCCCCATATACAGGTGAAATATAAACCAAATCTATAGAGTAGTTTTCCAGATATTTCAAGTTAAAGATTTCAATGTTACCAACGAAACCAAAATTTAACTCTACATATCTCGTTTCCTACTCGACAAATTTTTCCGATACTTTATACAATTAAAGACAAATGTTGTCTCTATATACAGATAAAATATAATCCAAATCTATTGAGTAGTTTTCGAGATATTTGAAGTTAAATCTTTCGCTCTTCCAAAGAAACCAAAATTTAATTCTAAATATCGCAATCCCTATACGATCAATAATAACGAAATTATATACAATTATAGACAAAAGTTGTCTACATATACAGATAAAATATAAACAAAATCTATCAAGTAGTTTCGAGATATGTGAAGTTAAATATTTCGCTGTTACAAACGAAAGCAAAATTTAACTCTAGATATTTCGTTTCCTACTCGACAGATTTTTACGAAACTTTCTACAATTATAGACAAAAGTTGTCTCTATTAACGATAAAATATAAACGAAATCTACCAACTAGTTTTCGAGATATTTCAACTTAAAGATTTCACTACTTCAAAGGAAACCAAAATTTAACTCTAAATATATCATTTCCAACACGACATATATTTACGAAACTTTACACAATTATAGACAAATGTTGTCTCCATATACAAGTCAAATATAAACAAAATCTAACGAGTAGTTTTCCAAATATTTCAAGTTAAAGATTACACTATTTCGAAAGAAACCAAAATTTAACTCTAAATATCTCGTTTCCTACTCGACAAAGATTAACGAAATTTTATATAATTATAGACAAAAGTTGTCACCATATACCAGTCAAATATAAACAACATTTATCCAGTTGTTTTCCAGATATTTCAAGTTAAAGATTTCAATGTTTCCAACGAAACCAAAATTTAACTCTGAATATCTCGTTTCCTACTCAACAATTTTTACTAAACTTTATACAATTATAGAAAAAAGTTGTCCCCATATACAAGTCAAATATAAACCAAATCTATAGAATAGTTTTCCAGATATTTCAAGTTAAATTTTTCGCTCTTTCAAACGAAACCAAAATTTAACTCTGAATATATCGTTTTTTACTCGACTGATATTATCGAAATTTTATAGAATTATAGAAAAAAGTTGTCTCCATATACCAGTCAAAAATAAACCAAATCTATCAAGTAGTTTTCCAGATATTTCAAATTTAAGATTACACTATTTCAAACGAAACCAAAATTTAACTCTAAATATCTCGTTTCCTACTCGACAAAGATTAACGAAATTTTATATAATTATAGACAAAAGTTATCTCCATATACAAGTCAAATATAAACCAAATCTATAGAGTAGTTTTCCAGATATTTCATGTTAAAGATTTCAATGTTTCCAACGAAACCAAAATTTAACTCTAAATATATCGTTTTTTCTCCACTGATTTTATCGAAATTTTATACAATTATAGAAAAAAGTTGTGTCCATATACAAGTCAAATATAAACCAAATCTATCAAGTAATTTTCCAGATATTTCAAGTCAAAGATTACACTATTTCGAAAGAAACCAAAATTTAACTCTAAACATCTTATATTCTACTCGACTGATATTAACAAAATTTTATACAATTATAGACAAAAGTAGTCTCCATATTCAGATAAAATAAAATCAAATCTATAGAGTAGTTTTCCAGATATTTCAAGTTAAATATTTCGCTATTTCAAACGAAACCAAAATGTAACTCTAAATATCTCGTTTCCTACTCAACACATTTTTACAAAACTTTATACAATTATAGAAAAAAGTTGTCCCCATATACAAGTCAAATATAAACCAAATCTATAGAGTAGTTTTCCAGATATATCAAGTTAAATTTTTCGCTCTTTCAAACGAAACCAAAATTTAACTCTAAATATCTCGTTTCCTACTCGACAAAGATTAACGAAATTTTATATAATTATAGACAAAAGTTATCTCCATATACAAGTCAAATATAAACCAAATCTATAGAGTAGTTTTCCAGATATTTCATGTTAAAGATTTCAATGTTTCCAACGAAACCAAAATTTAACTCTAAATATATCGTTTTTTCTCCACTGATTTTATCGAAATTTTATACAATTATAGAAAAAAGTTGTGTCCATATACAAGTCAAATATAAACCAAATCTATCAAGTAATTTTCCAGATATTTCAAGTCAAAGATTACACTATTTCGAAAGAAACCAAAATTTAACTCTAAACATCTTATATTCTACTCGACTGATATTAACAAAATTTTATACAATTATAGACAAAAGTAGTCTCCATATTCAGATAAAATAAAATCAAATCTATACAGTAGTTTTCCAGATATTTCAAGTTAAATATTTCGCTATTTCAAACGAAACCAAAATGTAACTCTAAATATCTCGTTTCCTACTCAACACATTTTTACAAAACTTTATACAATTATAGAAAAAAGTTGTCCCCATATACAAGTCAAATATAAACCAAATCTATAGAGTAGTTTTCCAGATATATCAAGTTAAATTTTTCGCTCTTTCAAACGAAACCAAAATTTAACTCTGAATATATCGTTTTTACTCGACTGATATTATCGAAATTTTATACAATTATAGAAAAAAAGTTGTCTCCATATTCAGATAAAATAAAAAACAAATCTATCGAGTAGTTTTCGAGATATTTGAAGTTAAATATTTCGCTATTTCAAACGAAACCAAAATGTAACTCTAAATATCTCGTTTCCTACTCAACACATTTTTACGAAACTTTTCTTACAATTATAGAAAAAAGTTGTCGCTATATACAAGTCAAATATAAACCAAATCTATAGAGTAGTTTTCCAGATATTTCAAGTTAAAGATTTCAATGTTTCCAACGAAACCAAAATTTAACTCTAAATATCTCGTTTCCTACTCAACACATTTTTACGAAACTTTATACAATTATAGAAAAAAGTTGTCCCCATATACAAGTCAAATATAAACCAAATCTATAGAGTAGTTTTCCAGATATTTCAAGTTAAATTTTTCGCTCTTTCAAACGAAACCAAAATTTTACTCTGAATATATCGTTTTTTACTCGACTGATATTATCGAAATTTTATAGAATTATAGAAAAAAGTTGTCTCCATATACCAGTCAAAAATAAACCAAATCTATCAAGTAGTTTTCCAGATATTTCAAGTTAAAGATTACAATATTTCGAAAGAAACAAAAATTTAACTCTAAACATCGTATATTCTACTCGACTGATATTAACGAAATTTTATACAATTATAGAAAAAAAGTTGTCTCCATATTCAGATAAAATAAAAAACAAATCTATCGAGTAGTTTTCGTGATATTTCAAGTTAAATTTTTCGCTCTTTCAAACGAAACCAAAATTTAACTCTGAATATATCGTTTTTTACTCGACTGATATTATCGAAATTTTATACAATTATAGAAAAAAGTTGTCTCCATATACCAGTCAAAAATAAACCAAATCTATCAAGTAGTTTTCCAGATATTTCAAGTTAAAGATTACACTATTTCAAACGAAACCAAAATTTAACTCTACATACCTCGTTTCCTACTCGACAGTGATTAACGAAATTTTATATAATTATAGACAAACGTTGTCTCTATATACAGATAAAATATAAACAAAATCTGTCGAGTAGTTTTCCTGATATTTCAAGTTAAATATTTCGCTCTTTCAAACGAAACCAAAATTTACCTCTAAATATATCGTTTTTTCTCCACTGATTTTATCGAAATTTTATACAATTATAGATAAAAGTTGTGTCCATATACAAGTCAAATATAAACCAAATCTATCAAGTAATTTTCCAGATATTTCAAGTCAAAGATTACACTATTTCGAAAGAAACCAAAATTTAACTCTAAACATCTTGTATTCTACTCGACTGATATTAACGAAATTTTATACAATTATAGACAAAAGTAGTCTCCATATTCAGATAAAACCAAATCAAATCTATCGAGTAATTTTCAGGATATTTGAAGTTAAATATTTCGCTATTTCAAACGAAACCAAAATGTAACTCTAAATATCTCGTTTCCTACTCAAAACATTTTTACGAAACTTTTCTTACAATTATAGAAAAAAGTTGTCCCTATATACAAGTCAAATATAAACCAAATCTATAGAGTAGTTTTCCAGATATTTCAAGTTAAATTTTTCGCTCTTTCAAACGAAACCAAAATTTAACTCTGAATATATCGTTTTTTACTCGACTGATATTATCGAAATTTTATACAATTATAGAAAAAAGTTGTCTCCATATACCAGTCAAAAATAAACCAAATCTATCAAGTAGTTTTCCAGATATTTCAAGTTAAAGATTACACTATTTCGAAAGAAACAAAAATTTAACTCTAAACATCTTATATTCTACTCGACTGATATTAACGAAATTTTATACAATTATAGAAAAAAGTTGTCTCCATATACAAGTCAAATATAAACCAAATCTATAGAGTAGTTTTCCAGATATTTCAAGTTAAAGATTTCAATGTTTCCAAGAAACCAAAATTTAACTCTACATATCTCGTTTCCTACTCGACAAATTTTTCCGAATCTTTATACAATTATAGACAAACGTTGTCTCTATATACAGATAAAATATAAACAAAATCTGTCGAGTAGTTTTCCAGATATTTCAAGTTAAATATTTCGCTCTTTCAAACGAAACCAAAATTTAGCTCTAAATATATCGTTTCCTACTCAACAGATTTATCTGAAATTTTACACAATTATAGACAATAGTTGTCTCCATATACAGATAAACTATACACAAAATCTATCGAATAGTTTTCGAGATATTTGAACTTAAAGATTTCACTTAAAGATTATTTAAGATGTTAAATATTTCGCTGTTTCAAACAAAACCAAAATTTAACTCTAAATATCTTATTTCCAACACGACCGATTATTCCGAAATTTTATACAGTTATAGACAAAAGTTGTCTCTATACAGGGTGTATGCGGAGGAGTGGTCGAAACTTCGAGAGGTGATTCAACAGCTCAAATGCAACAAAAAATATTCTCTTCACTTTGGCCCGATTCTCACTAGTGTCCAAGATATTTGCATTTTTAACTTTTCCATCGATATTCGCGTTTTTCGATATTTAATTCTAAATATCTCTTTTTCTACTCGACAGATTTTAATAAAATTCTATACAATTATAGACAAATGTTGTCTCCATATACAAGTCAAATATAAACAATATCTATTGAGTATTGTTCCAGATATTTTAAGTTAAATATTTCTCTATTTTGAAAGAAATCAAAGTTTAACTGTAAATATCTTATTTCCTACTCGACAGGTTCTAATGAAATTTTTTAATGATTTCGATGTTTCAAACGAAACCAAAATTTAACTCTAAATATATCGTTGTCTCCATATACAGATAAACTATAAACAAAATATTTTGGGTAGTTTTCCACATTAACTAATGTTTCACTGAAATTTTGAAAAATAGGCAATTATAAACATTACTATTAAAATTTGTTCATTTCCTATTTTCTAGCGAAATTCTACTATAAAAATCATGCAAGCTCAAAATTAATTTGATCTTATATTATTATTTTATTAAAAAACTATTTTATAATTTTTTTAAGAACCCTACCTACATTTTGTGGTTGTGCAACAACTAATTTTTACTATCCTTACCTCATTATATTTTTATTGAGATTTTAGGGTCGCAAAAATTAATGTTAAATTTAATTAAAGTCATAATGGCTTTATTGTTGTGAATATTTAGATTTGTGCTGTCGTTCGCGACGACATCTATCAAGGCGTGGCAGACCGGTAAGTGCTGACTATCCATTTCCTCCTCTTGCAGGCACAGGGGACACATAGGGCTGTCCACCACCCCAATCCTATGCAAATGTTTTTGGAGGTAGTCATGCCCGGTAGTCATACGAAAGCATGCCCAGCCTCCTTTCTTACAGCTGCTACCGAAACAGGACTCTCAAGCAGCGTCCACCACCGCTTTCCTTCTGCTTGATGCTGTTGGGTCCTTTTTATTTCTTCATTATAAGAAGACTTTACTTATTATGTTAAAATAAAAGTTCAACTAGGCTACTTTCTCCGGGTTATTCTTGCATTACGCCTAATTAATCTTACAAATTCTCATGTAACGAACTTTCATTATATAAAGTCGTACTACGTCGGTGGATTTTGCCCGAAACCCTGATGTCATACTGATGGTATTTAAACTTACTTTAAGATATGAGCTTCCTGGATTTTTTTTTGTAACATTGTTTCTACAAAGGAACGAAAGGGAGAGGGCAGACACAAAAACTGCATTTTGGTTGGGAGCTCATTTAATGAAAACAGAAACTATAAAATTTGATGTGACAAAATATAAATTTTAACTTAATAAAAATCACAACAATCATAGAACTTTGCGTAGAATAAGTGCTTACCTTTGCAATAAGGCCGTGGTAAAATATTCTGAAATGGAGCAGCATGCAGAAGGTCGCAAACTTCTTCCTGTGAAAGTGCTTGTTCCATCAACAAGCAAAACAGTATTGTGTTGCCTAGCTCTCGGAAATTATGAAATAATTCTGTTTTTGCGTCTGGATATTGTACAATATCATTTAATTGTGCGTGATAGTAGCCAAGTACACCTAAAGAAGGTAATGGCATACATTAGAATTCCCAAGGCAAAAGAAAAAAGTGCATCTATCCGGTAAAATTCAAGAAAGGCTCTAATACCTGGTGAACCATAGTCATATCTTGGTAGTTTGCACAGCTTTGGCATAGCTTCCATTAGGGTTCTAGTAAACTGCAGTAGATTTCCTTGTATTAAGCTTTTTACAATCTTCAACAATTCTTCCATAACAACGGCTATACCCTGATATCCAAGTAATCGGCAAACAGAACGCATATGGCAGGCACCAACAAACCCTTAAAAAACAAATAAAAGTAGGAAGGAATTAAGAAAAAAAGAATGAAATTCCCGTTTAAAAAATCATTAATTATTGATACCATTAAATTGCCCATAAATTGTGGAATATGAGAGATTCAAGTGTTTGCTTCCCCAAAGATACTGATACCCCATCTGAGGAGGTTTATCTCTGTGAACTGGTTGAGTAAAATTAATACCACGGCATTTCACAAACCTAGAGAAATTCACTAATACAGTGTGTAGAACATTTGCGTTTAATTTAATTATTTATAATTGCAATTACAGGAAAGAAAGTAGGTAGTTTCCGTCTTTTTTTTAAATAAAAAAAGACGACTTTTAAATAAGGAGTTACTTCTTTTATAAATAAATGAATGTATTACCTATTAGTAGCTGCATTATAACAATAATTCGGTAAGAAATCATAATTTAATTCCCAAAAAACATGAAGTGTAATCCTTCCATAAGGCGCCAGTACATTGTGATTAGCTTCACGGAACATAGCATCATAATCATCTAGTGCTAAAAATTTGCTCAACAATTTATGGCAGACTCTGTTAACTTGAAGCAGTCCATCTAACTCCTGAAAATAAAAACAATTGATCAATTACTTTTCAAAGTTAATATTATAAACTTAATATTTAAATAAAAACAGTCAACTCACCACAACACCAGTAATATCGCCAGCTTCAAATTTACTAATTGCTAAATCAAGCGCTTTTAGCATATCTGCATTAATACGTTGGGTGATTAATTTATTCAAGTCAATGGATCTTCCCAATAATTGCACATGGCGTTGTTTCAACAAGGTTTCATATCGATTAGCTCTGGGATACGGAAGTAAATATGTTCCCATACACTGTGCCACACACTCTACACGAAATCTTTTATCTAGAAGAATGCTGTTGGATTTTTGTTTTTACTTAAACAATTTGGAGAATGATTACAAAGAATTTTCTTCTATAATTGCACACACGTATATAAAGTTATTCACACAAACCTCGACGCAAGCTGTTTGTAATGAGTGAAAATCTGTTCACTTAATTTGTAGACAAACTGATCAAAGCAAAGATTAACTTCTGCTTCAACTTCATCATATAAAAACTGCTTACGGAACACCGTGAGTGCATAATGTGCGCTATCGTTGTATAAATCCAATGGATAAAGAACATATCTGCAATAAAACAACTATATATATTTATGTGTATAGAAGGGAGGTTTGGTGAAGTGGTTTGAATGCGAGCTGGTACGCGGCAGATCAAGAGATTAAGTCTCGCAAATAGTTCTTTGCAAGTGTTAACAGTAAAGTATGAACTTCTTCCCTCAATCCTGAATAGTTAAGCCCTGTCTGAAAAATAGGCGATTACTTTACTATTTACATAGGTACTTCGTTCTTTTTTTCTTTCAGAACGAATTCAATGAACCTTGGTGATATATAATTAAAAGCGATAAATACAGTTCAATTCAACTAATTATGGGAGGAACCAGAGAAGTTGGAAAAAACCTACGTCATAGTTAAGGTATTGAGGATCAGGATCTGTACGAATGCAATCGCACACGAAGTACTTAAATACGCCATGTTGTTAATAATAAAAATGCCAGTAACGAGAGAACACTATCCAGAAGCCGGTTGTGCACTGAAAAAAGCTCCGGGCGCCAATCACCTTAGATGTTGTCGCATATTACAAATATATCATGTTGAATCAACAACATAATACATCAATTACAGTTCAAAATTAGACTCAAAATGTCAAATTTACGAAAAGAAATGCTTCTAATAATTCTTCAGATGTGTATTGTACAATAATAACGCTATACTAATGATCTGTACTTTTCATTTGATGGAAATTTGTATGCATACTTAAAAAGTAAAATAAGGGATATTATAGGATTAGCATTCTTACAAGAAAGGATTTCAGCAATATTAAAACAGTATAAAAGCAGTAAATAAAAAATTAATAAATAAAAAAACTCTGGCTTCAATGTTCTCTTACTAAATATTTCTGACTCCTACTTGTAAACTTCCTTTAACCTTTAAATTTTGGCCAAACGTAAAACTAATATTAATCATTAGACTCTAAGAGCATTTCTAAATATTTTGTACATCACATCTCCCTTTTAATCCTCGACTATATTTTGTATTAATTAGTACGTGTATATTTATTTTAGAATAACCCTTCCAATTTCATTTTATGCTGGTATCGGCCTGCAAATAGATCTATAAAACAGAGGAAAGAAACTGCTTCGAACGGGCTGCTCAGATCGGGTTCAAAAAAATTTATAAGAGTAACAAAAGCCAAGATAGTTAAGCTATGTAGGAGAGGTTCTCCAAGAGCCTCGAAATGTTAGCTTAATTCGGGACATAAATCATAAAAAACGTTGGTCTTATTTCGAGGAATTAACGCTTAATAGTGAAAAAACGTTCTAATAGAATTGTGAATTTAACCCCCCCCCCTTTTTTTATTACACACTAACAAAAATTCTCAGCAAATTTTGTTCACGTGCGATTTCTGAAACTATAGAAAAATAATTCATTCCTAATGAACTTTCTATGAATTCTGATATTTATTGCTAAAAACCAGATAAATTGTAATATGTCAATATTTGCTAAGTACTCCAATTTTATTTAGTCAATCGCAAACAAGTATCCTGTTTCATCATGATAAAGATAGAACGATTCCAGAACACGGGCTAGATGGGTTCTGTTGTTTTGTCTTAGATAGAGACTTAATTTTACAGAACCTGCAAGAGAAAGTATTTATTGAAAAAGTGTTTGGGCCTCAAAAGCTGCATTTAACAGATTTTATCTGTCATTTTATACATTTGCCTAATTTCTGATCGGTTTTTCACATGGCATTAGTTATGGTATCCTTAAGATATTTAGTTTGACGCAGTTAAAGAATTAAAATTTCTAGAAGCAAATTAAAAGCCAGTGTCACCAGGAACATGTAAGTTCAATTAGTTCAAGCCCAGAATGGAGGAGATAATAGACATCAAGTTAGCACTGTGTGGACATCTGGGCGAAGAGTATCTGCAAGTCATCAAGAATGAGACTTGGGTGGAAAGACTGATGAATATGGAGACTGGGAATATTTTTTAATAAAAGAAGAGGCGCTGAAGACAAGTTTAGAGCATACTCAAATTTTTAAGGGCCTTTAAGCGATGTTACAGAGAAGTAAATAACCAAATATACGTCCACAATTAGTGTTCAATTAATTATTTGTACATAAACAAGGGAAAATTAAAATTATCTTACTCCATCATAGACGGTTCTTTTGTGCGCAAAATGTGATCAGTTAATATCCAAGGCATTGACATTTCGATTGGAAACTGTAAAGAAAGTAATAATAAGTTATATTTAATAATTGCTAATAAACATATATCGTCTTATAATAACGAAAAATAACACCAGTTTCTAAACAAACTCAAAGAGTGGTTCTGTCCATTCCTGATACTGTCGCTCTAAACCCAAAAACATCGATTTTTTAATCATAAAATCGAAATGAAGCTATGAAGAGGGTGGTGAAGTTTTTCATTTTGTCCAAATATACTTTTAATTCTGAAGAGAAGTTACAAATTCTACTTTACCTGAATTCTTTTTTCCATAGTAATCAAGTCACTACATTCTTCATTGTGTTGATGTCGTACAGTACATTTCTAAGTAAAGGATATGAATGAATTAAAAAAAAATGCAATTAATTAGGAAATCATTTCTGTTTAAATAATTGAATATGCACCTGTATACGACGGCCCATTGTCATTTCCAAATAAAATTCTCTGTACCATAATTGGGATAAATCACAACATTGTTGAAGAGATTCTTTAAATTAAAATAAATAAATAATTTTATATATATTACACGCACACAAACATAAATATTAAATTACGCATTTATATACAATCATATATAATAAATTATTGATAATTATCTTGAAACAACTTCACTGAAATATTTATTAAGCAATTCCAGCAAAAAACTTTTTCACCTTATCTAATTTAAATAAAAACTCACCACTAAAACTAAGTAGGTAATTCCAGAAAAATGAAGTTTTATGAAACTGATCAATTTGTACTAAATATTGCCCATCAATGTCCTTTCGTAATGTCCTTTTTCCACCAGATTTATCAGCTATCAAAGATTCCAGCATAGTTCGTACCATATACAACTGTGTAGATGATGGACCTAAAAAATATAAATGATAATTTAAATTAGGTAACTGCAAAATGGTAAGGAAATCCGAAAACAAGTCAAAATTAAGCAAAAGATATATGTATGATCATGTACCTCTGAGGCCTAATCACTAATTCACTATTGTACAACATTAATGATTATTAGTATTGGTTTGTCACAGAACTCTCTCGAAAAATTATAGAGGAGAGGAGATTATAGTGAAAAGTTTTGATATGATTTTAAAGAAGCAATAGGTAGGAAATAAAATTCTAAGGGGCTAACACGATGAAAAGATGTTGTATGGATGTATGATTAGGTTTTCTAGTAATGACCTGAAGACAAGGTATTTGAATTTTTTTACCTTCAAATATACCAAATATAACTCATGTATCGGAGGAATATCGAACTGTTGGATCCAGATTGACTAATATCGAGGAATAGGTAAAAAAAAGCAACAAAAAAGTCTTTTAATTTTAAGGTTACACTTACGGTATCACCTTGATATGTGTCACCAGGGTAAATTCATTCAATTTCTACAATTTACACGTTTGCAGTACTTCGTCTTACAAAATAAGGAGAACGTAAGTTATAAACAACAAGAGTAGTTTGTTTCTACATTGCGGAAAGTGCACAGCAACTTTCACAAAGATAGCTTGAAAGATTAGAAAGCACTAAAACCTCTACATCAAGATATCATGAGGAATCTTGGAAGATTCTAGGGACCATATATCTCTTACACCCTGTAAGCATCCTAGCATCTAAATTCCTTTTAATGACGGCATCGCTCTCCGTCAGCAGGTGTGTAAGATTCTCGAACATGAAGTTGAGCTCTGCTGACTCCCTTCTTTTTCTTAAATTTTTCCTGGAGGAGCTTGTCGCTTATCCCCCGAAGCGTTTCAACCGGGTAAAGGTGGACGCAATGCCCTGGCATTAAAACATGGCCTGGTGACAACAACCCAAATAAGATGATTCTTTTTTCCCCAGGTCATTGAGTTTGCAAGGCATTTCAAAACTATTTTTGAGATGATAGCATAACTCAGTGTTTTAATAGCAGCCAGAATATCGGAAAAGATGATTATCTTCTGATTCTGATACTTCCTTCCACGTCAAACTTGACGCATCTTCCAATTACGAAAAAATTCCTAGAAGATGCTGGGATATTTACTCATTCTCTGATCACGGAAGCAAATCCATAACCAGTCAGTAAAAATAAAAACATGCGTGTACGATGGATAAAATCAACGATGGAGAAATGTAAGTTATTTGGACTACCTCCATCCCAAGTGTGGGACAAGTCTCGCTTAATAGTTCATTACTACTCTTCTTTGCGCATCGACGGCCGTTGCCATTAATACTTAGTATGACAATAGCAGTTAGCGAAAGTCACGTAAGTGCTTGTTTAATGTGCAAAGATTTCCCATGACAAAAACATGTATTAACTAACCAACATTCCTTCGAGGTACTTTGATTCCAAAGCCAGCGTCAGGATCTTTCTTACCACGAAGCGCTGGATCGGAGTGCGGCTCAACACCTCGCTGCCAATCAGCACATGATTCTCTTACCGAAACGATAATGCTTTTGAACATAAAAGTTAACTTTAAAATAAAATAATTTAAACAATGATTGTTTAAAAATGATCATGAAAAGTTATTGATAATTAAAATTTTAATGGCGACAAAAAAACTCAACGAAATAGGCAGCAAAAGTACCTTCTAATTAGTTCTCTTTTATATTTGATGGCCTTGCGAAGAGGATCTCTCAAAACCAGCTGCACGAAATCTTGAAGCTCAGCATAAATATTTCTTCTAATCGCTTCCGTGACAACCGTCTCGATTCTTGCCATCAGCACTTGTAATCCTTTGACCATTGCAATAACTTCTATCAGAGCGAATTTTTCTTCAGCTGTATAATTGTATCTTGTTGCCTAAATTAGAGATGATATCCGTCATATAATAGCAATTCACATTCTTAATAAACTTTAACAGCAGTTGGGGCAGTTCTTTAGAATTTTGGCACCTAAGCGGTTTTTTTTTTTTTTTTTTTTTTTTTTACAGAAGTATATTTCTCCTACTGAATAAAAATAAAATTTTAAAGTTTTAAGAGCAAGTGAAGTGACGCGACAAATTTGAAAGGATTGAACAAGTTTTTTAAAGAACACTCTAATTTTATGTTTATTAAGTTGCCGTTAAGAGGAACCGACTCACAGCTAAAAATTCGTCAATCGGAAAAGTGATTCTTAATAACTCCAATCAAACAGGATATCACTTTTACATTTAATATTTTTAAGTGGCAATTGATGTTATGAAATCCGGAGAAAGCTGTGTGAATAAGAAACATGCTTCTTCAATATTTCAGTTTTCACGAATTAATTCAAAACAACCAATATATCTGGCGTTTAAAATTCAACACTTAAATGCAATAATTAATTTAACTTAAAAATGTTCTTCAAATATTTCTCTGGAAGGCAAGAATTCAAATGAAACATAATGGCTAGGGATATATAATTTGTCTAGGCAATATGTTCTAGCACTCTTTCAATTTAAAACATAAAACGTCATTTTGAATTCAGCCTATCCTTTACTGCCGGAAAATACTGCAAATATTTCACATTTCTAAAATCAAAATATTATATTTGTATAGGTGCATATAGGTTTGGGTACCTGGTCATTCAGGACATAAGGGAAACGAAATGGCAGATTTATTGGCCCGGGAAGGCTCTGCAGGACACTTCGTTGCCCCGGAGCCCTGTTTTGGGGTTTCGAAGTGTGTTAAGTCTGCGGCCATTAACTTATGGGTGCAGAGTAGGCTCAGGAGTGGTAGCTCAACACCACTGGGCAGAGACAGGCGAAGAAGTTCATTAGAGGCTATTCGCCGAGGGTGACTGAGGGAATTAATCCGTCAAGGCCGTGGGGCTATAAGTATAATTGTAGGTTCATTAACTGGCCACTGCAGTCTCAGAAAACACATGTATCGCATGGGATTGGCAGATGATAGCCTTTGTAAGTTCTGTCAGGAAGAAGAGGAAATGGCACTTCCCGCGTTGTGTCATTGTGAGGGGCTTGTATGGCTAAGGATGTTACTTCTTGGGGAGGATAAACCAAGGCATGTGAGCTTTACCCAGGAGTCGCTCTCCAGAATTAAGAGTCTGATTAAACGGACGGGTCTGGAGGGTGAGCTCTAAAGTTGGGGAGCCTCAATAGATCCAAAGGGGTCGCAGTGGCGTAGGCGTTAAGACCGTCCTAATTTAATCTAATAGGTGCATATTTAAGAAAATTGTTGGTTTAACCTAAATCTTAAACCTACATTGCATGTCCCAGTTTTCCTCTATTGGCCAAATTTTCTGGGAAAATATTTTGATACTGATACGGAATTTAGTGGAACAATTAATCAGTAATGTCGCTCTTCCAATTCATTCAACGCTGACTAATATCTTAAAGTTAGTAATGGTTGTTTTACCTACACGGAATATGTAGTTTGAGTTCCCAGCGATTTCTAATATTTGAAATTCTCTCTGAAAACACATACAGAGATTTGCTAAAAATATTTGTCTGGATTCCTCAAAGCATGGAAGAACGTAAAATTCATTTTTGCAAATAAGACAATCAAGGCCTGTTCTACCCAACAACAGAGATTCATCCTCCTGTGTAGAGTGGTTTAATTGGAAAATATTATAAATTAAATTTCTGAAACATACTCTTTCATATTCTTCCGCTTCTGGTGGACATTCTTTGTTTTGATGGTGATCCGTAGGGTGAAGAAGTTTCCATGAATAGAGTTCTGTAACAACTGAAGTCCATTCCGATAGTAACTGCAACCCACGAAGCGCCAGTTCGGCTGTTTCCTTGTTTTCTGCATCCGTTCTAGTATCTTTATACGTAGTGGTTACCTGTGATTAAATAATAGTGAAAGTAATAATTTGTCACATTCTTCATTAAATATTTTTTTTTAACAACTGGAATTCTAACGAACCTACCTCATTGCTGTATCTGGCAAGCTCAGATATATATTTTCCATGATCTTCTCTGATCTGCGGCAAATGTATCATAAGTTCAGCTTGTGGACTGATTGTAAGAGAACTGGAGAGCGGCCATTTTCCGGCATCAAAATGGGCGCTACGTTTTATATAATTAAATGGTGCAATCTGCATATCTCCAAACAGAGGAACTACTTCTAAATTCTGCCATAACAAATATTAATATTATATAAATGAAAATTCAGTAGTATGGAGAAAAAAAAAGGAAAAGCGGTCATGAATTACCTTGAATATTCTATCAATTTTACTCAAATTTAATTTCTTTTTCTGATCTAATTTATTTATATTACAGGCTTCATTATCCATTAAAAAAAGGCCAAAACCCATTACCTGTAAAAATATTATCTGATAAGTTGGCTTAAAACTGATTAATCACAATAGTAATAATCACAGAAAGAAACACACAGCTCGTTCTTCTTGGATCTTGACACTCCTGAGGATAACCAACCTAACGATTCGAACATTCATGCTAACTGATATCTCACCATAATCTGAAGAAATTGTTGAATTGGTCTGCAAATAATAGGTAGACATCTGAAAGTGAGCATAGGAAACTCAAGCTCATAACATACACACTCACTCACTCTTCCATATCGTAAACACCACAAAACTAACTTCTGAACCTGGAAGGGAAACACAATAGATTTTTTTAGATCACAATGGATTTGGATTCTTCCACATGCTGGGAGCAGAGTTCTAAGTAATGAGTAATGATGAGTAATCAACGAAATCGCAGTACTTTCTTAAAAACGAATTAGCACAGTATTTTCCATAAATATGCTTCAAAGCTGAATGTTGTTTAGTTCCCAGAAAGAACACCAGGCTTTCACACTTGTAAATGACACTTAACAGCAAAATCCCAACTAGAACTTAATTTTCTCCGAAAACGAACATATTAAATCCAAGCATTTGACAATTATCAAAAATTTTGTATACAAGTAGAAATCAAATTCTCTTCAAGATCCTGATGAAAAAATCTCTGAGTTAATGAATGAAAATAATCTACTTAACATAAGTAACGAACGCTTTTACATGCTTTCATGCTATGACGAATAAAAATCAACTATATTCACAAAGCAGATCTATGTATTCAACTAGAAATTCAATCTAAATGTTAATTAAATCTCTTTGATAAGTAAGAAACGTACAAATGTAAACCTTAGGTCACCGATCCGTGCAGCAACACTAAACAATCAAGAAAAATTCCTACCTTAACTAACATGTGTTTCTCATTAGGTGTTAGATACATTCTAGTATCAAACATATGAACCGCCAAATTCACAACATCTGATAAAAGCTCTTCATAACCTGGAATTTTCTCCAAATTCTCCTTTACTGTATCCCTGATCTTATTCTGTGTGGCAAGAAACATAGAAAGATTTTGAGATTCTTGAAGTGTGTGTGAATCAGCTAGGACTTTGAGAAATTGCGCTGCTCTGAAATATTAAAAACAACAAATTAAAAGTCTAGTTTTCTGCTTTGATTAGTTATTAGATATTATGAATATTTGTATCGGCTTTGTAACTACTTGTTGATGTAAATAAATCAATAAATTTGTCAATCAACAATATTCCAATATTCGTTAGTTGGACTTCAATTTATAGCGTTAGATTTTTCAATTAATAAATAAGTACTGTAATAAAATAAATATTGTACCATTGCGTGACTTATCTCGAACGTTATGATGTCTAGTACATGAGATGTACGATACATCAAACTCGTATTTATGGTTCCATGTTCAAAGTATAAAATTTAAAGGATGATTTTAGAATAAATACCCAATTGAAGATTTTAGAAGTTTTGATTGGAAAAACAATTTCGTGCGTTCTCGTAAAAAACAAAGTTACAAATACTTTGTGGATGTTTTTAAGCCTAAATAACAATTTTCAGAAAGCAAAGCGTTGGCGGTTGGAAAGAAACATCGAGCAGCAAGAATAGATATTTTTTAACCAAACGGATAAAAGAAAGAAAAATCCATTATTGAAGATGTCCCAAAATTTAAAAAATAATATTAAAACAAACCTTCTATAAGTTGAGTAGTCATTTTTAACACTTGACTTCATATTCTTCAGTTCATCAAGTACAGCAAACATATTTATAAATTTTCCTAGTGTAAGTAGATAGGCTTCGGATACAAAATCCTTTCTTTTTTCAGTGTGACAAAGGCGTTTCACTTCAGCAGAGAAACGCTCAATTGCTTTCCTCTAAACGTGTTAAATTCAATTTATTACGAATTTACCCATTAAGGTGTCGAATTTTACTTAGACATAAATATGTACATATTACCTGGAAATACATAAAATTCAATAATTTGTTAACCTCTGGACCTAGTACTTCTACAGTTTTTTCATATATTTCTACCCTATTGGGTTGTTCATTTGATTTTGGCTGGGGAATTGCTCGAGAGCAACATCTCCAGGTATACAGCATAACGGCATGTTCTTGACCTTCCTCCAGCAGTTCATTCTAGAGAAAGAATGTGAATGTGCAGAAATATTAAAAAGACACACCACAAATACTTAAGAATTAATAACCAATACTTACCAAACTAGCATGAACAGTCGCCTCTTCAATATATTTAGCAATGCCTGTCACAAATCCATTTCTGTCCTCAAAATTTGTATCGAAATTAGCTTGATACACTATTGAACAAGGTTGTGCTTCAATACATGGTTGTTCATCTGGCAATGTCAATTCATCAAGTACATCAACATTGGACAGGGCATCCGTTAACGTAACTTTATCGGTCGACATATTATTATTTAAAGCAGATACAAATAAATTCTCAAAAAAAAATTTCAGCTTGGCGCTACTATTATTTCATAAACTGAAGGAATATTATTGCAATTACAGTAGAAAAAATTATTCTTCTGTGCTTCATTTATCACTGACAAAAACATAACAGACTTCCAGTTGTTGTTCAAAACTGCTTAAAAAAAAAAAAAAACTTTTAGGAAAAACGTTTTAAACTTGGTAATTCACAAACATTATCCATTAATGTTTAATCACGACTCGCCCCGACTCAAGACCGATTTCTATAACACGGCTGCAGCTATCAGAAGTCAGGAAACCCTAAACATGGTGGAAGGGCGAACAACAGTGTAGCCAGATCAGTTAAATCTGAAATATTCAATTAAATCATGTTATAATTTGAACGATGTGTGAAAGAAAATTTTTTGCAAGTGAAAAAGTCAATGCTTTACTTAATTATCATATTTATGGACTCAATTCAAAACATTAAATAATATCCTCATCGTCCCAATATTAAAGCTGAAGAGTACTGTAGATTGTAATAAAAAGGGCGGTACCACCAAAAAGGGGAAGGAACGCAGGCAATCCAAAATGCCCATTGTTCCTCTACGGGTTTACTGTTGCATAGAGGCAGTTTCTCGCAACATTGTTCCAAACTTTTGAAGTTATAAGAAACACATTTGATACAAAAAAATAATGCGTTTTTCCTATCGCGAATGGAAAATATGAAACAAAGTTGCACAAAATTTCATAAAGTGAACATATCAAATAATCATGTAGCTGTCTTATCTCCTCGATCCCCAGCACAGCTAAGATTAGCATTAAAAGTAAGGCGCACGAATTAACTACAACATTGTTTAAATAAAATCTACGAATAAAAGAGTGTTACGACAATAAGTAGGTTGAACTTAACGTTGACGATGTTTTGATTTAGTAATCGTTCTCAATGAATGCGCGAACAGATTAGGGCCAGAACTCGAATGTGATTTAAAGGTTAAAAATGAGGAAATCTCTGGAGGGGAGCATTTGATAAGTGGATCGAGTGCAGATGGCAGTGATTTTAAAGTCACTCTCAGAATTAATAAATTTATATTGAAGAAAGAAGTGTTCTCATATTGAGTTGAGTAGGTTATGCCTTAAATTTAAACACCATCTATGCTCGAATGGCTACTGAAGGCTCATGTAAGAATGTGGGCATTTGGCATTCCCCAGCAAAAAAAAAATTACAGCGCTTGTTCTGGATCCTACTGTGCGCTTTGAATAAAAAGTCCATGACCAAGCGATGAAAGTTGGTAAGTGAAAGAACGCAATTTATAAAAAGTGTATTCCCTATCTCAAAGAGAGATTTAGGGAGAAATTCGGCGAAAGAGATGACATTATCTGGTTTGGTGGTGCAAGAGGTGTAACTCCAAAGCTCACCTACGACTTCTTTCGAAGTTAGGTAATTGCAAGGATTTGAAGATTTTGGACTTTTTCTGAATAAATTCTGCACCATCACCTGTATACTTGGGTTTGTAAATAGTCATGGTTTCGTGTTGTTGAGGTAACACTACTCATTCCGTATCTTTGCTTTTTTATTCTTTAATCGTTTTATTTTTTCATAAAAATTATTATCCATAAGTTTTAATTGTGGATACTTAGTGATATTTTGGTATACTTGCCTTATGACGGAGACTATTATCCTAATTTTTGTTGTCTATTTATCTTACTGTTATTAAAACCGTCTGGTAGGCCAGTTGTAAAAGGGTTGATCATCAAAAACTACACGAAAAGCGAATGTTGAATAACACCGAACTTTTGCATTTTTTTTTTCTACAAAAGATAAAATTCCCAAATTTTCTTAAAAATATAGGGCATACATATATGTATATAATGTCACCGTGGCTATCATTACACTGTGTGTCTAGAAACCTAATGTAGTTTGTCAACATTATTTTTGTAACGTTTAAAATGGTTGTTTCACTCATGTGGATACACCTGTACAAAAATTATTCACTTAACTTTTAAGCTGTTCTGATTTTAAAGAAGAAAACGATCACAAAAATAGTAAAATTGTGAACGCTTCATAAACCAATGAAAAGAGATATAGCCCACACTTTTTACAATTTTCAGTTGGATGTTTGCGATACGAGGACATAATTTACTTCAGCCACATTTCTGTACTTCAAACAAAATTGAACCTAGTGGCAGTTTAATCATTAAAAAAATTAATAGAAAATAAAGATCTTAGGGGGGAAAAATTAAAACTAGCGAGAAAACTAAAAATTTGTTTTGATATTGAAGAAATAAAAAAGTGCAGAACTACTGGAATTTACGTCTAACTTCGTGCCTGTGAATATACAAGATACACGTCTTTTGCTTTGACGCTACAACGTATGAAATGTTACTACTGCTCATAAGAAACAGGTATGAAACTTGCCCACTTAGAGTGTATTTTTTATAGGCAATACACATATGTCCCTCTGAATCTTGGACTCCCTCTAGTATTGAGGCAATCCTGGTAATCATAAAGGCTGCATCGAGAGTTCATTTAGACTCACTTCTCTCCCTATACGCGAAACAATTCAATTATAACTGGTTTATTGCATCGTCATGCCTAAAGGTTTTTGCCGGCAATGGTCAGTGTTTTTTTGGATACAAAGTTCTTTATTCTATACATACATTTTTCATACCATTGATGCCCTTCACCAGCAGTTTCTGAAAATAGGTGACAAAAGACTTTAGTAGGTCACTGTGTACTATGATGAGCTGGTACTGGAATTTCTTCCTAATCATGTTAAAAGCCTAAACCTCGCTCTTTCAGGTATGCCATTATTTTGATACACGTCTCATTTTTTGCGGAGCAATCGTTTGAGTACGGAAGAGGAGGTGATAGGAGGTTTATTGAATTCTTTCCTGCAAAGATCCATCGGGAAGCCGAAGAGAAAAAACTGGTACAAAAAAGGGTTGAGTGTATTGTACTTTAAGGCATCAATTAGTATTATTTTTCACTAAACATTTAAAATAAACCAGCCAAAAACGTAAAAACTTTTGTCATACCCACTTCTAAGGATGTAGAAAAAAGACGAGTACAAGGTACAGTCACATAGATAAATAAATATACTTAAAAATATTTATTACTATACGGTTAACATAAATAGTACAAAAATATAATCACAGAATCATAGCAAACCTTTCATTAGTCTTGTTTCAGTTATCCAGAGCACTCACTGAATGTGACCAATCTACCAAATAACATAAAATATCAAGGCAATCACGTAACTGCAAAGATCAGAACATTATAAATATTTTCCTTTATGTTTTTACCTACGCATAAAACTACCTATTTAAAATATAATTTTTAAATATTTCCCTTTCATTTATTATTTGACACACATTATCAGTTATGAATAGAAAACACATCTATACATTTTGTTTAGAGTGCCTATGATAAAATAAGAACTAAACTTGAAAATATTCCGGAAACTTAGAGCCATCAATATCATTAGCGATACAAATGTAATGTATAATTTAATATAAAAATATCAAAAAGTAGTAAAGAGAAACATAAAGATAAAAAGCTGTTGTTTATAGTTGAGGATTTTTTTGATAAACTATTACAATATGTGCTAGTTTCGATTCTCGTAGAGCAGCTTGGATTTAGTTTAATACAATGAATACAGGTATCATATGCTATTACTGTCGCTTTATTTGGTAGAGAATAAGAAGAGTATGCCGTTCTAGATCAATTGCAGTTCCATGTTTCAATTCTTTCATTTACATCTTTTATGAATAACTTCACCGTTAATGATAAAAAAAAAAGAAAGAAAAGAAAAAAAATCAATTTATGCTAACAATCATCAACTATAACTTTGTAGAATATATTATAATTTTTGTGGACCCTTAAACTGATACACCTTGCGATTAAAAGTAAAATTTTAAGAAACGTTGATTTCCAAACAATGTTTACCTATTTGCAATTAACTTCAGTTGGGTAGGCTATCTTGAGGCACTGCAAAAAAAAATATATATATATTTATATTATTTCTTAATATATAAAAATATATATATATACCAACAAAAGAAATCGACCAAAACTTTCTAAGTGTCGTCTGTAAGGAGAGAATACTGTTCCGGGAATGTAATCTTAGACGTCTAAGTAGTTCCGCTTTGTCAAAGCCTGGCAGCTATGTTGAGTTCTTAGTAGACACAGCTTTTTAATTAGTCTGAAGGATATGCTTAAGTTTCATAATGAGTATGGAAGTAAAAACTCAGCTAATACATTCAGCCATCGAAGTCTTACTTTAACTTCGGACTGGAGATAAAAGATCACCACCTTCCAAATATATGATGAATAATTAATCCAGGAAAATCAACTATAATTGTTTTCGCTAGTTGCTCTGACAAGTCTAACTCCCTAACTGTTAGATAAAGATCCACGTTAATTTGGGTATGGTTTCTCCCCGATCGAAGCTCAGAGCTTATGCATCTTATTTTGTCTCACCCCAAATTTCTCCCTAAACTTCGCTTCGTAAAAGGGTACATACTCGACATATATTACTTTTTAATAGTGGAAATTCATTGGTTGCTCTTTTGTCCATTACTTCCGTTATGCAGCATTGGATCAATTATTGAATACCAATCTAAGCATAGGTTACACAGGCCTGGTTTAGTTACTTAGTATCCAAAACATTTTACAAGAAAATCACAAAATAATAATAATAAATTCACTAAAGCTGCCATTTCGATCAACCGTTACCCTTAACCCACATATTTGCAACAATACCTTTAATTGTTATTAACATCATCCAGGAGATAAAACTGCAAAAAGCATATTTAAATGGTTGTTTATTTAATAGAGAGCAGAACCTCTATTGGAACTTCGTCAAAATGAATTTTCATATGAAAAATATTTCATATAAGTTAACGATCTAAATTTATGTAGTAAATAGATTTAGTAAATATGGCACAATGGCATACAAAAACAAAGAAACCTAATTTAGAAGTGCACCGGACAAATTTACTAATAAGACTAATAATTGACAAAACTTAGGTAAGAGTTCTTCAACAGCAGGCAACAGTATAATGTCATCGTCCCCGTAATAAACAAAATGAACTTTTGATTCATTTTTGTATATTTCAATCTGTAAAAATTTCTGTAAAAATATGCAAATGTCGTTTAAATAATGGAATTCCAAATCAGTCTTCTAAACACTGACTATATTCCAATCGAATCGGATGATTTATAACAAAGTAATGGTGAAATCTGTCTAATCACCAATTAGAAAATATACAGATTAGTGAGACGAAAAAGTCGATAATTTTCCAAACCGAACATTAATTCCTACCTACATTGTCATGTAACTTGTAACGTTTTAGAATATTTTCCATTACCGTTTGAAAAGTTGAAACTTACAAAAGACAAGATTCAGAGTTGATGAAAATTATAGAGAAATTGCAGCAAGAAGTAATGGCACCCCTCTTGAAAAAAGTGTCTCTGGGTTGTCATCACAATCACAAACCAAAAGTAGTCGCCCCTCGAGAATAATCCCAATGATTACGGAACATTTCCACCGACCTGCTATGGGAGGGCATCAAGATATATATAACACAAAAAACAGATGACAGTTCATTTAGAAGAATATGGATGTGGACATCGCTCAACGAAGGCAGCTTTCAGACATTTGCTAAGAACAAACCGGCACAGATTATATTGTTTGGATGCCTTAGTTCGGAGGTGACAAAAAAATCCATGGAGAAAATATTCGTGGACCACCTAAGACCATTTCCTCGAAGGAAAAAGCGGAACACAATGCTTCTTGTAGTTGTTGATAGTTTCAGCAACTTTGCTGCACCCATTGTGAGAAGCTACTACTAGAAGTGCTACAGAGGCACACACGCGAGAATATTTCCAACATTCGGGTTGCCAAGGGTTTTAGTTTCGGACAATGCATCGGTTTCACAGCATGAGAGTTTGGAAATGTGAGCTTCAAGAACGGAATAACAGTTTTAAGGAGAAATAGATTAAAATCTAGAATAGAATATATCATCCTACTGGTGTGAGATTGGTGTGGAGGGTTTGTGCCTTATATATATTTAAAGTATAAAACAAATAAAAAAGGATTAGGGGAGAACAGGCGCAGGAAAAAAATGACTGTGTGTTAGCGGAGTTAGGGCGAGTGAGTGGAGGAACCAAACCAGGAGATAGTAGACAACTTTTTTGACAGTTAACATTGTTTAAACTTTGAATATAATAATTACATCTGTTTTATGTAAGTAGTAGTATTTGTTTAGTTTGGATATATAGGTTTAGAAATTAGGTACAGCCCGGTAACTGACAAATTTGTGTCAATGTCACGCCAACAGCTGGTTCGGGACCGATGAAGGGGATTAAGGTTCAGGATTTAGCCAACCTTTTCATCTCCGTGTTACTCCCAATCCCTATACGACCAGGCTCACAGACCAGAAGGACATCTTCAACAGCAGCCAGCTCTTCCAGTCTCCTGGAACATTCTAACGCCATGCTGGAAGTAAAAATACAAACATTCAGCTTACTACAATTTTCGTAGTTGCAACTTTTTAAACATTTCTTTAAACTTAATATTTTTTTTTTATAATTTTGTCGCCGATAAAACTATACAGTGGGTAGGAGTGACACATTAGAAAAAAACCGAAGTACTCCCTACTTTAGGACCCTCCTAAAATAAATTCTCTAAGAAAAAAGTTTTAAGCAGACATGATTGGCGTTTTAGAGTTAAATTTTCAAGAATTCCGTAGGTGGGTATTTTTTTAAAATCGCGGTGAATTAAAAAAATCTGGCTTCCGGTCACATAATTGATTTACAAAAATTGAATATTAGCTTCACTATTTTGGTTCTCGTTAATATTATGCAACTACTTAACATGTAATTATGTGACATTACTCAGGAATAGCACTCTATAAGGCCACATAAACTGCTCATAGAAAGCTCTTCTTCAATGCTCTTTCCCAGCGATACGAAGGTTTAAAGCTGTAATTTCTTGAGGCAATAGATAAAATGCAATAGACTTATTGTTTGATGATCATTTGCAATACGAAAGCAGCAGAACAGTTTTGCATTCATTTAGATGAGTCTTGTATTTTGAGCCAAGACATAAAATGCATAAATTAGGATCATTTTCATGCGTGCAGTCTTATTGCATATGAAAATCATTAGATTGGTTTCGATCACATTATTATTATAAGACTAAGGTAACACTAACAAAGGTGAAATTTCAGCGTTAGGAGGTCGATCAATATTCGAGATTAACCATTTCATTGATGTATCAGAAGTTTCTTCTTGACTAATGAATACCAATGAACCAGCTGATTTTTCTTGAAAAGTATCACTTGAGTTAATACATTCTTTTTCTTTAGTCTTAAATCCAAAACTAAATGACTTTATCTGAAACAAGAACAAAAGAAATAATAACAATTATTTGTGAACCTCTTACAACTATCTTTTACTTTAATGAATTAAAATTCCAATTTAAAAATGTTCTCACAAAAATACAAACTATTATAATATTAAGAAGGCCCCAAACTGTATTTCTGCTAAAAATTTGACAGGATTACAATACTTCATCTAAGTACAAACAAGAGAAGTAAAATTAGTATCAAAAACTAAACTTTTTAAAGCGGAGCCTTCACAGTGATTCCGAGGCGCAGAAGTAATTATGTAAATAGAGAAAAAGAACCTCACATATTCAGAAACTGGCTCGCTCTATGGAAATTAGAAAAGACTGCCACAGTCATTTGCAATTTTTACTTGCCAAAGTCAATCTGTTCTGAACAGAAATTAAGAACACTTTGCTGTGACTCCTGCTATTCGGTAAGTGCTTCATTATGGTTGTTTTCTTTGGGATATGAGAGCGGCTACTAAATATTTGTTGCTATTATCGATATACTTTTTATCAATAGTTTACATACATGCACTTACTTCTTGTGAGTTTTAAGTAACCAATTAACTATCTAACACTAGTTTATTAGAATAATTCGGGAAATTGAATATTGTTTAAAATATTTTTGAATATTTAGTAACCATCCTTGTAATTTAGTACAGTAATTACATACAATTTTCGAGAATCTGTTTGATTCATTCTTCCTGTGCCACCCCAAGCTGCCCACAATAATGTTACTAGCATTAAGAGAATAAAATTAGAACTATAAAAGCTCTTACTGAACAAATAGCGACAGCTGATCCAATAAATGCACCAGCTAATATGTCCCACCAATGGTGTCGATGGTCTGTCAGTCTTGATAATGAACAACCAAGAGCCCAGGAAAGAGCCAATGTCTGCAGCCATACTATTACAGAAGGTCTAACATCATCTAAACGTTTTTGTAAAAACCACTGAAAAAAATATAACGATATTTACATGTTTATAGAAACTATTTTTTAAAAAAAGGCTTAAAGTTACATACTGCAGAACTTACGGCTATAAATACAAATAAATAAAATGAAAATGAAGCATGCCCTGATGGAAATGATTTACTCGCATCTTGTATGTAATACGCAGAGATATTTTCATTAGCACATTCGAATTTCGAAATGAACCTGAAATCAAAATAATGCATTACTAGGAAAAAAATTAGCTTAGTGACAATACATTGAGCTTACAATTCATGGGATGAAACTCAGCTGGTTGCTCTTACATAGAGAAATCTATTCTCTTGTTCTAGAAATTTCTTACAGCTCATTGCCTAAAGCAGAACAGGGGACTTATTTTCAACTAAGCTCTATATTTGTTAATTAATTTTAATTATTACAATATTTTTTAGAATTTTGAGACAAGGCTTCCTCTTATTCATGTATATGCCACATTTGAGAGAGTACATTTTGCCGACAATCTATCACTTTACAGTTTAAAGTGTGTCTTTCTCTCACCAAAAAAGCCAAAAGACTTTTTTAACTAACGTTAAAGAAGTAATGGAGCGCCAGCAGCTAGACTGCACAAACCGAGAGGCATTTATATACCCAAAAAGCCCCCTAAGATTAGCGCAGGTACAATGTAACCTTCAGTTAACTAGAGCTGTTAAAAAAGGAATAACGCCTGAGTGGGAGCTAAAGGCAATAGCTCTAGAAACTATTATTAATCGATATCCTTCACCTGATTGGTTTCATGTCTACACTGACGGTTCAGCGCTAGAAGCAAGACTTAATGCGGGAGCCGGTGTGTACTCTGAAGCCTTTCAAATATCAGCACCTGTTGGGAAAGTATCCACTAATTATGATGGCGAGCTTGCCGGAATACTATTAGCCCTTGATAAAGTGAAGTGGGGTCCTTGGAGCCGTATTGTGGTCTTTGTTCACTCGCGTGCGGCGATTCTAGCTATAGCTGGAGCGAGCTATGCAGAGTCAGCAGTCATAGCGAAATGCAGAGCAGCGATTGAGGCTGCCAATAAAAGCAATAAGACTATAGTGCTCCAATGGATTCCAGGACACCGTGGGCTGCTTGGAAATGAGAGAGTCGATGAATTGGCAAAAAGAGGTGCGCAAATGCATCAACCTGAGCAACCGATCTCTACGCATGCTTTTAAAAGGATAACTGCTGCCTGTCTTCGATCAGAAGTGAAGTGCAGACAAAAAGCAAAAGCGGATGGAAAACGGTGGCAAGTATTGGTTGAACCAGGTGGACGAGATCTGACAACCTAATCTGACAAGAAGGGACGGCGTGGCCTGCTTCAGACTGCTCACGGGTCATGATTATTTGCAGGCCCACCTATATCGCATTGGGTTGGCGGTGGACCCGACCTGCACTCTGTGTGGAAGAGAAGACATGTCCTCCGAACACCTTGACGTGTGTCCTTCTATCGAGGACATAAGAAGTCTTATCTTATCGGACGATATCTACAGGAAAAAAGCATTAGTATACTGGGAAGCCCGACGTCGGATGGCAGAACTGCCGTGACTTACGGGTGGCGTAGATAAAAAAAAAAAAAAATTACAGCTCAGTGCCAAGAAATCTCTTTATTTTGATTTTTTAAGGCCCTCCGTTTACATCTTACCGTCTAAGACAAGTTCAGGCTTACAAGTTGTTCATAGAGTAACTAGTTCTAGATTTAACCTCCATCACATTGCGATATTCTAATGCTAGATTCTGGAACAATCAGTCAACTACCATACCTTTGAGTCACAAAATTCCAAGAAGGCCTGGAGAAGTTTAGGACCTGCAATTTGTAATTATAAGGCCAATTGCATAAAAACCCATTGAGGCTCTTTATGAATATTAGCGACTTGTTCATTTCTTAAGCCCAGAACACCCTCTCTACTTTCTACGTTCATTTTTAACACAAAAGGTAACTAATGATTCATCAATAAATTCAAGCTTTATTGAATCAAAATTATATTTTGAATGCCAGGATAAGAGATTGTTTCTTTAATATTTCTAAAACAAGTTATACAGGCTTATACACAATTTATACTTGCTTAAATTTACTTACTCATTTGTGCAATTGATAGCTTCTTTTGGTTTACAGGTATCTAGAAAATGAGGGCGAGGCTCCCCAACAATACCTTTTATCAAAACTGTAACCGTAAGAACAAACAGTAAACCCGATAAGAAGTCCCTGTACCAGATTAGTGCTTGTCTCCACCAACTTCGGTTATCACTGTGTGAACTTTTATTTTTCCTACCCCACCATTCTGTGGTCATCACCTTAACAAGAAACATATTCAAATAAAAATTATTTTTTTGGAAATACATTATCTTAAAAATAATACAAAATTATGTTATGAGCGTTCTATTACTAAACACCTACCTATAGACACCACAAAATTTTGGTGCATGAAAATAATGCTAAAATTTGCAGTCAGAAAATATACTATTGTTGGATTGATTTACTTTGAACAATTCTTCATTCAATTATTTATTCAAACCACATTAGTTTCTTCGCTATTATTTCTGTAAAGAGCATGTCCAAAACATAAGACCATGACCAGATCCTTGAACTATCATAACCCAAGGCAAAATGACGATTTGTGTAAAACTTTCTGCATAATCCGAAGGATTCCTAATATTTTGAAAAGAATAAATTGCAAGTGATGGTAGGTGTTTAAATTTGGAAAAATCCAGTTTGTCAGTGGGGAAAGAAACCCCACGCAATCCAAATTCCCTCACGCACATAGCTACTTCAACAAAAAATACAACCGATGAGTCTGGTCCCAGGCCTGAGCCACCTAAAAAATCACTGCTGACCGAAAAAATCGAGCAACCACCGTTAGGGGCAATAGCCTAAGCTTCTCCATCTTCAACCTAAATTTACCAAAGATTTTAAACCTTACTTACTCACTTCATCATTAATCCTTCATAATATGGATTGTTTTTTCTTCTCCGACTCACAAGCTCTACAAAAAAAAACGAGCATGATCCCTATTTTTTTAGAGTGTCCCCTTAAACAACAATACCCACTAAAAAAAAACATCTACTCGCTCATCCCAAGGCAGAGGCCCACTCTTCCAAGGCTCACCAAGTGATTCTCAGACTCGAAATAGACTGCCGATTAAGACCTTCCATCCATCCTGGAAACATCAATAAAACACAAAAATATTCGGATAACACTCCAGGCGGACCTAACGTTAACCATTTATACTAAGTAGATAACTTAACATTATGTAAATGACCAAAAGTATAAGTTTTTGCCATTCTTTTAGAAAGCAAGCCCGCTTCAGAGATTTTTAACTTCTCGTAATAAATAAGCGATTGTCCATACCGCCTACTATGTCAGAAACCTGTAAGTTTGATTTTGAAACAGTTTAGCTTTTCACTTTCACAAAAAAAAAAAAAAAAAAAAAAAAAAAAATGAATTCCAGCAAAGTTTTCATAACGGCTGATGGAGTGGTACGAAGCGCACTGTCACCGCCAGACAAGCCTAACATTGAACGTTCTAAGAAGCAGTCTGGAGGATTTAGCTCTATGCGCCTTACCACACCACAGCCGCATACAAACAAACATCCATGACGACACTACACGGCCCAAGCGCGAAACAACACTACAACTTCTCCCAGTCGACGCGACTACTTTATGACCACTCAGGAAGACTTGAATAGCACTTCTCCACAAATAAAAACTAATCCAGTCCATCGAAACCAGATGTATATTCTCGTACCAAAACATGTTCTATAGCATCATATTCTATCAAACACCCCTTTCACATCAGCAGGATAGAGTTCATGGAATTTTAAAACGAAGTATTCCTTTTTGATAACTGAAAATAATGCTTTTTAAACTGAAATTACGCTCGAGCGGGTTTTAGGAGAGCTGGGTCATATATTTCCGTTAAAATGTTGTAGCAGTAGAGTTAACTACTTTCTAACCTGGTTTACTTATAATTAAAATAAAAGATAAAAAATAACATACCACAAACAATGGCAGACTGATTGTTACTATAATCAAAACTCTTGGAGAGATAGTATCCCCTCTGTATTTGTAAGACAACTTTGGATCGCTGCATCTAAACCCCAGTGGACTTAAAGCTGGTACAATTCCACATTCAACTAATAAAATAAGGCATAATACTGCAACAAAATAAAATACTAAATTACAAACAAAACAAATGATATAAGATATTTTGGTTTTATATATTCACTCACTAAAAAGCAATTACCAAGTTTTCTTTAAAGTCAAGGCATTACTGACTATTGGGGCGGGTGCTGTTCTAGTGGTTATTTAAGCGAGCATGAAGTTAGAGTGGACAGTGACAATTTGTTCAAAAGCTTTATTATTTACGAAAGCACATTTCGAATTATTTTCAATGACAAGAATTATCGAAAAAAGAGTAGAAATGTGAAAGAATCATGCGTTTGTAGTGACACTACAGTTACTTGCACATATAAGTTCCATCATTTATTGCTCTTAAAAAATTAGAATAAATCATTAAGGTATTCAGGATATGTTTTGTAACTTTTAAGAACCCTAAATATTTAAGTTAGTGGATCATGTAGATCAGCCATTTCTTTAAGGGACATGTCGTAAAATTAGGAAATCACGGGACAGCCATTTCTTTAAGGGACATGTCGTAAAATAAGGAAATCACGGGAAAGTTATGGAAAATCAATTTAAAAATAGAAGATATGCCTATTTTTAGGCACAAACAACCAAGGTTGTTTTTTTGTTTTCTGCACCCGAACATATTTACCTTTTAAGATTTATACACCTTTACTTAACCACGTCGATAAGGTCATATTTCAAGGTTTCTGCTAGAACTGCTTTGATGATTTTCAGGCAGTACATGACAAACCAGTAGTTTCTGAGCAAAGGAACCCTTTTTCTCCTTAACTAGCTTGATGCAAATTTTAATGGCAGTTAAATAATTTGTTATTGCAAGTAAAAAATAAAATAAATAAATAAGAAGTTATTACATCACATAAAAAATTAATTAAACAACTTAGTAAACGCCAACTTCTGCTCCTAGGATTTGCACTTAAGAAAAATAACAGAAATAATAAAAAAAGTGTAAGTCAAAAGTATCAAATGCACTTACTAAGGGATGTAACTGGACTGTGTACATTTTATTTTTCTAGCAAAAGATATTTGGATTTTCTATAAATAAATGCTGCAATTTTTTCGAGGCTATTTTTAAATATTGAAATGGCAAAATGTCACAATCATCAAAAAAATAATTAATTAAACTTACAACACACTATTTGGTATCTTCTAAGAAATTTTTTAAACTTAAAATTGATAAACATTAAACGTTTTAATAGCATGTATGCACATAAGAACATTAGATAAAATGTAAAAAAATATTAGATATTTTATGGTATTATAAATCAGAAACGCTCTAAATGAATTTTCAAAAAAACTGATTTTTAACCAACAGTTGAACTCACTCCATCTAACTGAACGTTGAACACATCTCTGATAACCAAACAATAACCTAACTAAGAATGTCTGCCCCCTAAACGATCTATTTTTTTTTTATGAAAATATAAATGTCCATTAAGATTATTAAAATATGTTCATTACCTATAAAAACAATACACTGATTCTCTACGTTTTTATAAAGGTTGTGTTACTAACTTAGTGTTAATAATCTAAATTCGAAACAGAAAAGAAACATTGCTAAAAATCCCCTTATAAATGTTTCATTTGCCCTGAATATCACAAATGTTAGACTTGAAACACTCAGGATTTATTTGAATTCAAATCAGTTATCTCTCTAAATTGCAACCTTCCTTAACCAGCAGTCACAACTAACGAATGAATCGATTCCACCAATTAATTAGGTTTTTTTGTTTGGCGCATCAACAACCGAAGTTATTAGCGCGCATTAAGTAGGTATTATTAATTTATTCATATCAGATTCACCTATCCTATCAGAAATTATCTGCAATTTCAAATATGATCAAAAATAGGCAGGCAACATAATTATATTCTGTGGGTACCTGCAATAAAAAGAACTTTTGTTCTAACACATAGACGCTTGGGTGTTATCACCCTTCTTTGCCTTGATTCAAACCGCGAACATAGTACATTTTCTCTTATGGAGTTCTTCAACCAATTTCCCTTTGTTTGAAAGTGAATTTCTCGGCCCCTTCTTGGGCTTTCTTGTAATAATGCGTCCCAGTCATCTAATTCTCTCTTCCAATGGCAAAACGAATAACTTCGCAAAAAATACTCTGGACTTGCTCGATCGCTTGTGGGTGATAAACAGAAATGAAGTAGAAATAGCCCCCCTAGAAAAGATGAAATTTCTTTAACTGTCATAAATAAATTAGTTCAAGTGTTTCACATCGTTTTTTTTTTTTTTTTAAACTCCTCAAACTCTTGTTCGTGAAAGCGTTCTCCTTTCACACTGATCGTGTTTGGCAACCTAATCCAATCAAGATCTTTATATAAATATAGTTCTGAAGGTGAAAGAGATTGATATATTGTTTTTTCCGAGCAAGGTTATATTACGCTTGTGGCAAGTTCTGATAATCTGTGCGCAAAATTATTGGCAAATTTCGTTTCGATAACGTAATAAGAACAATTTTTTTTAAAGTACTTTTCAAATTTTCGTGTAGCAGCTCTTGCTCCTGGGTGCATACTTAAGGTACCATCATAACCACTGATATGGCCCAAGAATGTGCGCTAATGATGCACAGTTTCAGTAACAGGAAAATCTAAAAGTTATTTTAATTGATTTGTTAGTCTGGCAGAGGCTTAGAACCTCGCAGAACTTAAATATCCCAAAAATTATAATTCGGTACATCCAATTTATGGTTTGGATTCATAACTCCAAGTCCATATTCATTTAATCTTTCAGATACAATATTTAGATGAGACTTACGTTTTCCTTTAATTGCTGAAACAATTAAAATTTCATCTAGAAATGAAAGACAAAATCTAGTCCTTTTAGAACTTCTGTGATTAATCTTTGAAATGAAGACCAAAACTAATGACATTAAATTATAATAAACCTATGGACCTAATAACTGACTTAACTTCTTTGGCTACTGACTACTTAGTACCAGCCTCATACAGGCCTATTTTCGAAAAGATGGTTTTACATTTCAAGACATAAAAATGAAGAAAAATGAAGCTGAAGAGCTAAAGGTACTGGTTCGGACTAGCCTGTTCATTATGGCGGCGAGGTCTCCTAATGGTGAGAAAGATCCATTCTTCTAACCCACAATATGAACAGGACTTGCCCATTGTGAATTCGATGGTTTAATGATTCCACTAACCAGCCTCGTTTTGATGGCATTCAGTCCATGAGTCTGTAATTTTCTGGCTATGAAAAAACAGATTGGTCTTTGGTATTAATCCTTTACATTGTGAGTTGCAGAACCTAAAATAGCGTTATTAGTGATATTTGGATATAACTTAAATATATTGAAATCTAGTTAGGTCCGCAGTGTTGGATAATATCGCTAATTATATCCGTCGTAGCACGCATGTTTTTAGTGTGCATGACCGGTTTCGGACTTACATCCATAATCAGTTTGTGTAGAGAATTCGACTTCAACTCTGTTTTAATTTCACCACAGGAGATTCGATTGTGAGCACGATATTAGCATTGTACGGGGAAGGAGTGGTGATTAGGATCTTTAGCCTCTCAATCGCTCACCAAGAACAGCAAAATTAGTGTGTATTAGTGTGTGAGGCTTACCCATAATCAGGAACACTGATGAAAACTGCACAAATTGTCGAGAACCATTTGTGGCTGAGAATCCCCTGTTAAGCTCGTGCAGAAGGTCGGAGGAGACATTGCAAACTTCGAGATCTCCAACAAGACAAACTTTTAGCCCCAATCACAATTTGATTTATAAAAAACAGTAAAAAAAATCCTGAATGGCACAAACTTACAAATCATCCAATTTATTGTGAAACGAATAATGAGGATATTATTAGTTTATTTTTGTATTAGCACGTCCTTTCATGCTGCTTTATAATTAAATTTTTTCTCTTGTTATAGACAACACATCACCTAACAGTGAGCTATAAAGCTTCTAGAAAGCTTTCTCCAAAGTCGTTCTTCCGGTGTACTAATCTTCTTTCTAAACGGAATGGCCATTTGAAAATTTTTAATCTAATATTACAATATACAGATACACAACCTTGCCTTGCGCCCCCTAAGCTCCCCGCATCCCCGTGCGGGGAAAATGTTTCAAATAAATGTAATTGTCCCACTCATGTGTACTGAATATACAAAAATAATGCAGATTGAAATAAAATAATAATAAAGAAAAGAGCTTTATAGCTCACTGTTAGGTGATGTGTTGTCCATAACAAGAGAAAAAATTTAACTATAAAGCAGCATGAAAGGGCGTGCTAATACAAAAATAAACTAATAATATCCTCATTATTCGCTTCACAATAAATAAATAATAATTAAGAAAACCAATTTAACCCGTTGCCGCACACTTTTATTTTGATGATCGTGCTCAGAAACACACTTTTTTTTTCTCAATTGTTTATGACTGCCAGATGGAATCAAGTGTAAGTTGTATGTTTGGAAGTAAAAATTATCACATTTGGCCACGGTTTTTCCAAAAAAACTCTCGACGGCTATAACCGTCATTTGCTCATCATGTCATTTTTTCTCTTTCCAGAGCAAATGACGGCTATGACTGTCGTGACGACTATACAGCACTAATTCAATAATTAACAAGTGTATGCGTTAGTACACTTCGTACTAACGCTGTACTTTTTTTTATTAATTAAAATGTGCACGACGGCTATAGACGTCGTTTGCCTACATATCAACAAAGATCGGACGGCTATAGCCGTCATTTGCGGCAACGGGTTAAAAAACAATCGTCAAAAACTATTGGTTAGTGAGGGGGATTAGCTGAGTGGTTGGCGAATTTTGGATTCCCACGCGGAGATCTCAAGTTCGAATCCAGCGGCTGATTTACATTTTTTGAGATTTTGTAGAATATGGCTCCTAGGATTTCTCATGATTGATTATATACGCATGTGTTTTTCATGATAACGTTATAACACTATTATTATTAATAGTTTAAGAGGAGGCCTAACATATGTGGTGCTAATTCCTCTTCCATAAGAAGTACAGCATCGAGATCTCAAAAGCCACATATACATGAAATTCCGAATCGAATGACACCTCATTCAAGAAAATCGGTTCACGCGTTTAGGCGCTACGTTGTTTACAAAAAAAGTAACAAGATTTCTGAAAATGTCTTATTGCACATTTTTGGCAACGGTTTTTTCTAAATCTATTTGATCTGCGTTTATGCAATATATAAATATATAAACCAATATGCTCTTTATTTTATAAAAAATTTGGCAATTGTATCTTTTAAAGGAAAAGAGAAAAAAACTGTCAAAGTTGGGCGCATTTAAACAATACGCTTTTTCGTGCACTTTTTTCTGGACGATCAACCGTATAGTTTTATATGGGAGATTATCCAAATTGGAAGGATAATTGCAAAAATTAGTGAATCAAAATAACAAAAAACATGTGAATAATGTATTAAATACAGGCTTTTTTCTTATAATTAATTTACAATTTGCTTATAAAGACCGCTTGGTTTGAAAGACGTTCAACAGTAAGATGCGAAGCAAAAACTATCTAACCAGCATAAAGGCCAATTAGAGTGGGTGAGCCAGCTGAAGAGCTCACGTGTTAGAACACACCGGATCCTAATGTAGTTCGTCTCGACTGCACTCCTCCACTTCCTCACTTAAACTTACCCGCACATTACCACCGTCAATTAACGACTAAAAATACTTGTGATATTACGTCACCACATTCCGTTATAAAACCCACATTCTAAAAGCAAAGATTATTTAGTTTATGAAAACTCAAAATAGAAAATCTTCCAGCATAAATACTTCTCCTTACAAGAACTTTTTGACGTTCAATGTAAATTAAAAACAAATTCATTTCTGTGACTTTAGTTTCTTTATTTTCTACATCTGAAAGAGCAAGCGAATAAGTTTTTCTTGGAATGTTGAAGATCTTTGATAACGTCGTAAAAACTATTCTCTTGTTAAAAATAATTATTGTGTACAACATTTTTTAAATGATTTACTTATTTTACGATCGCTTTCAAGGGATAACAGCTGAAGCAGTGTCTTTGATACTGCCTGTCGCAATATTTTTAACATTTCTTAATTTGTTAAACTAATTTTGTAGTACAAAATGAAGATGAATCAAAGCTGAATACAATAATTAGTTTTTCATTTAGAAACAGTTTTATTTGTTTAGATTTAAATAATGTTTTTAACTTCTCACTCATACTTCGAGATAATTTTTCTAATTATTAACATAACCATGTTATTAACAAAATTCAAATTTTAACTTTTTTTTTTGCGCATTGGCTGCCTTGGTCATTAGCGCCCATTATCAATTTTCTTTTCTCTAACCTAACACCAATTGAGCTGGAATGACACGGGCAGCCCCATAGCTTCCAATCACAACACCTTATTCAACAAGGTAGGGTGGAGCAAGATGAGAATTATTTCTCAAATTAGATTTGCTTCTGATTCTTAAACCAGGTTTATATTAATAAACTGAGTTCAGTTTATTGTTTTTCTAAAAAGAAAGATATTTAAGGTACTTCTTCTTTTATTTAACAGAAAGTTACACTTATACATGTGTTAAATAATTTAAACAATAATGATACCGATGAGTATAAAAAGCTGGTCTCAAGGAAATTACATCTGCCCAGGAGCTCACTGATGTCTACTTAGTCTAAACTTAAGAGCCACATGAAAGTTATTAAGAATTCTTTTCCAGTTTTGTTAACAGCATAATTCATGTTTTGTTTAATTTGATCTCTTTTTATTACATCTCTTCTTTGTATGTTACTAATTTTACTGTTTCTGCAATCAAGTAGTTTGTTATGTTAAATTTACTATTTAAATTTGTTTTTTTTATTTAATTTGTAAATCTCACTCATTTTTTAATTTTTATTCTTTATAGGCAAATAAAATAAATATTTTACAATTTTTTATATTAGTCACATAAAAGTGTGACTGCTTTTCGGGGTATCACAAAACCTGGAATCTGGTTGATCCCCAATCACAAATCACCCGGCCCTGAATCCTAGGGTGACTCTAAAACAAAATATCAAATTGACACTGTCTCCAATTTTCCATTTTTGACCTGTGCTGAAAAACAGAGGAGGCAAAAACCAAACCGATTTCTTGAAAATTCAGAAATGAAAAATTTCCTCTTGTTCCAAGTTTAAGAGAAGAAAAACAAAAGACAATAAGAGGAACTGAGGCTAGTTGACAGATAGTGCGAGTTAGGGATAGTGACACCGCATATTTAACAAGCGATCATTAGTCGCGATTCACGGAGATGACCTTCCTCGCGAGATTCGCCGCTAATATTGAATGTCAAGTGGACTTCCTTATTTAACGCCCCACAGTGTAGCGATGGAAGTAATTGTCGGGTACCTGCCTTCTGCAGCACTAAACCTTCCATCACTGGTACTCCTCTGGCGTACCATTCTCAGTTTTGTTACTTCAGCGCACTTCTAATACGGTCCAACGAACTAACAGAAAAATGTCCAATCAGATTCAAATATACAATTCTAAATTTATAAAATTTGTTGATCACTTTACCCAGGACTGCGGAAACAGGCAAACTCGTGCCCTGAGCAGCTGAGAACCTAGCCAACCTCAAACAGTGAATAGTCCTCGCGAACTACAGCGTTCAAAGAAGAAGCGACCTTTATTTGATCATCTTTTGACAACTATTTTGACTGCTATCCAGCCGCCTCCACCGTTAAAACAAGCAAGATAATTTCTAACTGTAAAGTGAAATTGGCCTTTTGCAGTTAGTTAGCCGCGGGGCCCTAACCGCGTCTAGTCTCTTCTTCAGCTCCTAACCCCTAACCACAGGTGACCTGAAAACACTACTCAGCTTTTCTTATCAAGCCACTGATATCTCTCCTTACAACTGTAATAACACGCGAAGGGAAGGTGTGCTGACCTCTGATCCAAACAATCCACCAAAATCATCTCTTCAGTCGGTCCTCGCTTCTTACGCGATGGCGAATACAACGCAATGCACTCATGTTGGGGCGGATCCGAGTGGCGGAAGTGTTTTGTAATGTTATCAACCAAAGTGGTTATTCTTGCCTACCCATCCAACCTAGCCTGTACTTGTTGTAACAACTGCTTGCTAAACAAAAAAAAGAGGAGAAGCCCTACGCTCTTATTACATTTTCAACAATAGTTAGGTAATAATAACTTTGCATTGAACACGCCATACGTACATGTCCTTAAGGTCCTTCTTTACCTTGTAATGACTATGGAATAGATACGAAATCATTCAAATTCTTGAGAATTTACAATTTTAAGTATTGCAGAGGAAGACGAATTGTTCGAAATTATGAATGTCAAAGGATAGCATCAAAAACATTTTACAGCCGATTTTAGCTTCTATAAATACTGAATTTCCCAAAGTATCGAACAAAGTACACCTACTTACTTCCTCTACAACTTTATTTCAATCAAGTTTTCCCGCATGGGCAATATGCATGAACACACTGGGGCAGCCCTGGCTTCAGTCTTAAGCCAAGATCTTTAAAAAGTGTCCTACGACAGTCTGTTGCTCGCAGAGAAACCAGGCGAAAGACAGTTAGTTGGATACGCCGACGTCGTTGTAGCATTTATTAGAACTGGCGATCTTGAGCTCGGCCAGCTAAGGCTGAAAGAAGTGATGCGAACGTTCGGTAGATTAATGATGACCATGGGATGTCACTGGCTCTTAATAAGACGAATTGTTATTCTCAGAAAGAGGTGAAAGGAAACAATAATGTCTATAAGAGTTGGGGAGAAGACAGTGTGGACGAAGCAAATCACTAAATACTTCGCAGTCATTATTGACCTTAAGCTAAGCTTGTGTGATCAGATTAGGTAGGCAACGAATAAGGCTGCGCAGGGCGTATGCTAGTAGCAGACATATGGCGAAGACCGATGGTCCACCAAGCTACGCTTGTTGACATATGAGACCCATTCGGTGCAGAAATCTCGGCGGACTTGATAACAGGAAATCTCACACAAAGAGGATGCAAATGGGCGCATTAAGAGTCGTTTTTTTCCGCTGTGTCGGGGCCTGATGTTATGACAAACGTTATATCTGTGGCTTTCTCGCGGAGATCCTGGGTTTGATTGAACAAAATATACCGCCATTTTCTCTTAGATTTTCTCCTCCTACGAGCCCAACAGTTCCCAATAATGAAAACGGATTTTCTAAAGGCAGAACAATGTCAAATGGCACCACTAAATTTACAATTTAATTAGCTACGTACATCAAGAAAATATTATCCCATTTTTAATAAGTGCCTCAGAATTTCAAGACTATCGTTAGGTGCGGCACGAGTTGCAAAATGTTGAAATTTGCTCTCTCAAATAAAAATTCCGAGTCCCGTCACCGGATCTGGTAATTTACTCAACAGAATATTTGATTTTAGCGACAATTTATTTTAAAACCTTTTCTACAAATATATTTTTTAGGTAGGGGTGAAGTTAGGCTTTTTTTCTACAGTGCCTTTTATTGAACTAGTGTCGTATTATATTAATTTATGGAAATCAAATGAGTAGGCTCAATTCCATGTTCGAAGAAACGCAACTCGGCTTCTCGCCAAAACGGTTTTTGTATTGGGACAAAACTTACGTTAAGCCAATCACTTGCTTTTTAATTTTTGTTAGAGATCATGTGGTTTTGTGACGCCACGCGTCTATCAATAGAACCATTAAAAATTTGTGTATAACATTGAAATCCATCATCCTTTTACAAATTATAAATTTCAAGACAAATTAACTGAGCAAACTGCGGCATGAGAAATGTATGAGGGTATTTTTGGTAAAAAATAATTCAAAATTGGCCTGGGTGAGAGAGTGTTTGTATTACCATTAAGAGTCGCTTCTTCTGCTGTGACCAGGCCTGATGGCAAACATCTAAAAAACGAATAATAAGTGAAAGTTAGGGAAGGATTAGCTGAATGGTTAGCGTAAACTGAATGCCAGTTTCTGGCCCTTAGATTTTCTCTTCCTAGGAGCTTCTTTCAGCTCACTGTCCAGAATCCGGAAGTGAACTGAAAAAAGCTCCGGGCGCCAATAACCTCAGATGTTGACGCGCCTTAAATAAATAAAAAAAAAAAATCATGAAAGTTCACTTCGCTAACGAGCCACCAGAGGATGTGATAATATGGTCAAAATCGGTTAACCAGAATTGAACGGTAAACTGAATCAATTTATCACTTTTTAAAATATTTTCTTGAAAACGGAACCTACGATTTTCTATAAGCTGATGATTTAGGGCACTTTACTGAGGGGGGGTTGCTTGTCTCATCCCTACAAGGTGACATTTCAGAGCATTGAATTTTTTTTTTTTTTCCAATTTTCAAGAAAATTTAAGCACGTAATTTGAGGTAAGAGAAACCTTGTGAGTTTAACGTGGACACGATGTTGGTAAAAGTTTGCCAACTGCAGGTCTAAACAAAGATGGAAAAGGTGGATCCACAATACTGGACAATATCTATCATATTATTCAGTATACTTGTTCTGGATACATACGAGTTTCGGAATTTCAACTATTATCAAAGACAGAGTGTCATTGACTTTCTTTCCCTTATTTCATTTTTGTACTGGGTAAAATTCGATTTGTCAAAATAATGAGAAGTACAAAAATGAAGTAATAAAATAAAACAATCTAACCTTAATATTTCCAAATATAAGTTACAGGGGAGTTTAAATCTTCACTCGTGGAGAGTTAGGTTTAAGATAGATTGCTAAAGCAAGGGAAGGAAACATTAGGCACCCTAAATATGTTAATGTCTAGAAATGGTAAGCCACTCGAAAAAGACTTACTAACTTCCACAAATTGTGCTCTGTCTGTTAATATGGCCAGCATCAAAACTAACAGTGAATTAAAGTGATTAAGAAGGTTATTGTTTACATTAACCACTATAAAAGGTTTAAATCAGCGATACACGTAAGGTACGCTTTTTTGTAGTAAATTATCAATATTTAGGGCCAGTAAGGCCAATACATTCGAATTATCTCCCGCATTTAGTGGAATGTGAGTACTGATACCACTTTCGCCTATTTATTCTGACATACAAATATTCCTGAACTTCATGCTTTATGTTTGTAATCACGACACAAAGTTTACATAAAATCATATGAACCGTTTGCGAGAAAATCTTAGAAATCAAAAAATTCTATTCGGTAAAGAGGCACTCCCGGTCTGTCGATTTTCATAGAATTTCTCATTAATATTATAAAGTAGCCAGCCAGTAACGGCGCTTTAGAGGTAAGCTATTAGTAGAGTAGGGGAACGTAAATTAGGAAGCAAATGTTATCAAAAATTGTTTACTAATGTTCAGTAAAATTCGAATTAGAGAAAATGTGATGGTTTTATATGACGTGCATGCACATATGACCCGTTTCCAACATTAGAGGCTGATTGATCAGCTTTATGATTCAGCCATTGTGTGGCGATAATTACTCAAGTACCACCATTGCTGACCTGTTGAGTAGATGGTGACATCAGCTGGTCCGGTTGCATCCAATGAACCAGTGAGAAGGCGGTGGTAATGCACGTAAAGTCAAACCAACAGGCAGGACAATAATCTCTATAAGTACAACAGTAACTGTGAAAAGAACAACACAATATATCCGGCAAGTTGTGGGAATACTAATGCATTTATGCGGACTAAACACAATAGGTATAATTTAAAGAAATTTTGTTTAATTCGAGGAAGTTCCCCATTCATTCGAAAGGTTATAGACTTGAAAGGACGTTGCTTCATTTAATTGTGTTGTCTTTTGCTGAAAATTGTATGCCAACAATTTTCATAATCGAATATTAAATTTGGAAACCTTTGTTTATTCGTACGTTGGATGGAAAATTGGATTTTATTTAAAATAGTTGACTTGTTTCGATCTCGAGAATTTGAAATTTGAAAACCCGTATTTTGAGCGAAATTAAGAAAAATACGTTTAATGTAAAGGCTGTGTCATTAAACAAATTGTTCTTTAGGTACAATAAAAACGAAGCAAAAGTTAACCTGTTTAAGGCACACGAAGGATACGAGAAGCAAATGCATAACTTTCCCATTTTAAAAATTTTCGTTTCGTTTAGGATACACATTATTTTTTAAACTTTCTTATGACATACGAAACTATGTCTCCTTATATTATGTTAAGACAAAATGGTCTCTTTAAGCTATAAAATAAACAATAACTGACAGTTATGCGGCACGAAAAACGCCGCATTAGTGCAACCGAAGTTTGGTCGTACAAAAAGTAGCAGCAATGTGGGTGAATCCCAAGCCAGTGGTACGCGGTTCATTATTAGCCCCTCACTTTAGCTTTACTAAATGTGAAAGACTTGTGCGGCTGAGAGTTAAGCCTGTGCAGAAGAAATATTCATCACTTCAAGCTTTATCCAAGAGTCCGTCTCCCAGAGATGGGTAAAAATTTAATCAATTGAATTTTAAAAAAAAATAATTCAAATAATTAATTTTTTAATTTTACTAAATAATTTATTTTAATTGATTAATTAATTTAAAATTTAATGATTAAATTTAAAAAATTTAATCGGCCAAAATTAGTTGATTGAATTAATTTAACTTTTAATTTAATTGGAATTTATCAATTAAAAATTTTAATCATAACTAAAAATGAAGATTAAAATTAAATAATCAGAATTTTAATTGATTGAATTAAATTCCAAATTTAGTTTTTATCACTTTTGACGATTAAATTTTTTATTCAAAATTTAAGTAATTAAATTTTTATAACCACAACTTCACCAATGGTTGAACCAGGATCTCAATTCACCTTCATTCTGTCTAGATTCTAGATTGTGCCTTATCACCACCATCAATATTATCACAGTTCTCAAACTCGGCACCTTCACTCTAACAATCTCATGCCTCATTTACATCAATAATATCACTTTTCTGAAACTCGCCACCTTTATTTTACCAATACGAATGCCATCGATTGTAGAAAGTGCTTGGAGAATTAGGGAACACTTGAAATATCTTCTCTCCAACTATTGTTCACTTTCTATTGCCAAAGACCCTCTCCAAAAATTGTGAGGTTGATTCCCTTTGCCCACATCCCTAAATATTGTTGAGGATTATCGCAATCCGGTCTTTGGAATAAGTTCTGATGACGTCTCTATTGATGTATCGCTGGAGCAATTGTTTGGTAGGGGCACCATGAACCATAGGATTTTTGTCATTGAAGTCTGTAAAACAAATAACCACAGTGGATGTTTACTGATGGAGCATCAAGTAATACTTTGAACTTGCAAACTGTTACCAGCTCATGGAAAACACCGATAAATGAGAAATAAAACACATCCTCTCTAACATATTCGGCTCAAAATGTTGAAAAAGAAGGTTACATTAAAGTAGTATTCGCCTACTTTGTAAGTGGCAAGTCTGTCCAAGGTTGGTTCAATGTACCTTAAAGTGAGAATTATGTAATGTATGCATAAGACTAAAACAATTACTCACAAATTAACTGAGTAATGTAGCCTTACGTGAGATCTTTCCAGGAACGTCCTACAAAACGAGGTTCCTTCAGAGTGGAATAGCAAAGGTGAAAAAGAAGTAGCTCAAATTACTTACATCACTAATATGGAGATGTGCAGTAGGTAGATTTGCAAATCAATCAATTATACGTCAACATGAATGTAGAAACTGCATTTATGTTTACAGAAATTGCCACTAGAGTTCTCACTGGATGGAGTAAAAGGTAAGCTTACAGCCTAATTAATGGCGGCTCACAATTCTACAATATGCCCATTCCTCTTTTATCTAAATCTCCTTAACAAAAACTTACAGTTTTAAAAGTTAAGTATAAGGGTTGATTAAACGCCAAAAGGTACACAAATCAAAGAGTACCCAACATTTCATTCATACTTTTAGTATCATAATTTTTAGAATGTATTAGATATCACAGACCCTTGCGCTGGCCTTTTATCGCCCGTAAATATTTTTCTGTTAGTAGAATTAAAGAATATTTAGTATTAAGTAATATTATAAGACATTTCATTTTAACCCTATTCTAAATGATTCTTGTGATTTATTTTTATTTCGAATAATCATCACATTCATTCGCACATTAAAAAGAAAAAGGGAAAGTTAGAGTTGATCTATTACTGTTTGTTGTAATTTGAATTACGGAGTTAAAACGAAATTTCACTCTTGAATTCATCATACGTGAGCAAAAATTACACAGTTAATAACAAATAAATAATATTTGTAATTATAATTCGTTCATTTTCAACTTTTAATTTAATGTTGCTCTTTAATTGAGTACCTGTTGAAAAGAAGTTTTATAACCAACTAAAAACATGCATATCTATTTTATATTACATATATATAACATTGTGGAGAGAACACCTAGATTAACAATGTAATTGAAGAAAACTACATTAACATTTAACAAACTAGATTAATTATTGATTACATATTAATATTGATGCTTAACTACTGAATAAAGTACCAATCAGTTTATTTGAACAATGAACTTCTGCTGCGCTTAACTTCCACTTAATCAGATGTCAAAAACAAAATAAAATCGGTATATTCTTTGGTATATGCCGTTTTAATTTTTAACGTCAAACCAATTATATTTTTCATTTTGCTTTTGTTTGTTGTTTTTTTTTAAGCCTGTGCATGAATAGCTCCTATTACAATCTAAATTAAATGGGTGTTACTTATTACTAAACAAATATTTTATGCATGAATATGGCTAGCATAAGGGTCTGTGACATCTAATACATTCTAAAAAATATGATTCTAAAAGTATGAATGGAATGTTGGGTACTCGCAGATTTGTGTACCTTTTGGCGTTTAATCAACCCTAATACTTAACTTTTTAAACTGTAACTTTTTGTTAAGGAGATTTTTGTACCTTCTGGATATATTTTTCTTTTTGTTCCTTGCTTGGAACAAATTTATACATCCAATGAGTTTTTAAATTTACGGCTATCGGAAATAATTAGGTGGAAGATCTAGGATGAAAAAAACTAACGTAAGTTATGTGGAACGGTACAGTACCTACCAATAAAAGAAAAAAGATAAATTTTGATAACACTACTTCCTCTTAAGGGATGTAAGAAAAAACAAGCTGTGCTCACAATAACTTCTAAGAAAGAGGGAAAAAAGAATGATTTGCAATTACAGTTCTTCTCCGCAAACGAGCAAAGAGAATTTAAAGTGCAAATACGGCATGGTTGTAAATACTTCCCCTTAGCAAGTGTAAGAGCAGGATGACACTTAAATGTCACGCATTTTAAATTCTTCTTCTTGCCTAATTTGATCAAGGACGGGCGAAGATTTACAGAGTTATTATTAATAACCGATTAAAAGGAGGCTTTATTTACTTGGGGAAAACTCTCCTCTTAAGTATATTCCATCGAGACCCCAAAAAGCCGAATCTACCGTATCTAGAACTTCAAATTAAAAGACAATTCATTCATTTAAATCAGTTCGTTCGTCGATAATTTGAACGATTGCAGAACTTCCTCTTAGTAAGTGTAAGAGCATGATAGCACTTTAATGTCTCGTAGGGAAGCTTTAACCGCTTCTTCGTGCTAAATATTAGCGAAATCGGACTAAATGTTGTAAAAATATTAGTAATAATAGTTTTAAGGCGCTAATAACCTCAGCTGTTGATGCGCCAAAAAAAAAAAATAGTTTTAGAGAGAGCCTGACCTGCGTGGGGCAAACTCCTCTACTGAACATACGCAGCAAAGAGACCTATAAAAATGCAAATCTACATCACTTTTTAAACCAAATAACAATTTATTCAAGAAAATTGGTTCACAAAACGAAAATTTTAAATGAGCCTTAATAGGTGTAAGAGCAGAACGTCGCTTTAATGGTACTTAGGGGAGCCCTAAACCTTCCATCCTGCCAAATTTTATGAAAATCGGGCTAAGATTTACAGAGTTATTAGTAATAATAATTTTGGAGGGGGCCTCACAAAGTTGGGCCTAACTCCTCTCCTAATCGATTTACAGCGTCGTGACCCCTAAAAAGCACATCTACATAAAATTACGAATCGAATGACACCTCATTCATAAAAATCGGTTCGCGCGTTTAGGCGCTACGTTGTTTACAATAAAGGTAACAACAACAAGAAGAACAAGAACATTTTTTGAAAATGCCGTTTTTGCTCATTTTCGGCAACTTTTTTCTCAAAATCTATTAGATCTAGGTTGTTGCAAAAAAGTTACAGTTACAAAGGAGGATTTGCCCCATATTTTAAAGAAAATTTGAGAATTTCATATTTTATAGTAAAAGAGCAAAAATTGTCAAAGTGGGGTGTTTTTCAAAGTTACGCTTTTTCGTGCAGTTTTTGACGATCAACCCTTATACAACTGTCCTACCGGACAGTTTTAATTTCACGATTAAAAATAAAAATTCTCAAGTTTTTGGTTTCTGTAAACGATTTTTTTTTACTTGCTTAATTCAAAAGTTTGTGAAATACCTATGAGAGAAATGTTAAAAAAAAAAAAAAAATTACTTATTGAAATTATTATTTATTGAAATAATTATGTTTGAAGTATTGGTCAATCACAATGTAGTGTGTTGCAGAATGTGGGCGGGTCATGCCCACCTCTAGGATAATCACGCCCCGTCCAATGAAAAGGATTCATGGCTGATCAAAGCGTACTATAACAATGGTGTTTGAATACCTTTCACTTATTTTTCTGTATCTTTTATTATGTTCTCATATTTTAATAACATGTTTGGTTATTTTATAAATATTAATCTTAAGTAGATATTGAGAAAAAATGCTAACAAATTATTTAAAAAAAATATTCTCAATTTTCAAAATATTTTTTATTAATTTAAGATCGTTTTTGGAATAGTTTTCGCCAATATTCCATAGTTTCACTATACTTTCTCATGAAAAGAATCTTGTATGAACACTGACATGACTTTTTCTTACCATAATTTACAAACATAATTGAATTTCCTTGTACTTTAGAATTGATATATTTAAAAAGAAAAAAGAGTTCAAATTAATATTAATATTGATATATTCGTTTTGACGAGAGACCAAAGTGCACTTTACCTATTTCAGGAAAAATTTAATTCAGGAACATTTGGTAAAGAATGTGTCAATTAATTGAAATGCAGTAAGAGAAAGTAGAGGAAGGATTAGCCGTTCATTAAGGCAATTAAAAAAAAAAAATTTAAGGCAATGAACCTAGTGGTTATTATGCCCTTTACTGTTCTGTGGCAGCGCATTTGCCATCTTCATACACAACATTTCACTAACACAATCACACTTAAGGAACACCATTGGTTATTGGGCGTCTAGGACGGAATTCTCGGGTTCGAGACGAGCTGGCCGTTCTAGGATTTTCTCTTTTTAGAAACTTAAGCTTACTGAACGGTATTATTTACGAACACAATCCCGATATACTGGAAAATGCTTCTGGCGCCAATGACCTGAGATGATGAAGTGCAATAATTATATAAAAAAAAAAGACGGGCTAGGTTTTAACAGGAACATGTTTCCCTAAGAAACAGAAATACTGGCTGCAAATGCGTTAAGCGCTAGTTAGAATTTAGAACTTATATTAAAAGATTCGAATTTTTCTCAATCGTGCATATGCAACAATTAAAATAAAATTTAAATTTACATGAAGCGAATGAAGAAATGTTGGTACGCGAGTCAATGACATCAGGCAATCATGTCAAGTCGGAAATGTAATTTATGCTAATTGATTTCAGCGCTTAGCAATACTTTTGCAACGTGTAGTAACTTCTTTCCATCACTTCAAGGTGCCATACGAACCAAGTACTGGTGGCCCGTTACTTCTAAGTAAGGCCTGCATTAGAATGACAGGTTATTCTTATATTGTTTTCTTAATGCAAATAATGTAAAAAATGGTAACAACTAACTCCTCACTCTAATCTACAATTAAAATAAATAATCTGGTGTGCACACTCGCAAATCTTGTTCACTACAATTCACAAGGTTTTTTTTCAAACTTCAAATTTTCAATAAATTTTTGTTACAAATTTAATTTTCTCCAACAATTTCTAGGTGTAATACTTTTTAGAGAAAAGTTCTCCTTAATCGCTCCCCTAGAACTGCTCTAAAATAAATTTCTCTGGCAAAAGTTTTTCAACCAAATTTATAGCTCTTTATGTAACTAAAGTGATTTAGCTAATCGATTTCAACAAATGTTTTTTTTAATGAGTCCACATCGAAAAATATTAGAACTGTGTCCCGGCTACTAACCAATAAATAGGCCTCAAGGACCCGGTAAAAAGAATTAAATTGTACATTGAGCTACATTTTGGGTAATTTCGATAATGTTATTGGGTCTTCTCCCTTGGTAAAATAATAGCAGGATGCACAAATTTCACCTGAAAGTGAAACTAATACTTATGCCAGTAAAAATAAAATTAACCCGATCACTTACTTAAAACATTATGCTACTGAGTGAACGCTGTTGCGGACAATTAAAAGCCCACAAGAAAGGTGAAAAACAAGTGAGTGCTTAATAATGGGCAGTCGGCTAAATACGTTACGTTTGGAGTACGTTGATCATTTTAGATTGAATCTTGACATGTAATGAAAAGTACATACAAATTCAGGAACGTTCTGACACAGGATGGAAAGTCCTATAAAAACCATGGCTAGGGCCATATCCTATTCATGTTTGTATACCTGAGAAACAAACAGCGAGATATGCACCGAAATTTACCAGAAGTTAAGACAAAAGGCATTGCTAATGCTACTAATATTGAATTGATTTTTGAGATTCAGAAAAATGGCGACTAGAGTTCGTTAATGGGTTTCAGACTGTTCTAACTAAAGGCTACCTGAGGGACAGAAATATTTCATTTTATTTAGTAAAAGATTATAAATTCAAAAAAAGTTTGTTTAATGTATTTTTGTTTCTACTTATTTTGAAAGAATTTTAAATTATCGTTTAATTTAAATTTAACGGGATGTTAAATTAGGTTTTTTTTTTGTGAAGTAAAGAAACAACTGAGTATGAATACAGAATGATAGTGAAGAAAAGAGAGTCGAGTGTTGGCTAGAGTAGTGAAAAGTCGAGTCTGAGATTGCGAGCTGTAAGTATTGGTGGGTGTATTTTACTATTACTTTACTCCTCGAAGAACTTCGAGGAAAATAAGAAGGAATTCCCGGAAGGGAGAAGTTGTTATCAGCTCGAATCAGGAGTGAGAGTACCGAAGTTCAGTTGTGTCAGAAATATAACTTCGACCAGGTTGCTGGAGTTAATTGATTTAAATTATTTTGAACGATAAAGTGTCTTCCTAGTTGAAAAACATTTAATTTAAGCGAGTCATTAAAATAAGTGTCATTCCCTAGATGACAACTCATCAGATGTATTTAAAACTTCATGTGTAAAAATTCGTTAAAAGTATCGATTCATACCTTGGTTCAAAGTTTAGTATCTTACTGATTTGTTCTGACCTAAACATTTTCTTCAGAACAGAGCAACTTAGTACAGCTGGTCCCTTCAAATTCAACATTTAGCGAGATTTGAAGGCATTCTATGTATTTTATAACTAACTGCAAGCCAACTTTTTTTGTGTTACGTTTTCTTCGTTCTGAGAGAGTTTTTGTGGTGTTAACTGACATAATGTAGACAGTGCTTTAGTTTGTAGCGTTAGTAATTTATTGGCATGTATTATTTGAAAATATACGAACCTGTGATCGCTAACATAATTATTCAGGAAGCTAATCTCACTTTGTGAGTTACTCCTTTCTATTGAAATGATTGATCTGATTTATTAAGTAGAAAGTCGATGTGTGTAAACAACAAAAATCGTTGAATTGGATGCGAGAAAATGAAACAAATATAATACTCCCTCTTTCTTACAGGTCGTAAAAGAGTACAAAAATTATGGGAGAATAGAGGATAATAAATTAATTAAAGCGATTTTATTTTGGTCTTTAATTTAGTTTGCGACATCTAAGGTGATGACTTCTCTGTGCACTAGCGGCGGAGTGTTCTCTCGTTACAGATTAAATTATCCATGCTTGAACTTATTGAGCTGCTGAGACTCCTAGTAAAAGAAAATCTATGGCAGCCAGTTTGACCACCTAGTTTTCAATCTAGTATATTAGCATAGGTACTTATTAGTATACACCTTGGAGAAATGGTTATTACTAAATATTATTATTACTATTTTCACTTATTACTATCGTTAGTTAAAAAATGTATGAAATACACAAACTAATTTCTTACTGGTTGAACCTTTCAACAGAAGCATAGTCTTGTGTATGTGAACCATTATTCGAAATTTAAAAAAAAATTGTTAGATCCAATTTCAGAAATAAATGTGGAAAAATGCTCTCAATAAAGTTACAGTTGATGGATTTTGACCAATACTTTAATATCGGCTCAATCCAGTCGTTGCTATTAAAGCGAATGCAAGATTAAGCTTTCTGCGATTACTTCTTTTTTTTTCTCCACAATTACATACAAACATTCCGTGTCCTAGAAATAATTACTTTTTTTTTATTATTAGGGGACTTCAAAACTATTCATGCTGGTTAAAAACTTGAACATTGATACTTCTCTTCACTTCTTAAGTAATAGGAAGTGATAGTATGTAGGTACTCAAATTTGTTCAAAATTAAAATACCTGGCATTGCAATCAAAAAATAGACTAACAGATCAAGCCGCGTACGTCTACTCATGGCTGCTTCTACATTTCACGCCCCTCTCGAGTTAGCAGCGACAAGCTACTGTTGACTGGCGGGATGGTATTCAGTTACACTGCATTAAAATCTGCCCCACCATCACCAGTCAAGCACTATCGTTTGTTCCTACAGTCGACACTCCAAACAAAACAAAGTGCAGAAAAGAGCAACGAAACAAGTCGAAACTGCACGAGCATTTACGATAATGCAACTTCCTGTTCCATCTTGAACCTAAGCAGCTATTATTAAATGATTAATGACTTTCGGAGTTGTCTGTCACACTTAACTAAGCGAAGAACAGGTTTGAATTGATTAAGGAGTAGCTGTAGAACCTCCTTCTGCAACCTACAGGGAAGGATAGTTACTACCTTTGCAGATCTACTGTTCCCACAACTGGTGCCGGAGGAGATCGCTCACTGGAAGGGTTCTACAGAGAATATAAAATCCTTTAACACCTGTTTGGTATCAAAATCTATAACAGACTGCGGCAGTTCGTCGGAAGGTGTCTTCTCTATCTCAGCACAGAATCTGCAGTTACTTCCACGCTCCAGGACCACCCCCTTTAGGTGTGTATCGAGTCGATAAAGCCCCAGCTATACCTGACAGCGTATATAGCCTAATTTTGTTCAAAAAGACAAGTCTGAAATCTGTTACGGTTACAATAGCCTTCCAGATAGATGTTAGCTTTTCACACACTCTAGAAGCTGTGGCTTTCCCCACTTTCTTATGCTGTCACTTACCTTCAGTAGGGTAAGACCGAAACCTAAAAGGGAGAAGTTCAGGGCTGACTTGCCACCATCCAAAAAAATAAAATAAAAACGAACAGCTCAGTGCCTGTCCTGGCATCCAAAAATAGGGTCTTTGTTTTCCAAACCATTTGTGAGATAACATACGAACTCAACGCTTAAATGTCAGCCTGATTATCGGATTGGATTACTATCTCCTAATTTTTAATTATTCATAGACGGGTGTTAACATTAGAGAAATTCGACTACTTTAAGAGTTGGTAGTCTTTTATATTTTACAAAAATGACCGTTTCCTCAAATAAAGAAGTTTCCTGGACTTTAAAATCTATCAACGCTCGTTTCTTGTTACAGATGCGTTAGGGCTACTTCAAGTTCTAAGGCCATTAGCACGGAGATACGATACCACGTTCGTCTGTATCTCAGAAGTAGGAGAGAGCTTACCTGATGAGGTGCTTAATCAAGAATCTATACATTGTTTGGTCTCCTGTAACAATGTTATTAAACATAGATTTTAGAGCGTGCCTCACATACATGCTTACTCTCTCAAAGTACGTACAGCGCCCGGTCCTCGAAATTGATAGTTTTACACGATGTAATACGTCCAACCTATTAAGGAAATGTAAAAGGTGAACACAAGAAACTAAAACAAATATTTTATTACATATATATTTCACGAATCACAATTAGAACTAAAATTTATTACAATATATTATTCACTTTTAATTGCGTAACGGTAACATTTCTTTTCTCTTCGCTAATTTAGAAAAAAATAAAAATGAAACTTTTCTCATTAAATGCGTAAATATTACATTAATTTTGAAGTTAATAACAGCGAATTTTACTTCTGTGCTAGATTATGATCATTTTAATTTATACTTACATTATCAATAAAGAAAGCATTTTTCCTTTAATTCCAATTTTTGTTTTGTCTCATATTTACAATGCTAGCAAAAAATATATATTTTTATAAATAAATATATAAATGGACCAATATCTAACAATGTGATACTTTAATTTTTTTGCGAAGAATAATTAATTCTTACTTATTACTTATTTCATTCATTGAGGAGATATTGATACAAGAAATTGATAACTTTTCCCTTTATTGTTCTTTTTTTGAATTTAGTATTGTTGGATTGTCCTGAACGAAAGATCATTGTTTCATTATAGATTTTTCAAACATTCTGTTTAGTCTTCTTCAGTGTCATTCTATTGTATCAGTAAAGGTGAGAAGGATGCAACCTCCTCCAACAACTGATTCTTCCTTAAATTACAGGAACAGTCGGTCAGGAAATGTATTGGAGTATTCTCCATATTTCCACAAAGTCTACAGGCGCTATCACAAATCCTAACGTTAGAAAAAATCGCTAAGGTTTCTCTCCTGGGAGAGAACAAGAAACTAAGTGTATTCGTACATTCAAGGGCCTTATACAGTGACTCCCATTAATATTGGGACAGTACATGCAGAAGTTCAAAATTGACGAAAATTAAAAGTGGCACCCATTTATTCAAATTTTTATAAATTCATTTCATTTTATAATTACTATTAATTAAATAAAAACTATTTAAATAAGTACATAAAAATGTTTGGTAGATTAAAAAAAATATATATAATAATAAGTGCAAATTCTACCTCTCATAAATATTGGGACACTATTATAATTAATAGTTTGTCCAAGGTTTTGCCCGAATATTTATACAATTTGTAAATATATACCTTAAGCATACGTATATTCAATATGAAATTAATAATTAAATTAGTTTATATAAATCAAGCCAAGTATAACATGTCGCGCAAAAATACAAATACAACGATTGAACAAAGAAAAATTGTAATTTCTTTGCACAAAGACAATAAAAAGTGTTAGAGAGACAGAAAAACTGATCGGACCTAAAACATCTACTGTGTGGAACATCATTCAGCGTTACCAAAAAGAAAAAGAATTGTTTCAATCCCACAAAAAGGCCGTCCTCGACTGCTCTCTGAGAGAGAGCAGCGTTATATATTAAAAGAATTAAAAAAGATCACCGACTTAGTGCTCCAAAACTTCTATGTGAAATTTTTGACATGTTCAGAGAGCAAAAAAGGAGCAGAAACTGTTCGCAGAGTGCTAAGAAAACTCGACTATCATGGTAGAATAGCCTGGAAGAATCCTTTTGTCAGTAAGATAAATCGTGCTAAGAGAGTGAAATTTGCCGAAAAATATTTTAATGAAAATAGTGAATTTTGGAATGATATACTCTAGCGATGAATCAAAATTTAATGTTTTTCAGTCAGATGGAAGGGATATGGTCTGGAGGAAAGCGAATGCTGAACTCGAAAAGAAGAATTTACAGCCAACTTTAAAGGGTTTTAAAGCTGCACCACCGGGTGGAGGTGGGTCAGTTATGGTTTGGGGCTAGATTTCCGCATCAGGATTTGGAGAATTAATGTTTGTTGATGGAGTGATGGACAAAATGGTTTATAGTAATATATTAAAAAATAATTTGAAAAAAAATGCCCAAAAATTGGGTATTTTAGGGTCTTTTAAATTCTACCAAGAGAACGACCCCAAATCTACGGCTTGGGTGATACGCCAGTGACTGTTATATAATTGCCCAAAAGTATTCCAAACCTCTCCGCAGTCTCCAGGTCTTAATCCCATTGAAGATTTATGGCAATATTTAGCTAGTGCTTTAAGTAAACGAGTAATATCTAACAAAAATGAATTAAAACGATGTTTCCTGGAAGAATGGGAAAAAAACACCACCTGAATTAACCAAAAACTTGTTTCACCTATGCCTGATCGTTTGAGGGCTATTGTAAGTCAAAAAGAGTGAAATTTGTTTATGAGTGAAATTAAATTATTACCAACCAAATATTAAATAGTAGGAGATTTTAAATATTGAACATTTAAACTCTAGAACTTCTGGTGTCCCAATATTTTTGAGAGCCTTATTTCACACTTTTTCAAAAAGTGCTACCTAACAGTTTGGAATTTCATCGATTTATACTTATATATAATTTGTACAGATGTTGCTAATGTAATTTAAAAACAAAAAAATTCCAAACTTTTGTATGTTGTTTTCATTTTCCTTTAAATCATTTTGTAATAGGTGTCCCAATATTAATGGGAGTCACTGTACGTACAAATATCTGTGCCCTTACTTTTTTTCTCTCTTTACACCATGAAAACCTTTTAGTGTGACTAGAGCATTCTGATTTTTATTTTATGCAACAGTAATGATTTTTGTGGATAATACGTGTACTTTTTTAAAAACCTAATACTATTCTTTTTAGATCATATATAATTTTTTTTTATGCTTAAACCAAACATTTGCCGGTATAAAAGAAGCTGAAAAGGATTTCGAAATCCAAAACCAACGTTTGATTGGAGTACTTTACTATTGGCTTTCATTACAGTTTTTGTATTGTTAAGTATAGAAAATGACTATATTGTTATTTAATATATAATCATTGTATATCATTATTAATAGTAACTCGGATGTCAATAGTCTACATCCTGCCTTACAAGGTGCTACAGCTTATGGCCAATTCGTTTCTAAAGTTTTAAACTCTGAAAAAGTAATTTTAATGTTTTGTTTCTTTGTTTACTAAATAATAATTGATTCTTATTCTTAATTAGTGTAGCTTATGTAGGAATTAATAAATAGTTTAACTTCAACAATTACGGTAATAAAGAATGAATATTGAACAAGAAGTATTACATAATGTGCTACTTACATTAAAAGTGATTTTTAAAAAAATGTTAAAACCACCAAAACAATCTTTTGGAACATTAGTAACAGGTATTTATGATTGAATAGCGAAAATTTGGTCGAAATAAAACCAACTCCATCTTTCAGGAATCTTAGAGATCCAGTAGTATTTAACGTGAGAATACCGATGAGGAGGGAGTATTTAGCGAGACTGCGCTCTACTGCACTGTACGTGAGATTCTACACGCGTAGGCCAAGAAGGTACATCATCGCGACAAAGAGGGTCTATTGTGGAACAAATATAATAATTAATACTAAGGGCCAGTTAAAGAGACAATCGCAGAATCCTATAAATTATTTTAAGTACTTCTTAATTTTATATAGTAACTATATATAAGGAAGCTCAACGTTGCCTTTAAGCAAACAGAAAACCGAAACTGTTTATCCACTTTCAAGGTTCTGCCAATTTTTCTTATTGAGATATTTCGATCACATTCACACAAATTTCTACCACTCATCAATTCTCTAGTTTGTTTGTACTGTTAGATTGAGAATCCTGTGAGTGCTCTGATAATCCTCAAGAAGTGACTCGTCACTTCTAACGCGAGTAGCAGTGCTGTGGCATGAAAAAAAGATTTTTCATTCAAAATCTGTATCCAACAAATTCAAAATAAAACAAAAAAGAAATAGTTCAAAAAGAAAATGACTCTCTTTATAACAGATAATTCTGGCTTAAGGAACTTTGACAATGCCGTGACAAATTAAATATGTATAAATTTAAAAACAATAACACTATTAACTATTTTGGCATCTATCTAGAACACTGATGTTTCTCACAAACTACTCTACTTCCCAAAAATACAACTTTTATTTAAAGAACTTTCCATTGATAGATAAATAAATAAATAAATAAATATATATATATATTTATATAAAATATATATAATTGTATATATATAAAACAAACTAAAAATTATCACAGAATTATATAGTACATTAGTAATAGTAGTAGATTATTATATTAAGGTAAATGCTTCGCTTGATTGGTCTTTCAACAACCAGGGATGTCCAAATATAATTCAATTCAAAAACTGCCAAATTATTCTTTTTTTAAAAAACATAAATTTAATTTTTTTTTTGTCACTACAAAGTTTATTCTTCATTTGGTTTGAATTTATGAATTGTTTGTGTTTAAAATTCTAAATTCTTGAGAAAACTCAGGGGAAAATGCTGCTAATATCGAAGTTGAGAAATTAATACTTACTATACATTAAAATAAACTATACTGATTCACTTGCTATACACCTGGGATAACCCTAATGTAGTTAGAAATAGAGAAGATTCTAGATATTCAATAAGTATAAAAAAATACAAATAAAAACCTGTAGTGAAACCTTCATACGACTGTCTCATGCTGCTAATTTTAAAACTATAATTTACTATTTCTTACAGAAATGAATGTTTATACAATAAAAAATTATTTCAGAGAGCACCGACACGCTCTAGTCATCCCTACACGCCTATCACAACCAATGAAATCAGAAAAAAAAAGTGAGAAGTTCAAAGGAATTTATTTTAATGTTAAAATAGCCAAAAAAAGTTCAGGGAAGTCTTACTTCATAATTAAGAAAAATAACTAATATTCTTCTAACAAAATTTTTGCCATACATTATTTTATTTTATTTTTTTTCTTAAGCTGTTGTGAGAATAGCATTTGCGTCGCGAGAGTAATTTTGACGCTCGCTTTGTTAACTTACGTGGTCCACCGTTAGTGATTCTAAGGTCCCATGTAAATAATTTTGAAACCCGGCGTGATTCTGGGGCCCGCTGTATGTAACATTGAAACCTAATGTGTGCTATTCTAAGGCTTGTCATTTGAAGACAGAAACATGGCTGAGATGGAAATATATTACGTTTCAAAGTTGGTCCAAAAAATTATTAGACCTGGCCTGGTGTTGAAAATTTAGTATTTTGAAAAGGTTCTAGAAGTAAAATCACTAACCTTTCTTCATAAAGGATTGTTAATGTGCAATCAAAAACAACATAACTCAACAGATAAATGTATAATAAATAAATAACCCCAACAGAATCTACTAAAATGTTTGAACTGCCTGTATACTGGAATATGAAAATAACTATAGCTTTTTTGAAGAGAATTAGTAGGTGGGAAAATGTTTGTCAAGGAGCACTTCCCCAGGTGACATTTTTGAGCAAAACCTCTGTATAGTTCTACTGGTAACCGCAAAAATAAAAAATAAATTTTTAATTTTTACAATTTTTATAAACCGACAGGAGTTTTAAAATAAGCATATTTTCTCACCCACGGGACCTCAAAACAAGTATTTCTGGTATGACTCTCAAATTAAGCAGTCACAAAAAGTAAAAATACTTGAGTGTACCTATAATTACTGTTACTGCAAATTGTTTAATGCGAAAAGAAGCCCAGCTGAAAGCAACGATCAAATTTGTCAACTACTTTTATAATAATAAGCATTTAAAACAACTATTATTTCTAAACAAATGCTAAGACATTTTTTATTTATTGGTCGGTCATTAATTTTCTAAACTGTTCTAAAATTTTCTTTAAATTAATAATTTATTCAATAGGTATAAGTAAATTGGCACATTGTATTTATATTTAAAAATATACGTAGGTATCAAATTTAGAGAACTTTTTTGTTAGTTTTGATTATTTCATAGTCCTTACCTTCTCGTTTAAAAAGAAACAAAGCAAAAATACAGAAATTAGTATTTGCATCGTAAAAGTTTAAAGAAAAAAAAATCATACAAATGAGACAAATTGAATTCAAACATAATTGTAATGAGACAACTTGTTCCATTTTCAACTAAATAGTTTTCGTCCCTCATTTTCTTGGCAATGATTAGATCAAAAGCAGTGACTAAAGATATTCTTCAATCACATGTGACAAAAAGCAAAACCAGCTAGTCCAGCTTCTGGTTTTTTGAACCGACTATTACCTTCAACACCTGATACACAATTTTAAATCACAAATTATTCATTGATCCAATAGTTTAAAATCTCTCATCAATGAAGTTTTTTAAAAAAAAAAAAAAAAAAGAAAAAGAAGACAGGTGGTTCTATTAACTTCATGGACAAAAATTCTTTTGGGTATGATGTTAACAAACGCATGATCACTCATTGGAGAGTGTCGTGTTTTTCCTTTATATTTTGTACTTTTAAGAAATCATTCAATTATGAGCTTTTTAGCAAACCAGGACTGTTTCCTATTTTTTCTAGTTTTACTTTTAAACACTACTAGAAAAAAAACAAAAAAAACTGTGATCAGCCGCTGAAGCTACACAGGATCAATGGAAATTGGAAGAGATGTCATTAAACAGTGCACAGTTCAAAAATATAACGATAAGATGTAGTAAGAAAGTCAAGTTCATAGTGGTCATGAAGTGTAGCTGATAAGCACGGACGGTAAACTGCCGAGACAAATCCAACCTCAAGTACTCACGCATATGCATCAGAACTACGACTAACACATTTTAAAGAATCGTATATATTGGATAGTGCCACAAGAACGTCTACCTCAACAGGCACACCAAAAAAAGGATATTTACTTTTAAAAAATCTGAATCATGTGAAGGCCGAATTTCTACTAAAAGAATAATGACAAGTGATGAGAAGGTAAGGAGTATAAATGAGAAGTTACAATGTTCAAACGGCGTTTTCAGTTGATGAAAGATAACAATTTGAGAAAATGCTGACGTAATTTTTAGGAACCATAATGGTAATTCAAAATTCGATGAATCTACATAAATTACCGCCTTTGTTACCAGCAAGTTGATAGCAAGTAAATAAGACTCTAGCTATGGTACAATCGTGAACAAGTTTTGTTCCAATAATCTAACCACACATCTCACGTCACTCAAGAAAAATTTCAATAACATGATTGCAATGTACTTATTTTACATCAAGCTACTTAACAGACTTTGCTCCATAATGTTAAAATTTGTTACGGCCCTAGGTATCACCAACTTCACCCAGGTAAAAACTAGACTTTAAGAGTGTTATGATCCCAAACTAACGATTGTTGGTTGTGAGGAATCCACAACTGGAAGCATGATGATGCTTTCATTAGGACAGTCAATCTAAATAGGCCTATGGTTCGTCCACGAATCTTAAAAGCGTACATCCACCATCATTATTTATTATACATCCACTAAAAGTGCTTTTTAAGTGAATACTATCCTGATGGAGATCAATATATTGATGACGTAACTTAGCTGTTGCAGCTCGACAGTGGATAAAAACAACAATCAATCGATTGACAAAAATAGATAAATAAAATACAAATAAATATTCCAAAACTATTTATGAGAAGAATTCCGACAAAGAATTTTATGACTACCATACACGTCGAATTATGTTGCAAAGTACACCTCTTTGCTTTCCATTTCCTCTTTTAATGAAATATTTCCATGTACAGCTAATTGGGTTCATCATATTATACGATAAAATCTACTCCCGAGTTTTAAATACAATTGAGGCATAAAATATATTCTCAATAACTCGCTAATTTTCTAATTCTTATTGCAGTTGCAGAACGAATAGAGAAGATAATGTTCAACACTAGCTAGCTTTACTTCTCGAGCAATTATACTATCTATTTTAAATTTAAAATATGCAATCAATAGTTATAGTAACTTAGAATTAGGTAAGCGAGTTTTATGTCACTTGTAATTAATATGTTCATGAAATGTGTGGTTACATTTCATGCAGTTCCAAGTTTACATAAAGTAATACCTCATTTGCATTATATTATTACATTTATCGCGCAAATATGTACATCAACCGCAATAGTTTGTTAACACATCTGTACTTACACCACATTTAATTTACCATAATTATCATTTCGCAATTGAAATTATTTCTGTTTGCAGTATTGCTGGACAAAAATGTTTTTCCCCAGAACATTAAACTGAACTTTCTGAATTTTCGAGAGAGAAATAACTGAATTTCAAGATATAAGGACTTCATTATTGCTTTTATAGGGTGAAGTAATTTTATGTGTTTGTAAAAAAGAAGTCTCGACATTGTTTTAAGTTTCCGTCGATACCAGCCAGTGACGAATGTTGGAGAATAGGTGTGAAAAAAGAACAACTTAATGCAATTATTACAATTGTAATGTTAAATTTTCTTACACTACTGTGTTTCCTTCTGCTAAATACGCAACTGCTTCTCTTACAGCTACAGAAGGATCCGAGCAATAGCACTGTAGTTCAACAATTAGAATACCATCCCAAATCATTTGAAATTAATATAACAGGTTCTTAAAGAACTAAGACCTTCTCTTCACACACTCACTCATTTTCGGGTAAAGAGCATATGTTACAAACAAGTTTCCCGCTTTCAGAAAACCTCAAGACATGCATCCCCGATGAAAACTAAATTCCGAAAATTAGAAACTAATACTTCCTTACAATAAAAGAATGTAAAAATGCCAGCAGTACAAGATTAAAAAAAAAAAAAAAAAAAAAAAAAAAAAAAAAAAAAAAAAAAAAAAAAAAAAAAAAAAAAACCACAATTATCCTAAACATTTAACTTTATCTGAAACTGAACAAGGATTCCAATTTTTCTGCTGAAGTCATAATAGTTGTATTTCAATTGACTGTTTCAATGATTATTTTTTGTTTTGTTTTACAATAAAAGCTAAAAACAAAAAAATAGAAATAAATAAATGTTAAAGAAGTTTGAATGAGCAATACATAAACAGATAAATCCTAATAATAAAATCGTTGGCATCCATTCGAAACAGTCAGTAAGAAAATCAACAAATTTTATGTATGTGAATATCTTTAAAGAAAAGTATGTATATAACAAAAAGTACAAAAACAAAGTAGTTTAGTATGTAAAAAAAATACATAAAGTGGAATAGTTTTTTGTTGTTTTTTATAAACCAATTATTTATTTATATTTTCTTACTAATTAAAAAATCTTTTAAACATTTTTGTATTTTTGAAATAGAATATTAATCCTGCACGATTCAACGATCAATGTAACACCTTTAGTGCTCCACTTCTATAAAGATAAAATTACATTTTTATGAAATTTGTCTTTATTTACAGAAATGAAGTGCTGAAGATGACGTATTGATTTTGAAACGTCTAAGATGAAATATTATATGTAAAAAAATACTAAATAATAATGAGAGCAAAAATTTATCTAAGTATTTTTAGTAACAAGAAAATATAAAGTGGAATGTACAAAAATGTTGAATAATTTTTTATTAAATGAGCAATACATAAACAGATAAATCCTAATGATAAAATCGTTGGCGTCCATTCGAAACAGTCCAGTAAGAAAATCAACAAATTTTATGTATGTTTTTTTTTTAATATGTAGGGGAAACTATATTCTACTTGTATTCTTATGCACTCGTTTTTGCTAAAATGGTTGATTACAAAGTGTAATTTCAACCATCAAAAAACTTCAAGCAATGTACAAAATAAAGAAATAATGTACAGCTGTTATCAAAATCCTTTATTTTAATTATTTAAATACTCTGAACAAGTTTAAGGCAAAAGGGTGGACTTCAGACATTTATAAATATTATATTATTATACTTTCAATCTCACAATTACATATATATAAGTATTTTTTAATCGGCAAAGTGTGAAAGATACTAAGCCAACAAAACAAACAAAAAAAAATTAATGATTCAAAAATCTCCTTATTCCTACATTTTAAGTCTAAAAATGAAATCAGCCACGTTAAAGTTGTCTGAGAGCTAAAAAACATTTCTAAACCGACAAAAAATCACTAAATAAACCTTTTCAAATAAAATTTCTGATACAAGGTTTAATCTCATTAAAATGATACCTTGCTAATAAACATACTTGAATTTGAAACAAAACTTTTTCTTTTTTTCCTATCCCGCGACAAAGGCGTTAAGCCATTTCTTGTCGCAGCCCAATATCTTTCATACATAGTAGTCATGCCCTGTATTGCCGGGCACTCGTTCAAATGCTTAAAAATCATTTCGCCGTTATTGCACAATGGGCAAATCGGCGAGCTCCTAATACCTATTTTGTGGAGGTGTGCTTGTGTAATTTCCCCTTTATGTGGTTACCTATAACTCTTTAAGCCGATGCGTAACACATTGCGTGGTCGGGCTGATCACATTGACTTTCCTGCTTCGCAAGGTTATCGGCCTGCTCGTTCCCTGGTAATCTACAATGTGCCGGAATCCTCTGGAAAGTCAGGTGCTTCCCTTCTGTAAGTACCTTTCCAACCATTTCCTGGCACGTTCTTACATCAGCGGAAATTCCTCTCTGAGCTCCCGTTACGGCTATTAACGCAGCCTGGGAGTCACTGACAAACACTACTCGGTCCAATTTCCTTTCAACCACGTCTTTTAGACCTATCAGGATAGCCCGGATCTCCCCATCGAAATTAGATGCCCACGTTCCAACAGGTTCTGAGAACTGGAAGTTGATACCATACACTCCAGCTCCCGCATTTTTAGTGGCACCTTCTGCTGAATCGTCGGTATAGATGTGGGTCCAAGGAGGAGATGGATAGCATTCTCCAGCCATTTCAAGGGCTAGAGCTCTCAACTCGGTCTCACTGTTGACGCCTTTTTTGAAACAAAACTAGGATGTATTAAATGAAAATTTACGGTTAATATTGAGAAAGCTCTTGGAAAGGGATGAGCAATGCCAGAAAAGTAAGTAGCATGTCTTACTTATATCGTTTTAAAATATAATATTGCCGGCTTCGTATGCTCATCCACCTTCTGAGAGGTAGAAAAAATGCTTTCACTTTCATAGCCTGTAGCATCTCAGTGAAACTAACAGATATGCGAAACTTTGAGGGGACAAGTCAAATTTTCTCCAAAGCCAAATTCTAAAATCAACTTTGAATAAGATAAGTTCCTATTTATTTGAACAAGGTTTAATCTGACTGAAATACTGAATTTTTGTGTTAAATTTAACATTTTTCGAATCAAATTAAACCTTAGTTCCTATGCATTAAACTTTTAAACAGTCAAATTCAATGAAAAAAGTATTATTTGGTCGAATGAAGATTTAATTTTACTGAAGAAAGTATAATTTTCAATGTACATTTTTGTTATTCATACCTACTATTAATTGGAATAGCGTATCGAAAATCATTCTGATTCAAAAAAGATTTTAATTAAATGAAAAAACAAAAAAATTAGAAAACATATTTTGCAGTATTGCGTAGAACTATAATTGGACCTATTCATTATTTACAGCGCTGAAGATCTCACGCCAGCAGATGAACTCCCGTCTGAATTACTGAAGAAAAAATGTTCTATGTAGCATCTTTAGAAAGAGTGAGGAGAACAGTGAATACCAGAGCAGAGTAAAGAGCACAAAGCCCCTGTAAGGACTGTAGTGGCGAAAACATCTCCATCACAAGGCTGCCAAAGGATATGTCCAAAAATAAATGTAACGAGAGCACTAGGATGGCTGTAAATTCGAGAACATCTTCGCTGGTTGGAAATTTACAGAGCGCAAGAAAAATACAAGAGAGCGCTTTAGATACATAGGCGTTTAAAGGTCAGGTATTTGTGAAGGTCACCCACTTGCCTGCAAAATATAGAGGATGATCTCGCCGTTTGGGACTTGAGAAATAGAAGGATAAAGACAAACGATCGCTTAGGAAAAATGGAATATTTTAAATGCAGGGTCAATCCTTCACAATGGATTGTAAGCACAACAGAGTATTCCCCCCCCCCCCATAGAGCATTGTTTGAGAAATATTCCCTGTGTCGTTAAATAATAACCAACGAATACTAGCAGATCTGAATCTGAGGTCCATTAAATGCTGTTAAAAGGATGATAGTTTCACGCACTTCCCGAAACAAGTTTTTAAAGATACTTTTCATTACAAAGGTTATTTTTATTTAGATTCACTGTTCTAATAAAGATATACAAAAAAATACAAAGAAATGAGAACAATATGACAAAATATTTTAAAACTAAAGAATTTAAAAAGAACAAAAAAAGCATAAAAAATTGCTCATGAATCTGTACACGATCACAGAACACTTTGTACCTGGAAAATACTTTTTCTTTATATTTTATTTATATCTTCTACAATAAACTTTATTTTTTTTGTTGTAAATATTAGGCCACAAAAATGTATTTCTAAAAAACAATATTTACATACTTCTATGTAGATACATACAATAAAATAAAGTCCTGAATTAGAGCTTTTTAAATTAAAATATATATATATATATAGTTTGTAAACATTACGAAACAAAATGATTTAAGAATAGTTAAAAGAGTGGCACACAGAAATATAACTTATTCTATATTATCACAGGAAAGTACTATGTATGGCAATTCTTTCTTTAAATTAATTTTATTCAATTAACATGAACATCTTTAAAATTTATAAAACAGTATATATCTCAATTTGAAAGGGCACAATTAGGGATCACAAATAATGAGTTAATTTATAATTTGAAGAACTTATATAGATTGATTTCTGCGTAAAATTAAAACATTTCAAGGTTTTTCTTAAGAAAATTAACCAAAACCCCTAAGTTTTCCTTCCTTTTTTTCAATGATTCATATTCTGTTTCCCACTGACATACATTTTGGCGACGTATTGCTGCAATTCAATTAGCTACTTTCAACCTTTTTTAAGAGTACACTTGCATTGCGGCTTAATTTTTTTGCTACCATGGCAGTGTAATGTATGTATTTATCACAAGTTGATAATGTAATAGATTATAATAGATTTGCCGATTTTCAAAATATCTTAGTGACACAAACAATTAGGTACTCTGCATCCCTTAACCGTAAGGCTTAAGAGGAGAAATGCTGGCTAGTACTATGTTTTCGATGGTAGCAGGGTACTGCTAGTACCCTGCCCAGATACTATACTCTTGTGCTCTCACCCTTGAGTCAGGACGAGGTAATTCTTTTATAGCACTCGCTGCAAATATATTTCCCTAAAGAAATCATAGGAAGTGGGAAAATCTAGGAACATATTTTGCTACAATCCACGAAAAATTTCCTAGCTGCTAAGCCCTCTCTCGATAATAGCCTTGCAATCGATCTTTACATATATTGACTCTTCCACTACTATACCCACTAAAAACTACAAGATGATTCCTAATGTTAGGTGATGGTCTTGGTATCAGAAGCCATCCGCAAGTCAACAGTGCCCCGCGAGGAAACCATAGAGCGGTCGCTTATACCGAAAAAGGAATTTCGTTCTATCAAAAATGTTTATATTAAAAAGAATTAAATTAAATTAAAAAAAATAAATGCAATATTGCAAATCATATTTCTGAAAGGATCAACTTGTTTTTTGTTGATCTTCTGAACTTCGGGCTTGATTATTCAATGCTCCCTAACTTTGTCCTTTCATTAGTTAAACCTTGCCTACGCACGAACTATAAAACCAATGTTTAATAATAATAATAATAATAAAAAAAAAAAAATCTGTTGATATAAATTTAATAAACAATAGCAAAACAATTTTTATGAATATTTCATTTCGTTGATTACTGTGTCATACAATTAAAATTTAAGAAATAAAAATACTAATGAAAATAAAAACAAAAAAAAGCCCCTATAAAATTTCTGCCTATAAAAACAGCTACTATATTTAATTTTTTTGATTTATTTTTTAATTATTTCTTACAGTATAATTTCAATTCTCTCACACATTAAGAAAATTTAAAAATCCAGTTCACATATCACTGGCTCCTACCTACAGATAGTTTTTTGTTACACCATCATTCATTCTTATAAGTTCTTTTTTATGAAAAAAGCGTACATTGTTAGATACAGCAGTAAAAAATTCTAATTTAATTTTAACATTTAGAAATTTTTTTTTGTTTAAAATTTTCTCTTTTATTTTACTTTTACATAGATAAGTTTTTTATATTACAAAATGTTTAAAAACATTTAAATAGCATATAATGAAGAGTGGAGCGTTAACAACGCATTTTAAAATCAGTTCTCACTTGGCGTCTTCAGCCTAAGGTGTCCGTTCTCTAAAGGTGTCCACACATAAAAAAAAGGAGAAGCTTCGGTAGAAAATCAACAAAAATACCTAATGTAAAAACCGTAGGTCATCTTGTTTTTAAAATTTACTTCTTTAGTAAATGAGAGAAGACAGTTCCATGCCACAATCTTGAAACGCAAGAATCCTATTCATTTAATCGATCAAAATCGGTACGATCCTTGCTTAAGTACGAGACTTACGATCGAAGTCTTCTTTAACTCTATAGTTGTCAACTTCAATCCAAGCTCGTGTATTGTAATTGACTCATACAGCTTTTTTTTTTAATTTTAGTATGGGGAAATTAAGTAATTTTCAAATTAAATCACTTTAACGGACTGTAAATACTCCGATAATGAATTTTAACTTCGGGACTTGCTAATGTTATTTCTTGTTGACTTATCATTGCTGACAATCGTACTAACGGCGCAATAAACGTATCTACAACCTTCAAATTTACGCAGGCTACGACTATGACTTTGCAAGGCCTTCTATTTTGGACCAAGAATTTCTTTGGCCTCCGGAATCTCAGGTCCGGTATTAGGTTACTTATGAGGGAAGAAACGAAATGCTAGTCACTTTTGAGTGAATATGGATGTTTAATGTTTCTTATTATCTTAAAAAAAAAAGGTTAATTCTCACTTAATTGTCAAAACTTTGTTAATAGACTTAGTGGACTATGATAAAAAAAGCCATCTTTGTCAAAGTTAAAGAGAACCTTTTCTTAAATCTTTACTATTCTTGCTTCTTGTGTTTGTCATTATTTATTTATGTTTTTGAATTTTGTAGCGATATTAAATTAAAATAAATAAATTAAATAAATTCACTTGGAGGATTAGAGATTAGCTATGCTGTTAGCTTATTGGATTCCCACGCGGAGATCCCAGGTTCGAATTCACTTGCTGGCCCTGAGATTTTCTCTTCCTAGGAGCTTCTTACAGCTCACTGTCAGGTGATTGACAGTGTTGTCCGTAACGAGAGAACACTGTCCGGAGGCTGGCAGTGCATTGAAAAAAGCTCCGGGCGCCAATAGTCTCAGATGATGTAGCGCCTTAAATCAAAAATAAAAAATGAATAAAAAAATAAACTAAAAATATAAACACATCTTGTGGTTAGACATACAAAAATTTTTATTCTATAAGAGCATAACCAGAGTAACTAAATAAGGCTAAAAATTGTACGGGGCATGAAAGAAGCGCATGAGACGCTAAGTACAAACTGACTTATGCAATAACGGATTATGGATACATTAAGGTTAGATAAGATTTTACGAGTGATTACCACAAAGCCTACGTCATCGAGAAACTCAAGGTCAATTGTGGAGCCCGATCATAAGAGCACCTCTTCCATTCCTTTATGCCTTATTAGACTTGAAGTCTGGTGTGAGGCTCCAGGTCCTGGATTTTTTCCCGGAGAACCAAACTCTGAGCCAACCACCCCTTCTCTTCTCAGGTGGACGACACGCTTAATTTTACTTATGGTATGTTGAAAAGTCTAAAGCTCCACTGATTCAAACTAAAAAATACGTACACCAGAGGTGGAGCCAAGCAAAAGACAAAATTTATGGCTGGAAAATATGAGAAAATAAATTTGAAATGTCCACAAAAATGCATGTTGATTAATCTAAATTCAGATCGCAATCTGACCAACCAAATATTATTCTAAAAAAGAATTTTTGGCACAAAGATTTTTAATTTCTAATTAGAACTAAAAGAGTGCTGTCGCACGTAACAGAAAAGGAAAGTACAAAGCGGAACGTGATATTAACTTTTCACCGACACATCAACATAATCAAACAGGCCAAATCTCTTTGATTAGCGAAGTTAGGTCAAAGTGTCATGAATAACGTACTATGATTCGAAAATTTTCAACAGCTAAAAAACGGAATATTTGTGTCACTGAGCATAATTTTAAGGCTGAGCATTGGTGTTGGTTCTCACTTCCGAGAGGCTGCTTGGAGCCTTATACAGAAAGAACACAAAATTTCATTGTTATATGTTCTTTATGACCATATATCTAAAAACATTTTTTTCCCCCCCTTATTTATTAATCACCTATTTTACATACCAATTACTTCACAAATATCAGATTCAACTGTATAATATTTATAACTACATAACTATTAACAAATCAACTTCTATTTTTCCGCACACACATTTAAAAAAACACACACAGCACATAAGTTACTTAACCGATTAACCGGGGCTCGCTAATGCTTCCTAGAAAGAAATGCTTCTTTGGAAGAGGGGGCAGGCCACAAATGTTGACCGTTCTCTCTTGCGTCACTCGACGATTCATTCTTCTGATAAATTGGTTGGTGTTGATATTATTTTTACCAGCTTCCTCGGCATAAAATTTTATGATACTTTGACATAATATGACCACACGACACACCAAATAATAATAGCTTTATATATACACAAAGTAAAAAAGTAAAGTAACGTAATGCTTATTTTTCCAGGTCTAACCACCAAATTAGGTGTCGTGGACGGAGGCGACTAACAAACATACTTTACTAGTACTCTTGAGAGCCATTAAAAATAATCTAAGGCCTGGTCTGGGAATTGAACCCAGTACCACACTTCTTAGCTTTGCGGGTCTCGCCTCTAAACGCTCGGCTAAAGTGGCGCCTCATATATATACTTATATAAAATAGCATGAAACACCTAGTTTAAAATAAAACAAAAACGCCCCACTCTTATTTTGCTATAAATATCATCAATAAAATACTTCTTATATTAATATTTGCAATAAAGTTATCTTTTAGCAGCAATATATATATATTTGTATAAGAAAGAACACAAAATTTCATTGTTACATTTTCTTTATGAACATATATCTAAAATAATTTTTTTGTCTTCCCATATTTATAAATCGCCTTTTTTTACATACCAATTAATACCAGACTCTTCAATAGTAAAATGTTAATAACTATGTAATTATTAACAAATCAACCTCTATTTTTCCACGCACACACATATTTAAAAAAAACGTATCTGTGTTCATTATGTAATATACTAGCATTCACGTAATTTTATTGTTTGTTTGTTCGTGTTCGCAACATACTAGGATACACAGATTTGTGACAAAAATTAAAAATAAAGATATGAAGAGTGTGCAAAAACAAATGAACAATATATTAAAAAAAAAAAATGCCAAAGGAAAATATTTTTTGAAACAACCCTGCCATAAATATTATACAAAAGTTCAATCGAGGTTTGCTTTCATGTTGACCACACACCTGCAATCCGTTTTCTTTTTTTAAAAGGAGTGTCAACATTGGCGCCTGAAGCCTGTTTCGGTCACTTCCGGATTCCGGACAGTGTTCTCTCGTTAGTGTTCTCCTCGAGGGAATCCAGAGCCCTAACCACTGAGAAAATACCTTCCCTACTTTTTAGTTAAGCTTAAAAAGTCCTATTAGAAGAATCCCTACTTAGGAAATTAAAAAACTGGTGTTGGGAGATAAGCATCTCACAAAGTTCATATGAAACTTGTTAAAATCCACAAAAAAATGGGTGCTTATCGGACATATTCACACTCGCTCTAAAGCGAAGTAGAGCGGGGCAGTTCTTGAAGTTCGGATGCAATATTACACCGATTTTTCCAGCAAGTCTATATTTTACGTTACAAAAGTCCGCAAAAGTGAGAGACAGAGAGAAAAAAATAACTACAAAAAAAGTAATGTATGCGCAGGACTGCTCTAGAAAAACAAAGGAAATGTGGAGTTAAAGCAGGGCATCACTCGAATTAAGGAACGTTTCATGAGAAGTCAACAATTACGAGGCCTCAGAAATATATTGTGTGAATCTGAGATAGATAAGACCGTGTCTCAATTACCTAGTATTGCAAAAAAAAAAATCCCTTTGTTTTCGATTAGAGTTTAACAGCCATTGAACCGATTACTTGATTTATTTTAAAAACCTCGTGAGCAAAATGTAGGGAAAACATCTGTTTAAATCCTATTTAATTTAGAGGAAAAGTAAAAACATGGAATATCAAGCAGTAGAAAATTTCCGCCATAACTATTAGAACCAGATTCGATGATAGCAATGATTATGTATGCAATGATTATACGGATTATCTGTGCAGTTAATGGAAAATTATTTTCTCTATGTGCTGAGTCAACTTTTGATGCTAAGTTATTATTATCATCACAGGCAGCTGTTATCAAAACATACCTAAGGCATTTTTTTTTTTATATACAGGGTGACTAGAGTTATATGCTACACACACTTTTTTTTTACGGCGGGAAATTTCGAAAAAATAAAAAACACGTATTTAATCATTTTTAGTCTAGTTTATTTTCAGTGATTGACCCATTTTTTTTAAATTCCTGTATCTCGAAATACAGCATCCAACTTTGTTTTTTCAAATGGAACGTTATATTTTTTGTTGCATATTTTTATAGTATTTGAGCTCCTAAAAACAACAAAAAAAAACATTTTTTGAAATCGGTTAGGTTTTTCAAAAGTTATGGCAATTTAAAATATGGAAAACAAATTTCAGTTTATTGTCAAAATTACGTAATTTTTTTTTAAGAATTTGTTCAAACTGGGCACAATCAACGGATCTTGACTTCGCTACCATAAGTGCTGCAACAAGCAAAGCGTGGGAGTCCAGAGTTTTGGCTTGCCTAACCGTTGGTTGTGCCCAGTTTGAACAGATTCTTTAAAAAAAATAACGTAATTTTGGCAGTAAACTGAAATTTGTTTTTCATATTTTAAATTACCATAACTTTTGAAAAAACTAACCGATTTCAAAAAAAAAAAATATTTTTGTTTTTAGGAGCTCCAATATTATAAAAATATGCAAAAAAGAATATAACGTTCCATTTGAAAAAAAAAGTTGGATGCTGTATCTCGAGATATCGGGGTTTAAAAAATGGCTCAATCACAGAAAATAAACTAGACTAAAAATGATTAAATACGTGTTTTTTATTTTTTCGAAATTTCCCGCCGTAAAAAAAAGTGGGTGGAGCATATAACTCTGGTCACCCTGTATATATATTTTTTCTTCCTAGTTTAGATATTTTTTATTTTTATTTTTTGTATTCAAGTGTCCAATTTTTCGAAATAATCAGTACTGAACTTAAACCTTATTGATGAACTAGACTATATTCCGTTTCTGAGGTAACTGAAGTTAAAGAAGTTTATTAATTTTAAATTTGTATAAAAATTACAAGTGAAAATAGTTCAACATTAGAACAAATTCTTATTCCAAAATTCTTCCATATTTCATCAGGAAAAAAATAACAAATACAAACAAAAAAAGTTTACTTAATGTTCAATTATAAATTTTGAAAATTTATAAAACCTAATAAGAAGTTGCCCATTGTTTTATTTATCAGTAGTATATAACTTAATTTTTGATCATTTCACTTTATATAAAAAAAAACGAAACCATTTCTTTGACCTTAACGTATTACTTTTAAAATTGAATATAATGTTATAAGTCCTAAATAATACGAAAAATACCAGATCATTATTTTATTCTTTTCTCACACATATGTCATGCAAAAAAGATTGAGTCCCAATTATTATAAAAATGCAATAATAAATAAAATCCATCCCACAAAAAGGTTCAATAATTTCATGTATAAAATTAACTTTTAGGTTACACCTAAAAAATATAGTTACATTAAATAATTTTCAATAACATACTTTTAAAAATATATTTTTAAATAATATAAAAAAACCAAAATAGTTATAAAATACATTTTTTTAAATTAAAAAATGTGTTGTTCAACATATCGATTGTTTAAATCTCTGCTTAAGCGAGAGTAATTTCTCTAGATAAGTTCATTTTTTGTTCAGCAGTTCAAATATATTTGATAAGAAGGTGTACTTAGATATAAACTGGCATTTCAAATAGAGAGACCAAATTACTTATAATGTGCTTATGTGAAGAGGCATTTGAAAGAAGCATGGCTTTTCTTTTCACACTTTGTTTTAGTGAAAAACAAAAAAAATTATTTTAACCCAACTGAACGATTTTCCAATTTGAATTAAAAACCAATTTAGTTAAAAAATATTGTGTGAAACAATCCAAGATTGACCTTCTTTTACTGCAATCTCAGTTCAATTCGTTATAGTAAACGTAAGATTGCAAATGTTCCTCCCTCAGTTAAAGAAATGGCGAGAAGTGAGTGTACTACTGATCAGTCAGCACAAAACATATTTTCTAAACATGATGCAACCACCTGCCAGTTTTCCGTTTCGGTCAATTTCGAAATTTAATTGTTGGATCAATGCCTGAGAACACGGAATTCAGCTTAAGTGACATATTACCTAATGGCTGCAGATTAGCTATACTAAACATCGCATTATCAATTTTGAGATACCTTTTTTAATTAAATTTTAATTTATTTCGTAAAATTTATAGTAAATTTATGTTGCATCAATATTTTCGTGTTCAAATTTTATTCTTCATCAACTTTATTTAAGGATGTCCCACGAGCTACCACATTTTTAATGTATACCCTCCTAGTTATAAAAGTTACCGACCCTTGCTCCAAAGGTTTGAGATACAAATAGCGCATATCTTCATAGGAAATAATTATTTTCAGTTTCACTTTATGATTTAGTTATCATTTTTCTTTAATGTTTATTAGTTATGTATACATTGACCGAATAATTTTTTTTTTCTAGTTTCACTTCTTCTTTGACTTTTAATCAAATGTCATTTTATTTGCAATATAGAAGATTTAGAAGTACTATAGCTATATAATAGTCTATAGCTATTCAATCACAAATTTATTAACGGCAACGCAGTATATACGATTTTCGTTTAGAATGTCATTTGTAATTACAATATAGTAAGTAAAGTTTGCATTTGTAAGATGATGTCAGTGAATTATTGGCTGAATTTGAAGCAAAGATGCTTTTTAATAAATTAACTGCGGGAAAATTTTGGACAAATATAAATAATACGCAAAAATATCCAAAACTTTGTAATGAAGCTTTTCCTTTTTTAATTGCATTCCCAAGCTCCGTATATGGTTGAATTTGGCTTTAGTCACGTTAATTTTATTTTAACAATGCAGAGAAATAAATTGAATGTGGACCCCGAGGCGATTTAAAACTGAAACTAATTTCGAACCAAGCGTCATCAACCACATCCTTCTTGTTGACTTATGTAAAAATTTGATTTTGTCAATATAAAATTCCCAAAGAACCTTTTTTAATGTCCAGGGAAGCTCAGTTACAACAGTTACTACTGTTGAAATTTAAAGATTCCATTTTTCAAAATCTACATCCTTATTCAACAAAACTTATACGGAAATTAAAAAAAAAATCATCTAAATAAAAAAAGAGGAAGATAAATGGTTATCAAAAAAACCAACTCCTCTAAACAGCTTATACGAGAAAGATGCTGCAAATTTCAAGCGTTTTAAATCGAATATTTCTTTAGAAAATGCCTCGTTTATTATCTGATTACCACCTTCTTTTATAACAATGATTCAGAAATAAAAGAATTACATATCTCTCTTTCCACTTAGTATTCAAGAATTACATACAATTACAATTACATATCTCTCTTTAGCTCAAGTATTTGAGAATTATCTTGACCCAATACAGCTTTTCTAAGAGGTTCAAATATTTCCCGAACCAAATTAACGTGCTTATTCACAGAGAAATGTTTTAATTACTAAAAAAATGAGGTAATGATATAACAATATTCTATACCCTTCAAGAAACGGTTTGTGTGATGAAGAATTAGGTGCTGATATGTAGATATACAATAGATTCAAAAATAAAAATTGCAGATCTACAACTTTTTTATTTAAAATAGAATAATCATCAAAAATAATTAAATAAAGAATGAAACATAAATTGAATCACACTAATAATAGTTGCAGTTGCGAGTAGAGACCGTGGTTGCTCCTATTGAGACATGCCATTGTAGGGTTGATTTAAAGACGTGGTCTGTACACCTGCCTGGTTAGTGCCAAGTGCCATGCGCTGCATCTGTCTGATCACCGTGGTCGCGTGGTATGCTTGCTGTACAATACAAATTCACACGTTTCTTATTACACTCATTCCTAAAGAGTGAGTGGGGCAAAATGTCACTTAACAGTTGATTTTTTTTTCTTATTTATTTTTTGTTAAATATTATTATGAGGAGGAGTTGGTAGATTGAGAGTTGTGCCTGGATGCCGTGAGAAGTCTGATGACCGTCGCAGCGTGGTATGCTTTCTGAACAACATAAATCACATATGCTTCTTACTAAAATAATCATATTTATCCCGTGGAATACACATGCATTTAGAAATCATTGATAAAGAAAAATAGAATACAAATAAAGAGAATGTCCGTCAGAAAAGAGAAAATGTCATATTTTTAGCCAGGCTGAGAAGAATTTGATAAAGGACGTAAAATAAAACTATTTTAATTGCTCAGAGAACGCACCCGAATGTGTGGGAAGGTGGTTTTTAAAATTTCAATCTCTGTGTCGCTGATAAAAGTTTCCTACGAAAATTATTCAAAATATAAATACCTATTAACCTCCTTTATTTTTTTTTTAAAAAAAAACAACAAACAAACAAAACCAAAAAACCCAGTTTAAAAAGATAAGTGTAAAGGTTGATAAAAGGTCAGCAGTACCTTTTATCACAATCATATATAAGCAATCCACTAGGCATAAACATTTGAAAATAAGAATCCCTTTGTAAATTTAATAATTGATTTCATTTAATTGATGTTACTGAATTAATTTGCATTATATTTTTAAAACTTATTAGATTTCATGAACCCTAACAACACCTATCCTAAGGAATGCACAGCATCGGGCTCCATACAAGGCACATCACATCAACATAAAAATATAAATAGAACATTTCTTTCATGAAAATCGGCTCATGCGTCGAAAATTTTACCCAATCGCAATACTTTTTATTAATTAGATGTAAGAGCAGAATAACACTTTGAAGTTATGTAGACAAACCCCATACTGTTTATCCTGCCAAATTTGAAACAGGTCAGACTAAAATTTAGAGAGTTAAAGACCCCTCATATTGGGGGGAGGATTTCTCTCTTAAAAAAAGTACATTGTCGGGACCTCCAGAAAGCTCATTCATATACATAGAATTTCGAATCAAATGGCATTTAATAAATGAAAATCTATTCACGCGTTGAAATACTTCGTTTAAAACATACGATTGCAATACTTCTTCTTGATAGGAATAATAGGACCAAACTTAAGCATAAATAGAGAATATTTATCCTGATATAAGGAATTTCAGCAGAATCAGCTCAAGATTTACAGAGTTTATTAATATTAATTTTTGAGGGGATCCTACTATAATAAAAGTTGGGTGTTTTTCAACGTGACGCTTTTTCGTGCAGTTTTTGACGATCAACCCTTATACAACTGTCACACCGGACACTTTTAATCTATAGAAAACTATTCTGATCAAGTCATTTCTTTGGTTTGTTTTTCTTCAAGTTTAAAATTTTAGAAATGCCGATTATACTACTTGACATTATATAGCCGGCGAAACTGTATTTTGAGCCAAGTTGGCTCATTAAAAGGGGTTCTCAGTTTTTGCTTCCGGCGAACATCTCAAAAAAACAAAAATTACAAGAAAAATTAAAAAATCTAGTGAAAGGTATTTTTAGGTGCGTAAATTGCATACGAATTTAAAGAAAGTCGTTGGAGCTATTCTCGGAACGAATCTTGAAAAACTGAAACGTCGCAATCCAGGGTTTCGCCAAAACCTAGTAGTAATAGGAAATTCTAGTAATATTTTTCCTCCTTGAACTATTCTTTAAACGCTCACATATGTACCATGCGCTAAAACATTTTATGTTTTATTTCGTGTTCTGGGGATCTCGGAACATATTTTACCAATGAAAACATTATTTCGAAAATTTGCCCAGATCGCAAATTTTCCTCAAGGGTTGTACGAGAAAGTAAAAAAATACATTCACTAAAGTTGCGCTTACTTTCGGCGGATTAACGAAGAAACGACATACACACACAAACATAGCAAATACAAAAATTTCTTATTGAGGGATCTCAAAACATCTGATACCGGTGAAAACTAAGTTTTCGGTAAAAAATTCACTGTGAATAACTCAAACAACTTTTTTCTTTTTCTTTAGAATTTTTACTAAATATTTAGTTACATTGAGAAAGTAGAAGGGGACTCGAATTGTAACGTATATATGTAGCCTACAGATAGTTAAGCGATCTACAACTATTAGCACCCCCATGCCCACATAATTAAAACCATGGGAAAAAAACTATTGAGAACATTCACATGACTTTCATATACAATAAGTTTTTTGAAACTTAAGACTTAGTACTAAAAGAGATAACTGACTTCAATATTGTACAAGTCCACTTCATCAGTATTATTGAAAGAAGCGTGCACCACAGCTCTTCCAGAACCCTACTAAAATCAATATTTTCTGAGATGAAGTTTGAAATCAAAGTAAATTCCTATCATAAGCAGAAAACTGCCTAGAAAATTATAGAAATGTGGATTAAACAATTCTGCACTCGCACTTTTAACTGATACTTCTTCCAATTCGAAATCTTGATTTGATTCACATACTTAGAAATAGGTACATGTGTTAGAAGCCAATATCGAGGGGAACTTAACATCACTAAAAACGCCGCTGAAATAAAATTTCCTGGAAAAAAGTTTAAAATAAAAGTAATAGACCTAAATATAACATATGTAGTAGACATACAAAGTTTAAAGGACCACTTCAATAACTTTGCTGCCGCAAAGCAAAACAATATCCAATCACTTCATATTCATGAAACGATCCTTAGTTGTACACATAGTAAAGCTGCTTCACAGGCCAAAAATGGGGGGAACGTGTAAGTTACAGCTAAGAGAAAGTATACAAAAATATTTAAATAACTTCACACCAAGGATATCCGTCTTAAGCTTACAACTTATGGACTACAGTTTGCAAGCATAAGTGCATTAAGAAGAATCCAGAAGTAGTCATTCCGAACTCCTATGTTAAGTCAGCTAGTACTTGAGAGGCGCTAACAAATCAGCAAAAAAAACACTTTTCAACAAATAACAGCTAATTAACTTATTAAAAGAAGCTTGGCTCTCAGCCTGAGATTGCTAATTATCTTTTTACAAAGTTTGCAAACATAACGACTAACCAACACAAAAACATTTTCATGAATCTAAAAAAATATTATCGTTTAAAGGGCTCAATTAATTTTCGCAATTCTGAGCTATTGCAGAAAATAAAACAATTTTAAAATAAGTAAGAATATGCAATATAACTAAAAGATAAAATAACTAAATAAACAAAATTCAGTCGAAATGACAATATTATAAATAAAATACTGCAAAAAGTCATGAATTTATTACAAAATATTTAAAATGCAGAAAATAAAGATTACCTTCCACTTTGATTTGGCGAAATTCTTTTTTAGCTGTTCAGAAACAGTACCGTGGATATTCTTGTTGCTGGCAGCATTACCGGATATCCTGTCCAAAATTTAATTTTGGATTTAATTTTTACTTTTCTCACTGCTCATTCAAGGATCTCAACTACTTTTTCTTACTACAGTAAAAACTCTATTTTAGTTAATGAGGTTTTTAAATTTAACTAATTAAAGATGGTGTTGGCAGGGTAATTTTTATGACTAGGGATTATATATGTTAAAGAACTATACATGCCCTAAAAGCAGATGCAGCTACCTAAGAACCCGCAAAAAAAACTCTAAGCGTTAAATAAATGTGAAAATCTAGTATGACACTTCTTGACAATTTCCAATTAAATTAAAATTTTAAGATTTATCCTAAAAAAAGAATGATAATGATAAAAATATTAATTTTGTTCAGTTAATATCTCAACTTTTCAGAAAAGAAGCGAATATTAAAAAAAAGACTTAATAAAAGTTGCTATTAAAAAAAAAAAAAATGCTTTAAATAGCGACATAACTGATAGGACAGTGCTCAAACATAAGTAGTGGAAACAAGAATCGATCGAGATCCCTTACATAAACTATCAACAAATTATACGTTCAAAAATTTCAAGAAAAAAACTTGAAGGGTGATCTAAAAATTTACCATGGATGCTGAAGTGCCTGTCTGCAACTGAACCTCTTGCTTACATCAACGCACATTAGTTGGCGTATGAAATCTTTAGCATAATCGCTTATGTCATCCCAATAGGGGGAATCAAATTCAAATTCACCTGAAACAAAGAGAGAAACACAAGAAAGTATCAAAAATAATTCCATCTGGAAAATTTTGCATTTCATTTTGTATATAGATTTATTAAAATTTAACAGATAGTTCCCTGTACCTTTTAGTATTTGCGCAAAAAGATTGGCATCATTTTCGTCATAAAATGGTGGGTAACCACAAAGAAGTATATACGATATCACACCAATGCTCCACACATCAACCGCCTTGCCGTAGGGCTTCTGAGCTAACACTTCTGGAGCTGAAAATAATTTTAGATTTTATTGCAATTTAAATTTTGTTTTGTTGGTTACAGGACTGTAAGTTTACGTAACATAATATATCAGGTAGGTACGATTTTTCTTTAGCCCTGAAACAATACTAGCTACAATCATAAGTATAAAAAACTGTGCATGCTTCACATTTAACAGATTCTTCTGCTTCATCTTCCACTAGCCTCCAGAAGTCAATACAGCTCACACTTGTTTGCCTCGCGCTGCCTCTAACTGCTGCAGTCATAAATGATGTGGTTTTTAACCGTTGCACCATCACATGGTCAATCATTTAATTGTTTATTTATAAAGATGGATATCATAAATTTTATAATTAAATATGTACATTCACAAATAAAATGGAATACTAATGTGTAACGGTGTAAGTACTTCCTAGAAGTTTATGTCAATATAGTAGTTTATATACGTCAATATCTGAGTTAGGATGTAGGATAGCTCAATGAGACTTAAGCCTGAGCTTTATTCATGGAGAAAACTCCCTGGTCAAAACGCCCTTCTCTGATTACAAATAACTTTGTTGCCATTCTCTTGAAATATCTTCATACATTCGGCCAGAAATATAGCTCATTGGTAGCTTTCAAAAGCCATCTCTAATTCTTCTCTGCGGGAGGCTAGCTTAGCCAAATCGTCGACTCACCCTCGTTACCATCAATGCCGCTAGAACCTTGACCCATGTAACGAAAATTAGAAACTTATGATTTGCTTTAAGCGCTACTAACTTGTACATCCATTCTCAGAGGGAGTAAATGTGGTTGGCTTACTTACCGTAATTTTAGCTATACGGCTGACTGAATATATGAGTAATGCGTTGGTATCCAAAACAGCTTTAGCAATCGCCAAGAGCTCTTCTTTGTTTTTGAACATCAATTCTTTGGCTATACGTCTTTCAAACAGATTGTCTAATCTGTATATACAACGAATAATACCGTACCCACATATTAATCCTTCATACTTCATCAGTATACATCCTCAATATTTTTCCTGGGTGTCTCCAACTATCGAAGGCAAAGGCAAATCTAAGTTCCATGTGTGTACAGCTGATAACCGAAACACGAGAACCAATTTTCATGTATGAGGTGTCATTCGATTCGAAATTTTATGTAAATATGCCTATTGGGGATCTGGACCGTTTACGTTCTATGGGAGAAACGTTAACCCTAAATGTGAGTAGCCTCCTCTAAAATTATAATACGTCAATCCCTATTCCTATTAGCCCGATTCTGATAAAATTTGGCAGGATGGACGGATTAGAGTTTTCTAATTTAACTTTAAAGAGACATCCTGCTCTTACACCTACTATGGGAAAGTATTGCAATCGTTTCTAAATATCGAATCAAATTTCGAGAGAAATTAAACTGTGATTACAGTACTTTTCTTTAAGAGAAAATATTTTAATTGTGTCGTCATCAAAGGTAAATTATTTTTTAAGTTAGAATGATAATTAATTAAAGGAATTACAAAAAAAAATATACAGGGTGAGCCATTTATAACGCACCAATCGCAAATAACTTTTTAGGAAAGCGGAATTTCGAAAAAATCCATGAAGTAAACTATATGTTTTTTGGGTCTAGACCCAAACTAGTTCTCAAATTTTCCAACCCCGATGCTGTATCTTTATTTTTGGCGGAGTTACGGCCAAAAACCCGATTGGGGTTTCATAAGGATCACTGATTTTGACAATGATTACGAAAACTACATAAAACACTGTGAAAAATGACGTTAACCCTGTTTCGATATCCTTAATATTAGTCGAGATATTTAAGTTCAAACTTACAATTTCATCTATTTGTGAACGGTTTTTGATATTAATTTTTCACCAGAAATACATGTTTTGGGAGGTCCTCTGACTGCAAAAAATGTTATTTGCACGCAAAGAACAAAAATAATAAGAATTGAAGATTTTAAAATATGAAGTGAAATGTAATGGTTGTGGGTGAATCAGGATAAATTAGTTTTATCATCAAATAAAAGTAACTATCACATCATTTTAATGTACCCCGTATGCAAGACTTCTTGACCTATGATTACGGTAAGAATATCTTGCCAGGGAGGGGCGAATGTTGGTCTAGTGGTCAAGAGCGTGGCTTTGTAAGTGAGAGATCCCAGTTCGAATCCCACGTATGCAGTCATTCATATTGCTTAATACATCATAATACTTTTTTAAATAAAATGTAGTCATTCACGGGATTCGAACTGGGGGATCTCCCACTTACAAAGCCACGCTCTTGACCACTAGACCAACACCCTGGCAAGAAATTCTTACAGCAATCATAGGCCAAGATGTCTTGCATTCGGGATACATTAAAATGATGTGATGATTGCTTTTATTTGATGATAAAACAAATTTATCCTGACTCACCCATAACCATTACATTGCACTACATTTTTAAAATCTTTAATTTTTTTTGTTGTTGTTGTTCTTTGCGTCATAAATAACATTTTTGTAGTCAGAGGACCTCCCAAAACGTGTATTTCTGGTGGTCAATAAGTATTGATAAAATAGTAAATTTGATCTTAAATATCTCAACAAATATTAGGGGTATCGAAACGAGATCAACGTCATTTTTCACAATTTTTTATGTAGTTTTCACAATCATTGTCAAAATCAGTGGTCCTTATGAAACCCCAATTGGGTTTTTGGCCGTAACTCCGCCAAAAATAAAGATACAGCATCGGAGGTAAAAAATTTGAAAACTAGACCCTAAAAAACATATATTTTACTTCGTGGGTTTTTTCGAAATTCCGCTTTCCTAAAAAGTTATTTGCGATTGGTGCGTTTTAAATGGATCACCCTGTATACAGGGTGAACCAGTAAGTATTGTCAATAGGCCTACTGCGTGTAGTACATCTAAAGTGGAGTTCAATGACGTATTGGCCAACTTCATATTTTCCTCTGTTCTGGAGTGATGTCACTTTAAAGTTTGTTCTAAAATAATTACTTTTTTCCAATAAAAATGTTATTACTCAGAAAGTTTTAGTCTGAATTCGATTCTGATGACACGGTTAGAAAGACAGATAAATTTACTAAAAATTGACACCATTTTGAAGCATAAATTATTCTCCAAACTGCCTTAATCTTCCACCGGAACCTAGGAAAATGTAAGTAATCGAAATTTTTAGGAAAACTCATTAGGCTCTTATGTGATCATTTTCAGACCTAGGTGCTGGCACTTTTTACAAAAGTTTCCTTGTCTAATGGGCTTTCAAACGGTATATCATTTTCCAGGATTCCTTTTATCTTCGTATGAGAAATTGCGTTTGTTTTGCAAGAAAACTTGTTCACGAGCATACCCAGTGATATTGTATTGTGTTGTTTAATTCATTAAACTCTTGTGGATGGAGCTGTAGTCAATTTTTAAAGTAGATTGTCTTAAAATAAGGTAGTCTAAGGTTACTTATTGCACATTAAAATAATAATAATAATAATAATAAAAATCTAAACTGAAATATTTGACAAAATGTTAGAAAATATTTTAAACAAGTGCTATTTTTATAATCGAAGGCTAATTTGCTTAGTTTCAAAATCTAACATTTTGTCAAATATTTCAGTTTAGATTTTTTTTTTTATGTGCAATAAGTAACCTTAGACTACCTTATTTTAAGACAATCTACTTTAAAAATTGACTACTGGTCCATCTAAAAGAGTTTTCAATTAATTAAACAACTTGATAACTAACACTCTTGAGTGCTCGTCAACACGTTTTCTTGCAAAACAAACGTAATTTCTCATACGAAGATAAAAGGAATTCTGGAAAATGATATACCGTTTGAAAGCCCATTAAACAAGGAAACTTTTAGAAAAAGTGCCAGCACCTAGGTCTGACAATGTTCATGTAAGGGCTTAATGAGTTTTCTTAAAAATTTCGATTAATTTTATTTTCCCAGTTTCCGGAGGAAGATTGAGGCCGTTTGGAGAATAATTTATGCTTCCAAATGGTGTCAATGTTTAGAAAATTTATCTGCCTTTCTAAACGTGTTATCACCTGTATACAGGGTGAACCAGTAAGGTCCATAGGCCTACTGTGTGTAGTACATCTAAAGTGTACTTCAAAGACGTATTGGCCATATTTTCCACTGTTCTTGAGTGACGTCACTTTAATTTTTTTTAAAAAAACTTTACTTTTTTGCAATAAAAATTTTATTACTCAGAAAGTTTTAGTGACAACATTTTGAAGCATAAATCTTCTCCAAACAACCTCAATCTTCCTTCGGATGCTGGAAAAATAAAAGTAATCGAAATTTTTAAGAAACTCATTAGGCCCTTATGTGATCATTATCAGACCTAGGTGCTGGCACTTTTAATAAAAGTTTCCTTTCCTTGCCAAATGGGCTTTCAAACGGTATATCATTTTCCTGGATTCCTTTTATCTTCGTATGAGAAATTACGTTCGTTTTGCAAGAAAACGTGTTCACTAGCTCTCAACAGTGTTAGTTTATCAAGTTGTTTAATTCATTGAAAACTCTTTTAGATGGGCCAGTAGTCAATTTTTAAAGTAGGCTGTCTTAAAATAAGGAAGTCAAAGTTACTTTATTGCACTTTAAACATTTACTTCTGATCTCACTGAAATGTTTGAGAAAATGTTAGGAAATATAAGTAATATTTTTAGAAAAAAAAATTAAAGCGACGTCACTCAAGAACAGTGGAAAATATGAAGTTGGCCAATACGTCTTTAAGGTCCACTTCAGATGTACTACACTCAGTAGGTCTATGGACATTACTTACTGGTTCACCCTGTATATATTCAAAAGGTGCACACATTTCCTTAAGAAAAACTTAGTTTAAAAAGTTGAAGTATAAGGGTTGATTAAACGACAAATATACAGTGAAGTTTTTCGTTTTTCTCTATTTATTTGAAAAACTTCAACTACAACTAGTGACTGCCACTAGTTATTAATGAGTGGGTTCGTAAAGAATAAAACTCGCAAACCTGGTCTATTAGCACAGTAACATTACTAACATTTACTAGCAACTATTACTATACACTACATTTACCATTCCCCACAGTCACAACAGTTTACTGATACACACTTACAACATAAATACACAACAAAAACTGTTCAACGACCGACTACTGGTCCGCACTGCACTGAATTGCACTAGACTCGACTGCACTAACAAAACTCATCTCTACACAACTGCTTACCGACTGCTTACTCACTCCCTAACTGACTAACTTCACTCACTGGCTAACTCTGAATAACTCCGAAGAAGAGAACACTGTAAAACTAACTTACTGGGGCCGCTCACTTGGTTTTTACACAGTAGTGGAACATTCTAGAGTTCGCCAGAAACTTACAGAACAATCTACGCCTTTCTGTCGGGCCCCGTTCAAGTCTGGACTTCCGCCTTTTGTTAGCCCCTCCCAGCGGCCTCTCAACGAACCATAGGCTCCATCCCCTCCCAAGAGGGGCCAAGGTCACTTCGTTACAGTACACAAATCAGCAATCACAAATCCCTAATGTTTCAGAGATAACCACATCTTGGTTTCTTTCTTCTGCACCTCACCCCAAAATTGGCTCCACAAATTAAGAAGGTGGGATGGCTAAGAATATAAACACCTCTCAAATCTTGGTATCCATCCAAGCCTCTAGAGAACTCTCAGGAATCTTAAAGTCGGCAGATTACTATAAACACTTTCTCATGTACTCTTCCATCCCTCATACTCTTAAGAACGTTTTATACCGCTTCAATCCCTGTTAACTACTATGGTTCTCTAGAGAAGCTGCAGAAGCTAGAAAATTGGAAAAACCACTCCCCATGTCTTAAAACTTCTCACAAAAGAGAAGGTACGAGGTTTGGCTATTAAATAACGAGACTATTGCTTTTAACATTTTATTTTAAATTTACACATATTTAGTTATTATCACCTTCAATACATACCACTCCCCTTTCCCTACAACGCACCATGCGGATATACCATTGTTCGAAACAGTGCTGGAAGTCTTTTTCTGTGAGCTCCAGCATGACGCGTGCCGCTTTTTTTTCACAGCTTCAACGGACTGAAATCGTGTTCCTTTTAATGCAGATATGACTTTGGGGAACTGATAAAAGTCACATAGGGCCAGGTCAGGCGAAGAAGGCGGATGGCCTAAAACTGGGATGTTGTACTTGGCTAGAAACGTCTTGACAGACAATGCAATTGGCCGGCGCGTTGTCTTGAAGAAGAACCCATGACTTGTTCTTTCACAAATCGAGCCGTTTTTCCTTACTCTTTCACAGAGTTAAGCAAGTACCTCACGGTAGTAATGTTGATTAATTAAAATCGATATTTTCATCCGTTTTGGACGTGGAAGGGCGACCTGGGCGGTCATCATCTCCGACGCCTTCTCGGCCATCTTGAAAACGCTTGACCCACTCAAAAACTCGCGCACGTGATTAACATTCATCGCCATAAACTTCTTTTTTTAAAAAAAAGACTTCGTGGGGCGGGTATGAGCTAGCGCTCGGGGACCGCCCAAGAAAAGAAATAAATAAATAAACTTCTTTTAATAAAAGATAAGTTTCAGTAGCGGCTTTACCAAGTTTCATGTGAAATTTCACGACAATTCATTGCTCTACTACATGTATAGTATCATGTTTTTGGCAAAACGAAACTAACACTTCTTACACAAACGACGGTTCCGGTCAGACAGATTTCTCTACAAGCACGTGAGACGCTGCAATCGAAAGAGAAGGCTTTACACTGCACAGCTGTCGGTCGTTAGGATTTGGCACATGCATAGTTCTTCTGTAGCAGCATCAGTCTAGTTATTTAATAGCTACACCTCGTATATCCACCTTCATGATTATGTAACTACACAGACTTCAAACTCCTAAGCATACGTTAGTCAGAAGAGGCTACTAACCACCGAGGAAGATGGACAAGTCGGTTCTGAAGCTATTTACTACTTCTGCCTCTAACAACAACTCCTGAGTATACAATTGTATTATTATATTATAACCCAAGATTTCATGCACTGCAACATGCCGTAAGACTAAAAACCAGGAACAGATTTATTGTATGTATGAAAAAAAAGTAAGAAAAAATTTAAAAAAATCTTATTGCTTTGAAAAAAGTTTCCTAAATGAAAACTTGATGTACATACCTACATAACCAGGTGTTCCACAAGCTGTTGCCATTATTCCTGAATCTTCCATCTTGGATAAACCAAAATCGCTTATCATAATCTTACTGTCCTCGTCTGGGCTATAGTAGAGTAAGTTTTCAGGCTGAGCAGACAAAAATAGGAGAAGTTGTGATCATACCCCTTATACTTCAGACACTATTTAATTTTTTCTTTAATTAAAGCGAACATACTTTTAAATCCCTATGGACAACACCCTGTTCGTGCATATAATTAACTGCTTCTAGCACCTGCCTTATCAAATCTGAAGCATCCTTTTCTGTGTACGAACCTTTTTCAACAATTCTATCAAATAACTCACCTCCAGTCACTCTATTAAAAAATTAATAAATAAAATTACTATAATCATTAAAATAAAATAAATAAATTAACAAATCTTAACACTGACTGGGTATGTACAATCAGGTGTGAAGGAAACGCGACTGTACTTATTTAAATGTGTTTTATTCTTGAAAAACAGATTGAAACAAATAGACAGAGAGAGTGCAGAGACAAATTTCCGTTCTGGTTTGCTAATTACTCTTTTTGCGTCTGTGTGACAGACAAGATCGAAACTCATCTAAGAAAACAACACTTTTCATCTGATTACAGAGCACTGGCCAAGTATCCGTGAATCCTGATTCTAGAAACCATCCTCTTTAAACGCACATAGTTCAATATTCTTCCTACGGTCCCACTGCCCACCAGGTTCGAGGATGAATGATTTTACAGCAGGTTAAAAGTGATTTGAAGCATCCTCCCATGCTATAAAACGTTCTTGAACCTCACCTAACAATAATTAATCTAATAATTCTACCACTGCCTGAACCAGACATTCTCATGCTGCTCCCGGCATCCTTAAGTACCTTACTGAGGATACAATGTGACAAATCAGTACGTCCTAGCAAGCGGCAACTTAAGCCTTTTTCTAACATCCCTTTGGCCACACTTGAAAATTATAATATTTACCTAACATATTATAATATTTATAATAATATAATATTTATTTAAAATATTATTTTCCATCTGAAATCAAAGATCAAATAATCATGTTTTTCATGCCTAAAAGAATCACTTCTCTACAGAAATTAGAGCTTATTGTTTCATTATTCTTCTAACCCTCATAATTAAATTACAATATTTAAAGTTTGTACATAGGAATGATAAATAATAACCATGAAATTTCAGGAATGTTATCAAACTAAAAACTGAAATAAGTAAGGTGTTATTTTTTTTTCAATCGTCTGTATTTAGGCGGGCGTGAATGTGATCCAATGAAGCAAAAGCCACAGCACCCGCTGACTCTTTCAGCAATATGGAAAAAGTTATCTGAATGTTGAAATTCTGTTTTATACATCACGTTACACCAAAGGTAATATTTGTCTTTAAATTTACTGAACGAACATGTTAAAAGATAAATAAACATCAAAATACTAACAATTCCATGATGAGATAAACTTTCTGCTTATCCTCAAACGTTTCGAGGAGTTGGACAATATTTGGATGCGTCAATCTGAAAATATACTTAATTACTTTATTTTTTGTTATTAATGGTGTGTCTGAAAGAATCAACCAGTCTCATTAAATTAGAAATAATGAAATATTTTTCAATTCAGCAACTTTTTAATTTTATTACCTTCTTAAAACTTTTATTTCATTCTCAAGTGAATCTTCTTTCCCTTTTAATGCTTTTTTATCAATCATTTTAACTGCATACATTTCACCAGGTTTATCCTTTCTTTCAGCTAATCGCACTTCTGAAAATGCACCTCTGCATCCCATTACAAATAAATTAGAACTGATGTAAAAAAGAATGCAAAAAATATTAAATAAGTTTCATGGTATGTACCGCCGAAGTGAGGACTAAAATATGTTATAAAATGTGTAATTTTTGTATGAGAAGACAAGAAATAAAAATGTTCACACGTTCTTTCTTTTACAAGAATCAAACTTTTTATTTTTTCACAATTCGACTTTTTTTTTAACTAAGTTTTTGATAATACTTCACTATTACAAAGGATGGTTTTGGGGAAAGTGTGAAGTCATAGCTTCCGAAAAAATTGTCATAAAAACACTTTCAAGCGAAGCGATAAGTAGAAATCAGAGTAACAGTTTATGTAAACCTTGAAAACAAAAATTCAAGAGATACATAAACTCCCGACATTTCTCCAACCCCGAATTGCAGCAAGATATTTCATTCTCGATAATATTAAAAGACAAAACCATACAATTCACTGGAATAGCACCTTAGAGAAATATATGCTCTCCTCCGGAATACTTCTAAAGCAATTTACTTTAGCAAAGAAGCTTCAAACAGAGGTATAGCTTACTGTATGAATTTGTTAGTATACCAAATTTAAAGCAATAAGCTGGTTTTGTCTTTGAGAACATTGAGGAAAACCTCATTAGGATATTCGCACTTCCGTTCAAGTTATTTTCTTCGACCTTAGAATTTTAGCAACTCACTCAATCTGATAAAATTATGTAAATGATAGATCCATACATATTACACTAAAATGGTAGCTGAAATAGAGGGTCTAATTGGATGGTACCACAAGCAAAACAAATGATTCGGCTGATATCCCCAGGATAATGTTTCCAATATCGGAGAAAACCACTCACTTTTCAAAATTATAGCACTACCGACTTTGTTACCCTCTTCTATGCGAACAAAATGAGTAAGAAATGTATACTGATATTACTTTTTACTAATTACTTTAGAGTTTGATATTAAATTACACTGTAACAACAAAATCATATAGAATATAATCACAGTAATCGTTGACTGAATTTTCATCAGATTATATGGATAATAAAAGAAGGTAACAACTTACAACAGATTCATATAAGATATGCATTAAAGATTTAGGTATTACGGCTAAAATGTAGCAGATGTTTTCATAAATTAAGTGGCAACAGAAAAAATACTTGCAGAATTTCTTTAACAATACTGAATACGATACTTTTCCTATTAGAAATGTTTGCATCAAGGACTTTGCAAACAGAAAAAAAGCCGCGTCTGTTTTTTGCACTTTTTACACGTGCTCTATTTTTTTTAAATTTTCATTGTAATACGAGATATTTAATTTAAATCGATAGCAAATCTAACCACTCAAATAAAATAGAAGTAAATTATTTCCTACTCAACTCTAAAAGAAATACTATACAATGCTCTATTTTTTATCCATGCATGCGCTCTCAAATGAGCATCTTTTGTACATAATGAATAGAATTTATTTTCCATTAACCAGAGTTGATTAAGTAACGTAATCTTGTTTTTCAAACAGGCCTCCCTAGTTCCAGCAACATCAGGTATCCTGCACGTTTACTAAAATCTTCATTATTTTACTAAATAATTCACAATTAATTTTTAATCCCCCTTATTACAGTTTCAAAAGATTCCTCAATCTTCGAATTTTATTAAAGTCGTTGACCCCTTTCATAAATAAAACTCTTGATAGAAAAGTCTATTCCAGAAACCCGTAAATCATTGTTCTTTGAACAGGAATGGGTCGCGGTCAAACGACGTTTCTAGCTGGCAGTTTAGTAACAAGTTTTTAAGCTCCTCTTCGTAGAACTATGAAGTAAGTCATTACGAATTTATTTCCGATTAATTCCAAACCTTCATTCTATCAACTGGATAGAATGATTTCAAAATTGACAACTTATTCCAGCTTTGGTCAGCCACTTTCTTCAGCTCAAATGGTATCAGACAAGTTCCAACTGTTGAATGACATCTAAAAAAACATCTGGAAGCTGTTTAAGACAATGCACGTTGTCACAAAGCACTCTTCGTTAATGAATTTACTTGCATAATATATACTTGCAACCCATCATCAATAGAGTAGCAAACATGCATAATCTCTAGGGCAGTACACGCAGCTCCCAGAACTGATTTCTCTTCTCATTTGAATACATTTCATTCCAGCATGCATCTTTTAATACGGAAACAGGAGTTGATTAAGCTCCTACTAGGACTACTCGTAGAACTTTGTTTTGAAAACTTAAAGGAGCAGCGAAATGCCTCTCTTCCTTTCTCCGTATTCAACATCTGACATAAAGTACGATTTATAGATCAGTGATTCTGCCCAACATTATGCTAGTCAGTCTCTTTTAATAGCCTCTATTTGTTCTCTCCCTGTTAGACAAGCTTTGCTTTATACATTTTCCAATAGAATTCACTGTCAAGCTGTTCGCTAAGAGAGAATGTAGAATTGTTTTGTGGTAACATAACATTGTTATATTTGATGGCCATTGGATTGTGAGGCTCCATTTAAAGAGTTGAAAACGTCTTCTGTAAATTGGCTTCAGTTACAATTCAACATTATAAGATTTTACGACCAGCATTCAGGGGAGAAGGGTTTGGTTAGGCGGAACGAAAAGAAAAGAAAGAGATAACTAGAAAAGTCAAAATTTGGGCGCCACATTGTTTCACGCTTTGTGGGAAATCGTGAAACCTAGTAGAGAAAGAGTGGAGTGGGAAGGGGATAAATGAAGTTTCTTTTTTTCTTTTTATTCTTTGCGGGCAAAGTTATTTCCAAAGAACATCCGCCTTAATTATAATATCAATAAAAAGAAGAAAAGTTAAGTAATCGCCTATTTTTTCAAAAGAGGCTTAACGTCCAACTACCAAATATATCGTGTACGGGGGCGGAAACTCATACTTTACTATATAAATAATGTTTTCTAACAAATAAAAAGCAGCCATACGCGGGATTCGTTTAGGGATTTCCCGCTTACAAAGCCACGCTAAAAGCCATTAGACCAACACCCGCCCCAAATAATATCAATAATAACTCTAAAATTTTAAATTAATTATTAACCTACAGTTACCTAATTAAGGGTCCCATTCTGCATCAACTTATTTTTATAAATTGTTACTCCGTAACACTTCTAAGTAATTATCCGACCCAGTCTTTTAACACATCCATCGCTCCAATTAGACATTCTTCCACAAATAAGCTGACAGCTGGTAGACCAAAAATCAAGGTCATCAGTTACAGCAGAATCCGCTTTCCCGAAGGATCTACTGCATCAACTAGTTACAGCACCCCTCCAGTCCTGCCTGTTTAACTATACTTAAAAGTCTGGTGAGATATTGCTGGGCACTGAATGAAGACATGGGTTTTTCTTTCTCTAAACAGCCAAACTAGACGGCCTTGCTGGAGTAATGCCGCAGTAAGTTAAGGCGAATAGTAGTTAATAAACTTTTATTCTTGCCTCTAGCCTGACTTTTCCTCACCTCTCCAGCGACTTATGCGCCAATGTTTTGATGACTGCCTTAACAAGGCATTTGTGATGCCGCAAAAACTGAACAGTAGCATTGCCGGGTCTAGCAATTCGCCGCCTCATAGTCTCTGTAACCCGAATGTCAGAGTACCCAGACAAGAAAGACCTTATTTTGGCTACCAATTCCCGACAAGATGTGTAAGCAGTTCCACACCAGCTCTGAACAAACTTCATAGAACTTAATGGCTTGCAAAGAAGCGTGACTGTCCAAGAAGATGCGACCCTGAAATTAACTATTGCCCGACTTATAATCCCATAAAGCACAAAAATAAATAGTAACTAGCTCAACCTGAAACACCGAAATGTCAAACCTCGGTTTAGCACCGTACCCCTACCCCTAGCTACCAGCCCTTCCGTCGTTTTGGAGCCATCACTGTACCACACTAAATTCCTGAAACAGACGGTTCTCATTTTTGAACTTTTCTATCCGGAATAAGCCGTACCTTGTAGCTTTCCGAGAAAGCTGCAAGAAGAAGGCCGAGTCCGCCTCGCTTCTCGCATGGCTTTTCATACACACCGCTTTGCCAAGAGTAAACGTAAGCTTGACCCTTCAACAGGCGTTGTTGTCACAGTTCTGGATGTAGATATGAAGGGGTAGTAGATTTAGAAAAACCGACAAGGCCATAACGGGTACGGTCATCACTTCAGACAAACAAGCCTTTGAACATCGATAGAGCTCTGACCGCGACTCTTGCGATGTTTTCCTCCACCCAACTACCGCCCCAATCACCAATGTGATCTATCCACATTGGTGAAGATCCACCAAGTTATTTTGGAGATTCAACCTCACTTTTCCCACAAACCACTTACATCTCTAAGGGAGACGACTTTGTGTGTAACATTGTTAAGAGCTTCTGGTCAAGATGACACCTTATTTAATGTTGGGCCTCCATGGTTGGCGATGCTCAATACTTCACGACTTTATATGTCTACAACTTTCATTTGCAACTTTTTCCAGGGAAATTCTACTAAAAGCACTTTTGGTTGTGAGAAGTCGTTAGGTTTTACTCCAATGTGCTATTTTAGTACATTGTAAAATGCTGTAACGTATATTATTACGAGAACTAAATGTGCTGCTGAAATTCCAAGAATGAAGAAAAAATGTCATGACTGGAAGTGCTTATTTCCTTAAGGTTGTTTTTTTACTTTTCAATGATTCTCTCAGAAAAACAGCTCCACCTTTCTTTAAATTTAGAATAGAAAACTCACATATAAAAAAATGTAACTTTCGTCTGAAACATATTCCAGGAAAATTCATTTCTTTTTTTAGGAATGGGTGGAAGTAAACATCAGAGCCATTTCACTTACATAACTTCAAGTGTTATTTCCGATGGAATATTGTTGAGCATTATGCGCAATGCTAAAATTTTGAGTTCTAAAAGAAAATATTTGTTGAACCACTAAGAGGATTTCTTTTTAGCTGTGTATATTTAATTTTTCAAGTCTGATAGGAAAATTGTGTAAGAGTTGGTCATCAAAAATTGCACGAAAAAGCGTAATGTTGTAAAACATCTGACTTTGATAATTTTTTCCTCTTTTTCTATAAAGATAAAATTCCTAAATTTCTTTATAATAAGGGGAATATATTTTTGAAGATTAATTTTCGCAAATTATTAGGTTATAAGAAACATGACAAAAATGGGCAAACATTGTATTTCAAGATTTTTTTTTCTTGTTACCTTTTTTATGAACAATCAAAGCACAAAAATGGTGAACCAATTTTTTCTTGAATGAGGTGTATTGGTTTCGAAATTTCATGTAGACATGCTTTTGAATGGTCTTGAGAGTGTAAAAGACGTAACACTCCACACTTGTGAGTCCCTCTCTAAAATTATTATTAATAATAACTCTCTAAATCATTACCCGATTCTTTTAACGTTTGGAAGGTTAAAAATTATTTGAGTTCCCTAACAAATTCGACGTACCATCCTGTTTTTACTTGTATCAAGAGGAAGTATTGCAATCGTGTCAAATTTTCGATGTGTGAACCTATTTCATGAAAGAAGTGACATTCTAATCAAAATTTCAAAAGTAGATGAGCAGATACGCGAGGTCCGCTCTACAATTAATTATATTAATTTTTAGGGAAGGGATTGACTCAGGGGTTAGTGTACACTGAGTTCTAACACGGAGGTTACGAGATTTATTAGATGTCACAAACAATGGCTTGTGCTGGCATTTTCATTTATACCCTTTGTTAAAATATTAATATGATGTAATAAAATATTAATAGAAGGAAAAAGGAACATTATTTTAACTCTATTCCAAATCATTCTCATTTATCCCTATTATCTACACATACTCTCCCTATTCTGTATTCTGGATAATCATCACACACACTCACATTAAAACAGAAAAAAAGGAGTCACACTGCTAATGTACTGTCGTAAATTGAATGTCGAACTTAAAACTAACAGATATTCACACGGGGTATAGACGACTCAAAGCGCATCTGAAGAAAGTGGGTTTGGAACGCAATGACTAATTCTGTAAGGAGATGGAGAACACTTACTTCCTTTCTGAGTGTCATACTACTCTTCGAAAAAGATTTAGTCCTCGAGAATTACTAGGTACTGGGCTAGAAAGTATCGGCAGATTTTGGTCGATGAATTTAATTTTTAATTTAAAGAAAGGATTATTATTTTTTTTGATCAAAATGGAGTGTAATTTAAATTAATTTATGTTTTTATTTATGTAGCCTTAAGATTGTGCGTGGTGTGGTATTTGTATGTATTTGAGTGAGATTCTGTGATTGTAAATATTTATTTCAGAAGTTGTTTTGTTTAATTTATAAAAGTAGAAATTTTTTTTTTTCATTATTTTAATTTTTTCTGTTCGCCTGACTGGTTTTATGTATTCTTTAATTTTTGGATTTTTGTTTTATTTTTATCACTTTTTATGATTTTTAATTAATGTTCAACACTTCTCCAGCAGATGGACTGAGTCCATGCTCAAGTGTTTGGGAGGTTAATAAAATTTTCTATATTTTGTAAAATAAGTATTTAAATAAACGCATTATTATTATTATTATTACTAGGTACTGGAGGAAAATATGACCTTCCAAAATCCTATAAGACCCTATGATTTCTTAGGAAATCCTCACGTTGGACTGTAGGGGAGGGGGGAAGCTATAGAGACTCGCCTTCACGTTTAGAAAAAAAGTTATTGACAATAGATCTTCCTGAACATCGCTATGCCCCAGAAAGAAAATACTCCCTACCTCCAGACAGCATTCTTCCGCTGAAGACAACGCTGCCCACTGAATAGTGAGGTTGTAGATGGCAAGAAAATTTAAGGGTAGCATTGCCATCATTTAAACCGTCATCCTACGGAGCAATCCACCGGGCCTACCACTGATGAGCTAAATCCCATTCCTCATGCACCAACGCTATAAATCGAACCACATCTAGGAAAATGGAACGTTTGGTGAAAAGTTATAAATCATTTTAAATCTACAAAACAACCTACTTATTTGAGCCGTTTCCTCTACCGCCCGGCGTTGGGCCGTGGTCAAGACTGAAGCAGAAATATGACCCATCTGAAGAAAACGATATTTCCTCACTGCATAACTAGCACAGACTTCACTGTACATATGTTATTTCATACTCTGCACCCACTATCATGTACTAGACAATTACCTTACACTTTAAAATTAACCCTTTTTGTCCTGTACAATAACCTTTCAGAATTATCTAATGTAAAACCCAACTAACAATTATCACCACTCCTCATCCAAGGATAATACTGTTCTTGTAGTCACTAGGTATGGCCAAGTAATCCTAATTGCACCACTCGCGCAGCTCAACGACTACACAGTCCATACCTGGGCCTCTGTAAACAGTCATTTTATATTAGTATTAATACTAATAACTCTATAAATCTTAACCCGATTTTGATAAAATTTTACACCTAAGGCTGGTGGTTAAAGCTTCTTTATGTAACATTAAAGCGTCATCATGCTCTTACAGCTACCAAGAGGAAGTACTGTAATCGTTCAAATTACCGCCGTATGAATTGATTTTAATGAATGAATTGTATTTTAATATGAAATTTCAGGTAGATATGGTTTTTTGGGGTCTTGATGGTATGTATTTAGGAGGGGAGTTTGCTCCAAGCAAATAAAGTTCCTTGTTAAATGGGTATTATCTGTTAATAATATCTATCTTAATCTTCGCCCGACTTCGGTCAAATTAGGCAAGAAGAAGAATTTACAACACGTGACATTTAAGTGCCATCCTACTCTTACACCTACTGAGGGAAAGTATTGCAATCAGGCCGTATTCGTAGTTTAAATTCTCTTTGCCCGTTTACGGAAAAGAACTGTAATTGCAAATAATTTTTCATTTCTCTCTTTAAAAAAAGTTTTTGTGATCAATGCTTGTTTTCTTTTACATCCCTTAAGAGGTAGTAATGTTATCAAAATTTATCTTACTGCTTTTATTGGAAGGTATTGTAATCGCAATTTTCTTTCTATTATCCTTCTTAATGGGTTAAAATTATTCATTACTAAATTCCACAACATTTCTGCAGTTTCAACTTCTTCCCACCAACTTGTTTCCATCCCCCAATAAGTTGTCAATTACAGTCTGTATCTTCTTTCCACAACTTGGTACCGCTCCCTTGTAACTATTCTGTCTCATCTTCTTCCCACTAACTTGATATTTTTACATTCTACATCTACCTTCCACTAACTTGGTATGAGGTATTAAAGCATTACCAAGTTTAAAAGTATTGCTTACCCAAAATGTTAAGAAAACCTGTTAGCCAGATAAGAAACTTTACAGAATGGGTTTTTAAAGGTTTGGAATATTTAGGAAAATGGCATTATCGATTATTTTTAAAGTTAAATAAATATTCATGTATTACTTTTATTGTTCTATTAAATTGATGCTAAATAAATGTAAGATTAGACTGACCTGAACTAGTTAAGATACATCCGCAGAGCATTAATAAAAACTTTCTTCTATATCCAGAGTAAACCAGCCTAATTATTCCCGATAACCGAATATTTAAAAATCATTAGATATATAAATTTGTTCAAATCAAAGAACAAAAAGGAAAATCTATCCAAAAGGAACAAAAATCTTCTTAACAAAAACTTATCGTTTAAAAAAGGAATTATAAGGGTTGATTAAACGCCTAAAGGTACACACATCAGCAAGTATCCAACATTTCATTCATACTTCTAGTATCATATTTTTCAGAATGCATTAGGTGTCACAGACCCTTATACTGGCCATAAAATATTTGTTCAGTAATGTGTAGCATCCATTTAACTTTGATTGATTGTAATAGGTGGTATTGTTATTACTGGTAATAAACATTCTTAATCTATGTTCTCACAATGTTATAGTAGTATATACGTAATATAAAATAGATAAAGATATTTCTATTTGGTTATAAAACTTCTTTACAAGTGCTCAATTAAAGGGCTACATTAACTTAAACTTTAAAGATGAATGAATTATAATTACAAGTATTATTGATTTGTTATTAACTGTGTGTGATTTGTGCTCTCGTATTCAATTCTGAAATTTCGTTTTAACATATCACGTCAGTAATAGACCAACTCTAACTTTCCTTTTTTCTTTTTAATGTGCGAGTGAATGTGATGATTATTCAGAATAAAGATAAATCGCAAGAATAATTTGGAATAGAGTTAAAATGAAATGCCTTTTTAATACTAACTATGATGATGAGATACATCTTTTATTATTCTATCAGAAAAAAAAATTATGGTTGCAAAAAAAGGCTAGCACATGGGACTGTGACACCTAATACATTCTAAAAATATGATCCTAGAAGTATGAATGAAATATTGGGCATTCGCTGATTTGTGTACCTTTTGGAGTTTAACCAACTCTTATACTTAACTTTTTAAACTCTAGCTTTTATTCAGGAGATCTACAAAGATATCAACACTTTGCTCCGTGCTGTCACAACCTGCGCTACTTAGTGATCTCTAGCCTACCACTTTATTGCAGTCTTCATTAGGATAAAGTCTCTTACCGTTCTCCCTTTCATTCCATTTCCCCACTCTTTCTGTACACTAGTCTTCACCTTGTCCAAACCTTCTACTTCCATTTCATCGTAGTTAACTTTCTATCCCTAGTAGATACACAAAGAAGTAGAAAACCATTACTCTAGCCCTTACCTGACCGCCTTTTAAGATTTTCTATTTCCCTTTCGCAAATTCTCTCCACATGCACTTCCATTCTCAGTCCTAGGTCAACCTGATACCTCAACTCTTACTCTATCATCACTTTTATAATCCTTCCATTCATTTCAAAATAGTGCGGTCTATCCGCAGGCGACATTTCTTTCGATAACACACACGCGGATTTCTTTTCTCTCACACCATGCGAGCACAAATTTGGAACCAACAAAACTTTTACTTTTTAATTTCAACCTGGAATAAATATGTACAAGTTGTTCATAAAAGCAAATTCAGTCATACCTCTACTCCTGTTTCCCTATAAAAACCACATACTATAGGTAACGGTCCCAGAATCGATCCAGTGTGTGCTCTCTCTCCAAAATCGTCCTTAACATATGGGTTATAATGGTAGAAATCTCGCGGCTAGGGAAACGCAGCAAATAATCAAAATATTCTTTTATGCAAAAATGAATAAACATTCGTTACATACACAGAACCGAAGGCAGAGGAGCTTGCCAAAGATGCATACTCCCATCTATGAATAATGAACTACGAATGAAACTGCAAGAAGAATTATACTTACCATCGAAGATAAACACGTTAAGCAAAAACGTATCGACAAAAGAGAGAAATAGAAAAAGGGAGAGAGAAGAGACCAGCTTAACCCTCAACTCAGAGGGTAGAATATGGCTGCAACAAACTTCAGGATGATGATAGATTATTTCTTTCAAAAACACCTACAGCTCTCTCCCTTTGCAGGTAACAAACATGATCGTGCAGCGCCTAAAAGTTAGTTCAGCTTTAGATAATGTTGGTCCGGCAGTTACGACATAATACCGTGCACACTTCAATTAAGCGTATACGGAAATATGGCAAAGATGGACTTGGAATGAAAAAAATAGGCAATTACTTTTTAGTTTTACAGATCGCCCGAATTATTCAATAATTAATGTCCCATAAAGTTGCACGCACAATGCAACAAAATAAATACTAAACAGTACCGCCGAAGATTAATTTTTTAAACAACTATTAACAGTTTTTAAGAATAAGGCCTTGAAAGTTGTGATAACCTTGTTTCCATATTTATTTTATTATTATTATTAAAAATCTCTCCCACTCAGTTCAGGCATATTTAATTATTTGCTGACATAACAAAAGAAGCAACATTGCTTTCTTCGACCTTGAAAAAATTAATTTTTTTAGGATAATACATTTAAGTTAAATATAAACTCACACATAAACACTTTCTGAATACTTAAACTCATGAATGCCACTAAATTAAAAAAGTACAATACAATAGAAATGTTGCATTCAAAAAAAGATCTAATCTGTACAAAATATCGACTAAGTATTTATATCAACTGACTAAATTCACTTCTTGACGTCCAAACTTAAATATATTTTAAATTTGCAATGAAAAGAAGTACTTATTAATTAAAACTATCCTAAAAATATAAAACTGATAGCAAAACAGAAAAGTAAACAAGTGCCTAACCTTACAATTAAAAAATTAAAATACTAAGTTTTTGCCTATGTAACAAACATTTCAGCACTTATTTTCGAGGAAAATTAGTGGTGACCAAAAAGTGCACGACAAGAAATAATGAATAAGTTTAAAATCTCTACTTCGATTTACCATATGCAAATATTTGTCAACATACCAGAAGAAAAAAGACTATAACTTCCTATTTAATGTCTAAACAAAACAAAAAAAAGTTAAGCTAACTCGAGATTGCTGAATACCACGTTTTAAATACAATTGCCTCATAAATATGCGACAAATGAATTTACAAAAAGAAACAACAAATTGCTGAATGTTTGTTTAATTTGGAGAAAAATAACATTTGGCAAATTGATGACATTTTTTTTTAAATTAAGCTAGACAGTTTTAACAGGTTCGAGTCAAAATTAATACCATCTTCCAAACAACTTCTAGCTATTTTTCCACACTAAATCATCGTAATAAATTCCCTTACATATGGTAAGCAAGTAATGTCAAAAACATAACATGAAACTAAACAAAAAGAAAAGATCGAAATTAAAATAATTATAAAAACTTACGTTCCCAATAATTCTTTTAGATTATATTTATCTTCTAATGTTTGAGATTTTTCCTTGTCATCTTTTTTTGATTTTTTTGATGTATCTTTCTTTCCAAAAAGAGGCATGATGCTCTGCTGCAGTAGTCTCAATTACCTATTTGTTTCTACTCTATTTTTATTTAAGCCAGAGTGCTTTTATTTGATTCTGCGTAAAAGAATCAAAATTCATAAGAAAACTATTCAGTACAATTTACGAAGCCCAATTTTTTTTTTTTAAGTACTTGTCAAACCATAACAGTACGCTGTTCTGTAATGTTTGTTCGCGCTGTATCCTACAGCATCAACTGTCGACCACTGACTAATTTTCGCAGCAACCGTGAGGGGGTGAGTGAAGTGGGAATAGTACTACCAAATTCGACATCTATATTACCAGTACTTATTGCAAAAATGTGAATATTTTCTGGATTGAAAATTTTGAATATAAGTTAGTTTAGTAAAATAACAGTAATTATGACTGCTAAAAATTTAGTTTGAGATTAATATAAAAAAATAAAAGTTTCAATATAGATTACAGATCTCTCTGAAAATAATAAAATGTGGCGGAAAAGTACAGTCGTAGTTTTTTAAACAAACATACAATTAAATTGAAAATTATTATTATCTTCTTTTTTCATAGAAGGTTCTTTTACGTATGTAATTAGGCGGGGGCTAAATTTTTTCTTGAGCTTAAATTTGCCTTTAGGCTGTCCTTAACTGTAAAAAATAAGTTTCTGACCTCGTAATGAGTATTAAATTGAATGTTACAATTTCTAAATAAAAAATTAATGAAGTTTCAGATAGATAAAAATAAAGGAACTACAGTTTAGAAAATTCTGAGATTAAATTTAATTTTTTCAATTACTTGGGAATTACAACTCATCTTCAGGTTCTTCTTCAGTTCAAAGTACACAGTCTCAAGTGCCAAATAGGCTAAGACCCATGTTATGGACATCAAATCTGAATGTCCGTCTAGCAACTCTATCGTTTTGGCTACTTTATTGTAAGCCGTCAGCTTTGGAAATTTCCGCTTAATTGAAGATTTGGACCGCATAAATATTCAATTCTATAAATTAATTTTTCAATTGTGTAGGTCAATTCCTAACTTTATACGTTTAAATTTCGCTTTAACTCTCATTAAGGTTAATATTTTGAGTCTGACATTGAACTAGATAAACAATTAGCTATAGTCGGTAAAGATACCAAAAACTCTATTTACAACTTAAGCAAATTCATTTCGCTAACAAGAACAGAAATAGGAAATAATGTTCGTTTACACAAATGGAGAACTGTTTAAAAGAAATGGGCCACCAGCATAAATTGATTATTAATCATTCTAAATTAAAAGGCTCTTTTGTACGTGTAATGAATGAATGTGTTTTAAATGTTAAAAATTTATTTAAAACAATTATTTTATTAAAATTACAATTGTTGTAGCGAGAAATCTTTTCGATCTAACAAAAAATCCGGGATTACATCGTGCCTAATTTAAATCCAGCATTCAAACGATTAATCGTTCTATTTAGATTGGAGAAGTTAACTTTAAAAAGGGTCAGGTTAATTATTTGATCCTTCAGCTCACTATTGCTGATTTATAATTTACCAAGACCACACCACCATCAGATTTGTAATAGTATGACTATTAAATAAATGCTGATCAATAAAACAAGCAATTTACTTTATTATACAATACATTGCTTAAAATTCTAGGAACCTCGCTTTCTGTAATATATCCTTAGCAGATTTACTTCTTTGGTTTCAATATATGCATGCATATTACTACTGATTTCACTCAAAAATAAATATATGATTTTTTTAGTTTAAACATTTGAACACAATATTAGTAGAGATCATTTTGCATGTATACCTAGAATAATAACCCAGCTTGCTTTTTTTGTTTACTTTTTAATTCATTACTCCTATAAAACGAAAACATTTCTTTTGGTAAAGCATTGTTCTTTAAAAAGGAAATTAATTGATTAACAACTTAAAATATAGGTTCACAAAAAAGTAGTTCCTATAAAAGACATCTCCTCCTTTCTACTCCCCCAAAAGCAAGGTTCTCAAAAAGAACTTTCAAACTAAATAATAATAATAATAGGCCAACGAACTTATATTTACGTACAAAAACTTCTGCTTGATTTTTAACGTTAAAAGGTTTAACACGCTAAAAAAAAAAAGCTTTAGTTACACTTCTGTCAGTCGGTTTTTGCATTTTAGTCACATAAAATTAATAAGAATTTGTTACTATTATAGTGGTGTAAGAACCAAACAATTTACTCAAATGTTATTACGCAGTATTTAAATTTGTTTTCCTTCTCATAAGCTCTGCAAAATGAATGTCCTCAAAAAGAGTTTCAAAAACGAAGATAGACCTAATGTATACTTTTGCATGATGTTAAAAGGAAATCGTTAGAGTTGTTTTTAGAGAAAATAACAAAAGAAAACTATATATTTTTTGATGACCAAGAACGTATATGCGAGACTTCAGCTTGAACTTAAAAATGTATCAAACCTGAAATAAAAAATTTTCTTTTATAGAGTTAGGTCGCCGTCACAGGTTTTACAAAAAAAAGAAGCTTTTCGACCTCAAGAACCCAATTCAGGCATTCGATAATTTTCATCAATCGTTTAAAACACCTTAAATGATCATTCAAAGTATTTAGGGCCGTAGTACTGGATAAAATCGAGATTTTCATTTCAGTTGAAATTCCAAGCAATGTTTTACTCTTCTCGACATCACTAATGCTTCGAATCTGTAAATTTGACCTAAATGATCAAGTTAAGGGAAACTTGACGTGAGGTTCCCTTAGAGACACCCTAAAACTGATTTTACTAAGAAAATGTAACAAATAAAATTTACAGGCCTCAAGCTTCCAACGATGATTATTTTTTGAGCTATTTTATTAAACACACACAATTTCAAGCGGACTCTGTACTTTCACTACTATGACCTCACGAGATGCTCTTTTCATGAAAAATAAAAAATAACTCACACTGGTCAAATAAGTAGCCGTATACAAGTAGGAGTGCTTTTATAGTATTGCATACTCAAAGTCAGTTGATCCACTAAAAACTATTTTTTTAATAAAATTTAAATTTTTTATAATAATTTTATTACATTATTTATAACTAAATACATTATTTAGCACCTATTTTTCAGCATACATTAAAATTTATCCATAAAATAGGTTTTTTTTTTTAAATTTTTATTCTACAATAAAATATAATACAAATACCAAATATTCTTGAATAATTGTATGGCCAGACTTCTTCTCCAGGTGAAAGTAATCGTTTCTTATGCAATTTGCAAATCTATGTTGAATCGAAACAATAAATAAAATGGCGGAAAAGTTAAACAAAAATCCTCCAAAGCTTACACTAATAGTTTGGTCGGTTCTAGATTTTCATCCATTTCAGAGATTTTTTTTCGTCATTTTATAATCTCTCTAGACCAGGGGTCGGCAACCTATTTTAAGTAGAGAGCCATTTCTCCTTAAATAATTTTAATAAATCTTACCAAGAGCCGCAAGGATGATAGTATAAACAACTCTGTAGATCATTTCTATTCACAAATTATTATTTTATGATATTCAATAACATTTAAATGTTTTATATATTTATTTTCACATATTGCAAAGTAAATAAACTAATAAATAATAACTAAACCTGTGTTTGAATGAAAATGGTGGCAGTCCTACATAACATATAACGTACTGTATTTTAATATAGTTCTATTCAATTTCAAACCTGTCACATTTAAAATTCTTTTTGAAAAAATATCTTTACTATAATAAATGAAACTTTCGTTTGTTTCAATAAAATTGAAATATACAATTTATTTTAGACAGGCTGAAGAGCCACACAACTTGGATAAAAGAGCCGCTTGCGGCTCGCGAGCCGCGGGTTGCCGACCCCTGCTCTAGACACATCAACACTCAGTGAACACTTGAAGAACATTTATAGAGATTTTACTGCTAGGCTATGATGTCCCATGAACAGCCAGAGCTTCAGCCACTACTCGTTCTTCAGATATTCCTGGTCTCTCAGCAATATTCGCAACATGCCCTACTTTGGGCCTCTTTTCTCCTACATCCTCATGCTAACTAGATCTGCCGATTGTCCTATCAAGTTATCGCAATTCTCCAACTTCTAGATTTGTCCTGATCCTATACCATCTCGAGTTGAGGCTAAAAATCTAGTTCTTTCTTTCCCTTCTAGCTGACCAAGTTCATTCCTTTGATCAATAATTACGATTTTGAGCTGTAATTCACTATATGACTTAAATTCACTTAAAAAATGGTACCTATGGAAGGGATTAGTTCAGTGGTTAGCGTACACTGGATTTCAACGCGGAGATCTCGGGTTCGAATCCAGTTGTAGGGCCTTAGATTTTCTCTTCCTTTTTACAGCTTTTTACAGCTCAATGTCCGGTGATGGACAGGATTGACAGTACCAAGAGAAAACTGTCCGAAGGCTGGCAGTGCACTAAAAAAGCTACAGTCGTCAATGATCTCAGATGTTGATGCACCTTAAGTTGAAAAAAAAAGGTGCCTATTCGGAGTTTGAGAGGGCAGCAGTATGAATAAAATGAAAATAAATTTGAGACCTTATCCAACAATTCGTAAAAAAGTTATTCCAATTGCTTAATGTATGTACTCATACTTGTTACAGGTTTTAAATACAATAATTCACACTGTGGCCTTCAAAAAAGTAACAAAAAACCTTCCTTATTTACATATGAATTTTAAATTTTGAAAAATGAATTATATATTTTCTAGAGTACGCTCAGATATTAGGTAATAATGAGTTTTCATCCTCGACTAATGAGATGACACCTATCTTTTAAAAAATGTTTCTGTACTCAAAGAAACCTTTTTGCTCGATTATTAAGACCACAATGTACACTTTAAAACGTAAAAAAGTTCACGTGATTTCTCATTATGGGTTACAATACCTTAATATGATGTATTTGGTATAAGCTTCGCATGAAAACTAGAATCCATTTCGATAGTGCTCTTTTTAGAGAAAGGTCCAAATAGGTCATCCTTTTCGACTTGACCTTTCAGTACCTGACATGTTTACACCAGTAAGGTTGGCGTAGAAATAAAAGCGAATTTTGCAGCAGGTTTGTTATGCTACTTCAAAATGTTAGGACGCAGCACATGCTGTTCAAAAAATAACCGATTCAAGACTTGCTGGAGTGGTCATGTTGATCATTTATAAAAACTATTCCACTAAAAACACTATACGAGTGTAACGCTGGCACTCACCACAGTTCTGAGAAGATTAATGTTTCTGTGAACTAGGGAGGTGTATGATTAAAAAAAAAAAAAATACCAAAAACAGAATTCTGCACCCATTTCTCAAAGGGCTAGAGAAAGTAATCTATGGAAATCCGATTCACTGAAATTCGACCAATCTGAAAAGATTGGCAACCACAAAAAATTGTGAGAGTAGCTATGGCTGTGTAATTTTGAAAACGGAAGGTCAAACTTCACTACAAAAACCTGATGACCCATTCTCTCTGAAGATGGATGAAAATCCGTAAATTAATTTAAAATAGACTTAAATGAAAGACCAAGTAAGCTGCGACGTGGTTAAAATTAATCCATAATTTACAGCATTGCAGATCCAACCATCTCTTCATGAACTTACAATAACAGTCAGTACAAACTTTGCTTCAAAAATTTACTTTTTATGTCCTTATCATATATTTTGTACACGAAGCAATCTATAAAAAAATTAAATATTAAAAAAATTGATATGACTTTATAAACAAATTTTATTCAATGAGAAATTCCAAGATTAGTTTTTTGTTTACACCTATAAGACAAACTGTAATATCAATAAAAACCTTTTAAATCATATATTTGCGCGTGTAAGAAAAAAATAATTAAAAATAAACTAAAAACTGTTTTTTGAAGGAAAAAAAAGTTTCGTTCGATGAGCTCATATTAACATTCCGTGCCCCTGGCCCAAAAATGCGGCATATCACTTCATTATTTAGAGAACTAAATAATACGTTAATGTTCCACTTTAATTTGTGGGGACCGTTTAATTTTCGGTGGATATTGAAGAGCTTGAAATGCTCTTCAAGTCTAAAAAATGTTGTGAAAGACATCACACTTGATGGCTAGATGCAAAATAAGAGAGCCAAGGCCTGACGAATAAGCAGCCGTAGTAGGGTATATCGAATGGCAGACAACGCGGAAAGTCTCATACAAAAACTAAAATTTCCGTGAAGATGAGTTTTTTTTTGTTAAAGAGTGTCACAGTCATTTCAAAGAGGAAAGGGTTCGTTAAACGTAGATAAGGTAAACAAAAATAGCCCGAAATCAAATTGCTAGTTCTCTAAGTCTATGTTGAAGACGATCTGCTTAATTATCAAAAATCCTTTGGTTGCTAAACGTCCTTTACCAAACCTAAAACTTTTGCGCCAAAATCACTTACTACTTCTAGGCCTCGCAACGATATGGCTCATAGCCCTCATCAAGCACAAGTAGAGGTCATCCTCTTCATTCCTAGCCAAAAACCTCAGAAAAATCAAGGAAGTTTTCCAAATTCAATCAGGATCGAATTAAAAAAAAAAATAAAGAACATTTCTGTACAATATACTCACAATACGATGATAAGTCTCTGCATAATAAAGAGCCGTAAACCATATGTGCTTTCATAAGATGAGGAGGAACACAAGAAAGCTGTACCCGGAGAACCATACCCAGCACTGAGGCAGGTGAATATTGGTATCCACGATCGGAAAAGGACTGATGCATGCATCCACCGAGCAAAAGCATGTAGCGTTTCCTTACAGAAGTGCAGTAGAATGGTACCTGAAAAGCTGAGTCTAGTATGTGAGAAGTGATAGAAAAAAACCCAATACATCTCTTCAAGGCAATCTGCGAAGTTATGCTCCCACATTTCAGACTCATCGTTGAGTCCTTGCTTCTTCCTCAGCATATTTAAAATGGTTTACTTCTCAGATTGGTCGAATAGCTCGTTTTAGAAAATAAACCATATATTAAGGATTCAAATTTGAGAAGGGATCGGTCTAAATAAAAACAACTCGTCTTTCTGTTACAGTTTTCTGTAACTCAACCAACCAGCTTAGCATCGCTATATATGTCGAAACGCTAGCAAAAAGACGAGTTGTTGTTTTTATTTGGACCGATTCCTCGCTAATTTGAATCCTTTATATAATATTTTCACGGCCACTAAAAGCTAATGTAAATTATACACGTAGAGGAGTGGAGTATTCCACCAGAACTAATAAACACACATACATAGAAAACTTGGAGAACAGGTAAAATACATCGTCTACGGCCGTTAGAGGATCTAGGAAACGTCTTACGCCGCTAAGAATAAGAATATGGTGTGTTCATGTTACTGTGTAATGAAAAAGATGCGTAGAGTATTCACGTTCTCTTAGAGGTCTGACTAATACTAATAACGGTAGTAATCATTCTCAAAGCCATCAGATCTGGAGAAAGCGTTGATGTGCTAGTCAACGATTATGTATAAATCGTTCTTGCAGTACCACAGGCTCAACCATCCATTCACTAGCGATGCTAATGGTTAAGTGTAGAAAAACTTGATAAATGACAAATTACGTGATGGGTGACTGTTATATGCACATTTCATTTCATATATAAATTCAGTACTTGTGGGAAGTGTAGATATGCTGAGAACTGGTAGGCATTCTTGGTTTTCTAAAACTGGGTACCCGGGTTTACTAGTTCAGGTTCTAAATTCTTCATTGAAGTTGAACGCTTTTCTTTTTAAGCACAGTAAAATATCTTACAAAATGCAGCAATCAAAAGCATGGTTCAAAGAATTATTTCCAACAAGACCGTGTGCTCGGAAGAAGAACTAAAGAAGCACGTGAATCGCCAAGCGCCTCACAACGGATGACCTTCAATGAAGGTTATCTAAGCAAGAAAAGAAAACAACCGTGGACCCACTTGTAGGTAAGATGGGCTTGAGTGGCTGAGAAGAAAGCCTAATGCCTCCAAGCTTTATCTGGGAATTTCTTCAAATTAAACAGGCAGGACTGGAAATTTAATAAAATACTTTATATTAAATAAAAACAAATTTCCATCTTAAAATTTTACATGATCTATAGATATCTTAAATAGTAAGATTCCGCGTGGGAATCTAATACGCTAACCGCATAGCTAATCCCTTCCTTTGTAGTTATGTCAGAGATGCGCATATGAATTGAGCAAATATGAGTTAAGTGCTACTCTCAAGCTTCCATTGGCTTCGTAGAGAATGGAAAAGATAGAAGTGGAAGGAGGCTGTACAAACGGCCGAATATATTGCGGATTCAAAAACAGTCCTGTTCATGTGTAAAAAAAATCTGCTTACTATTGCAATTTCATGGCTTAAAAGCATGAGTCTAAGGATTATTCAAAATAATGGTGAACAACCACCAGATGACAGTACTGGCCTCCTTACAGTTTACTGCAGCCTGAGGAATCTATTTCCCTTTAAGATCTCAATAGTTGAACGGAAAAATGTTTAATATTTAATATTTAAATGTTTAAATTTAAGTAATGCCAATTTTTTCACACTGGTTTTACTTCCAAATACGGATGAAGGTTGCTAACCAATAAATTTCTCACATTAAAGCATTAAATAGAATCCAAGACGAGTAATTGAAAACCATTACCACAATACATCTTAGCTTCTGCGGCCCGTAAACATTCTAGATTTGATTAAAATATGAAAAGTTGCCACACACAACAACCTCAAAAAAAAAGAAAAAAGGTAGATATGTTTGCATCTATGTAACAAGAGACCGGCAATGAAACAGAAGGCTGACTTCAAATGTGTGCCTTACACTTTTACTGAAGTTGACTCTTATTAAATATAGAACAATGTTAATTTCGATACAATTTTGTGTGTTTTTTTTTCTGAGATTTTAAGAGTTGAGTGTTGGTTTTACGACTAAGATTCTACTCAGAGATTGATTTATTTGTGAGATCAGTGCGCAGAAACATGACACAGAAAATGAAAACAGGATGACTTACTGAAATTAATTACAGATTCGGTAGAATATGTTTTATTTTCAGTGTGCGGCCCCTCCACCTGATTAGTATCGTGACTATAATAATGACCCTCAGGTTCTTTAAGCTGGACACCACTGGTATAAAAAGACTTAAAAAGCCAAATTCATTTCCAATCTTTAAGGCTCTAAATTGCTTTTTTTTTTCTTTTCTTTTTGTTTGTAAATATATCAATCCATGCCCTCCCAATATTTAATCAGTATCAGCTGATTACAATGTTAAAATTTGTAATTAAAATACAAATATTATCTCTTTTCATTAAATCTTATAATTAATTATAAATTAATTGCAATTCATTCAACAAAACAATAAATAAAAATAACAGTAATAATAAAATAAAATTCCCCTACTGACATCACCTATTCCATTATTCCCGAAAAAACTTCTCAATTTTAATATTATTTCAGATTATTTTTTAATAAGAACAAACTCTAAGGAATTTTATTCAATTGTTGATTTTTTACAGAACAAATTTAAAACAGTTTTTAATGTTTTTTTTTGTTATTGATTTCGCTAAGTACTTAGTTAAAGAACAAAAATTTGCCAAATACTGTTGTTTGCATTGATTTTACAAATATTACTCCCAGCGAAATGTTAGCGATTTTTTTTTTTGTGACTCTTAGTTTTTAAAAAGAGGTGTAAAATTTATTCTGTTAAAAAAGTACATAAACGAATATCTGAACTTATGAAAAATGTAAAAAATTAGTCAAAGAAATTGTTACTTCAATAGCTGGATTCCATCTGCTGCTTTTTAAAGTTTTAGTTCATTACTTCTAACTGGAGAAAAACGTCATGGCTCAGGGCTATCAATAAATTCAACATGTGTAAAAGGAAAATGGCCAACTTTGCCACGTAGTTCACCTTCCCATTGGCCATTTATATTCATTTTTGTTACTTTAACTACTTCACCAACTTCAAGCTTTAAAGCTGTCTTATCATATGCGTTTGGAACTCTAGCCTGTTTTACCTTTGCCAGCGCCGGTAACTTTCTCTGTGAACAATTTATAATTTTCAATATAAAAAAAGATCTAGTTGTTAAATGTGTGATTAAGTCACTTATATGAAGCTTATATAAGATTATTGAAGACGGCATTCAATAATTGATCAACTTTTTTCTCAGCCAATTTCCATTCATACCACCTGGTTCGAAACACTCACATGACTTACTATTATTTCCATTACTTACTTAACAAGTGGCCAATATTTATAGCTTTATTTAGTCTTAGCAACAATGAATACCTAAGAGGCTAATGACCGTATCAGATTACAATAAGGCCCAGAATTAACCTAAGTACATTTCATGCAAAAACTTTGCTAGTTACGCTTTTTCTCAATTATCCAGACGGTTAAACCCTCTCGGAACAAATCGGTTACCAAGAAACGAGACCAACTAATTCCTAAAAATCCTCTGCCAAAAAAGGTTATACTAATCTTAATAAGTTTATCGAATCATAATAGTAGAAAAAACTAAATCTAATACAAACTTGAACATTAGATCTTCTAGTAGGTTCTTGGTGGCTAGCGCTAGGTGATGCAGTGTCCGTCAATACTATTGAAGAATCCATTACGCCTTCCTGGCCATCATACTAGAAATACACGGAACTACTTAAAAATAAATCAATCATATTATAATTACTGAATACTAAATAAACATTTTTGTTGGCGAATTAAAACAAAACATACCGTTGGTAACAGTCGATGCCCCCAAAAAATGCAGTTAGGATGTTAAAGAAAATATTTAATCAACTTGTAATAATGATAATTATTAATTTTTTTTCCACATTCAAAAAATAATTAGATACATCGGTTGTTATTTTACATATGCAGTTAAAGCTCTAAACAAATGACAATGAGGATAGAAAATATAGGAGCATCAACACTCCTATTTGAGCAGAGTGATTGGGGCACTGAAGAATATCTTGAGATTGCATAAGTGCAATATGTACTAAGTAAAGCAAAAAAAAGATATTCTGGATTGCTCAGGGAGTAAATACATTCAGTTCTCTCGCAAGCTCTACTTTCACTGCCTTCATTTAATAAAGTTATAAAACTATTAAGAGCACATTATGGTGCGCGTTTGCCGAACGTTTTATGCTACAATAAGCAGAAAGCAGATCTGTCAAGTGTACAATTTTGAACGCTTTAAAGAAGTTGTTTAACTCATGAGGAAGTTTACCTGAAACAAAGGTGTCAAACTGGCGGCCCCGAGGTAATTTTTTGTGGCTCGCGATGGTCTGAAATAAAATGAAAATGGAAAACATTTTTATGAAGAAAATAGCGCTTAGGGGAGATCGAGGCCACATAAATGCTTCCAGTTCGATACAACTGCAATTAAATGATTTCCAGAATGATCTGATTTTAAAAGACGAAAATCGAGAAATAGGAATCCCCAAAATATATTATTATTTAGGTGAGAAATACCCGGAAATTAAAGTTTGCTGCACAAATTTAATGTTATTTTGGGAATACGTACTTGTGTGAGCAACTACTTTAGTCCATGAAATTAAATAAAACAACATACAGATTAAGATTAGCTGATAAACATCTATCTACCTTAATGAAGATTGTCTGTGGTGCCTTTGAATCCAGATATTGGAAAGCGCTGGCAAGTTACGGGTAAAAAAAAGGATAATTTTAATTTTATAAATAAAATTATATAGTGCTTCAATTATCCTATTAATTTTACTGAATCTTTACGCCAGAATATAAATTTAACAAAATTTGTAAATGTGATGTGGCCCGTATGAATCTTGCCAGTTACACCAAATGGCCCGTATTTTAGTTGAATGTGACACCTCTGACCTAAAACAGTAACTTTTTCCCTGAATTATGGTCCAAAAGAATTTAAACTCCTTAATACATTTTAGGTGTCTTAATTTAGATCTGGCCTTCAAATAAACGATAAAAGTCGCTTCGGTTACCGTATCGCCAACTAGGGAACTACTTAAAAACAATGTGGCATTTACGATTATATTTCTGAAAGCTAAAAATTCGGTAATTTTCATGCATTTCCAGAAAACCGATTTTTTTAAAACTTGGAATTCCAGTTGTTTTTTTTAAAATATTGTTTGATAAATAACAGTCGGAACAGTAATTTGAACAATAAAGAGAAGCTCTCCCTCCTCCACACAAATTTCCCCGGAATATGTTTCAAACTAAAGGTGATAGGAAAGCAATTAGTATACAAAGTTTCCCTAAGAAAAGAGCGTTGAAAGCACACAACTTATGCTTCGCGTCCCTGAACATTACCTTTTGTACGTAGGGCACTGGTATTGAACCAATCTGTCCAAAACTATTTCTAGCAGTCCACCATTGGTCTTCATCCTTGGATACTATTGTCAATATTTCCCCTTTTCTAAATGGCAAATCATCCTGATCCTGAAATAATTAAAATTAATGAGGAAACAAAATTCTACCTTTTTTAAATTGCCTGAAATTCTATGGTAAACCTTGTACTTACACTGCCTTTAAAATCGTACTTGGCAATTACTTTATCAGCTCGTCTTGGAGCAGGTCGGATAAGAGGCGTAGTATCTAAATAGTGCAACTTATAAAATGCAAGAAGGCTAGGTAAATCTGGGAATGTTTGATCGCCAATTCTGTATCTGCACTGGTTATCTTGCTGGATTTTGTTTATTATATAGTGACTTACTTTACTATCTTCCCTGAAAAAGTTTAATACTACATTGTTGCTACTTTTCATCTACCATGGTAATTTTTTATATTCTTTACGATTTTATGAGTTACGGTAAAAAAAAGAAAAAAAAAAAAAGAGTAGTCTACCTTTATCAGGGTGTATTTGTTGTGAGTGTTCTGTTCGCTTTTGATCTTTAAGAAGGTACGGAATTTTTTTAACTAGAAATTCCATAAATTCATTTGATGCCACAGGATATTATAGGGTGGAGGAACAGGACATTATATGGGAAAGGAAGCTCAATAGTACAGTTCCCTGAGAGAGTTCAAAAAATAAATTTTCCTGGGAAAATTTTTACGATAAAAGTGATGAACTAAAAATAATCAGAGGAGTTGCGCTCCCAATTAACGGAATTCGATTGAAAACTTAGTACTATTAGCGGCAGTAGTATTTTAAATTTTAAATTGAGTAACCAGGCTTTTAGCTTTTATGGGTGTGTCCCCCACACACACATTCCATTCGCTAAATCATATTTGTCATGTTCAAGGTCTTTTACAGTAGGTACTACCGTTGATGTCAGTTTGACCTAAACGCAATATTTCTCCTTAAAAAGCAAGAAACAGTAAAAAATAAAATAAATTGTAACATTACCTGACGCATAGTACGTAGTCTCCATGAATGGAGATACTATCCCTAACTAAGAATACACCACCTTCTTTCTCCCCCATAAGTAAGTCAGTAGCGTCCTGCCTGGACATCTGCCCAAAGTACCAGCTGTAAAGTATAAATAATTCAATGCATATATCAACTCTCATTCGAATCCTTTGAAAAATTAAACGAAATAATTTTGGAATAATGTATTTTGAATGAAAGGTACACCGAACAAGACAGTGTGAGTTCAAAGCGGGAGAAGTATAGATCATCTACATTTAAAATAGACTGCTGATCGAAATTTGGAGCTTCGCCGACAGAGAAAATATATGCAAAAATTTCTGGAAAAGACTAAGAGATCATTCGGAATACTTTTTGCGCGTTGATTTACAGCCATCAACCAGGTTTTAGAGCTTCAGTACGATTTTAGTATCTAAATGGGTGTTAAGAAAGCTAACAGATTCTAGGCGACACAAAAGTCTCGAACATTGTTGATCTTGTAATAAAATACACAATTATATCAAACAAATGCTAAAATGTATTGCAATATTGCATAATTAAAAAAGGTTTCTGTGAAACAGATGTTGGTCGTAATATTAGAAAAAGCTGTAAAACTAAATCTACCATTGATCTACTACAATCTACTAATCTAAGTCACCTTAAACATTCTAGAATGGAGTGTAAGCATAATTTACGTTTAAATGTTCTAGAAAGAACATTAAATCTAAATGAATGATCATAACAGCTCTCTCTGCGTCTCCTTGAGTATGAATGCAAGAATATGAATGAAAGGGTTATTCGTGTACATAGGCTAACCGCGGAGACATATGTGGCATCTAGTTTGCTATCTGCTTTTAGATATACCTGTCTTCCCCACACTACTCAAATAATCTCTCTTAATTCAAATAAGCTTATGATATAAGATTATAACAGAAAGATCGTTTCCTCTTTCCACTACTTCTCAAAAACTCTACTTAAATCCTTGGAAGATTTTCTAAAATCACAATATACAATGAGGAATCCATCGAGGAACCTGAGAAATGTCCTTACAAAACAGAGGATTAACAACTGGCCAAAGGGAAGAGAGGTCTTAATTGCGCAAACCTATCCGACTTCTTCCCTTAAATCCTTATATGATCAATACAAAAAAGAATATGTACGAGGGGCGTTCATTAAAGATTTCCTCTGACCTATTTCTATTTATCACAGGATATTGAAACTGCATATGTGTAACGAAATAAGTCTCTATAGGTTACGTCCCAATTCGCAACTCAGAACTGGTAACGGTCTTGACTTTACAGCTGCTGAAGTGGTGTGAGGTTTAATAATGGACCCAGTAGAATACACAGCAGCCATCAAGTTCCTTTACTTGAAAGGCCGCATACCAAAGCAGACGTTCGATGAGATGAATGAAGTTTTTGGTGATGATTCCTTATTATATGATGTATTCAATAACTGGCAACGCCAATTCAAATGTGGACGGACTTCGGTGCAAATAGCTCCAATTCCAGAGCGACCACGCTCTACTATTGATGAACACACCATCCAGCAAGTGGAGGCTGCCATTTTAGCATTTTAAAGTCGCCGCGTAACCATTCGCCACCTAGCCCAAAACGCCAATATCAGTATGGGATACGTGGAAAAAATCATGCAAGGGTTCCCCGGCTGCTCACATCTTTCCAGAAGCAGGAACGAACCAGGCTGCTCTCAGGCGATGAGCTATTGACACCAGGAGGCCTTTTTCAACAGATAACCACTCTGGATGAATGCTGGATCCATTACTATGATCCTGAGACTAAAGTCCAGTCGATGAAATGGAAGTATCATGACTCACCGCTTCCAAAGAAGGCACGTGGCCAACCTTCTGCAGGGAAGGTCATGCTCACATTTTAAAACCAGCTCGGAGATGAGATTTCCTAGATGGGTACCATGGTCACTGGAGCATACTATGCTTCACTGCTGCGGAAATTGCAGCAGGCCATCAAAACCAAGAGACGAGGCTTGTCACCAAAGGTGTCCGCCTTCTGCAAGAAAATGCACCAGTTCACAACTTACATGTTGCCAAATGGAAGCATGCTCCTGTAGCTTTGAAAATCTAACGCATCTCCTTTATTCACCCGGCCTTGCGCCATCGGACTTCCAACTCTTTCCAACAATTTTTAATTAATTAGTTAATTTTTGAAGGGCAATCATTTTCCGGATGATAAGACTCTGATCTCCGAAGTCACAACTTGGCTTCTGGAGCAACTTGTCAAGGTGAAAGTAGTAGGATTTTTAGTGCCTTAAGCTTAACCTGACTATACCCGCAGATAAAATCCCATATTAAAGTTGAACCCACTCAATCAAATACAAAAACGTATAACATAAAGCCACGATGTCATAAGTACACCGTGTACCTTCAATCTAACATCTGAAGAAATTAGTGATACCACACAAATCAATCTAGCATTAATCAGTATCCGTAGAACGATAAAAAATAGAATCTTTGCTCTCTTGTTTTGAATCACTTACTCTCCTACAAATTAAAAAATAAAACTATATTTACCTGCTTTTATCATAAGGATCAAAAAGCGCAGCCATGTTTTTTCTCGATTAACAATTCTGAATAGTATATACATTGGGCAGACTTCTTTCATGCCATTAATTGCTTACTGTAAAAAACAAAATTAAAAAATAAAAATAAACTATGTACACTTAACAAAAAAGTCAATCAATTTTAACATACGTCATAATAAACGGAACAACTATTTCCACAACAAATCAAAAACTTTAAGATTAAAAAGCTATCTGCGATAAAAAAATATTCGGTACATACAAATATTAAAACTGCTATGGAGAACGTGAAAAATGCTATAAAACGATACAAAACCAAAAGTAATATGGTTATAAAATTGAGTGTACCTTTTAAAATCTATCATTTGATAGATATGCAATCTAAGCTGCATTTTTGGAGAGCCGCAGAAAGTTAGATCATTTAAATGAATTAGGTCGACCCATTAAGCCCGACAAGCCGTATAAGTTCTTCAATATTGACTTCTCCAAAGAGTAAGCGCGGACACCAAAAAATTAAAAGTGGAGCAGCTTCAAATGTTATAAATCAAGCTTAAAGATCAAGAAGATGGATGTACTGCAGTGATAACTATCACTGTTTCGAGATATGAACTTCCAGAAAATAAAATGTCTAGGTGATCTATTAGTAGATCGAATAATCATAAAGATAACGTTTAAGAGTACGCATGAAGCAGCTAACAAACATATTTAGTGGGGGTCAAAGAAAAGGAACGGTCAATATCCCAATAGAAGTTGCGGTTCAGAAGGGGTAAAGAAATTCCATTGGCTTCAATAGGAGATTTCATAGTATACGGCATTGTTTCTCTGTCACTATGAAAAAGAAAATAATGGCACATTTCTATGAACATCATCGCACTCCAGCCGAACCTTAGTTTTGATTTGCTGCAGAGAGAAATGCTGTTTCAATGTGGCTAAGATTTAGTAACCTGACTGAACATCATTTTTAAAAATAAAGTGGATTTTAGATGTAGCGACGATAAATCCAAAACATCTTAAAAGACCTACATTGTGGATCTCCTGATGGGCCTCAGAATTTGTGATTTTGTAATGTGTAAATGTATTTTAGAGAACGTATGAGTGCGTTTATTCTACAGGTATAATTTCATTACTTTCTTTTCAAGTACATATAATTGTACAACCTTAAACCACCGATATTTCAACTTCATATACTACGTAAGTACAATTATGCAGTCTTCACTTAGGAATGTAACTTTTTCTACACAACCCTGATTTTATTGGGGCCGTCAGCAAATCAACTGCGTTGAATAATAACAAATAAAACTAGTACGTTACATTTAGTAATAAATTTAACTTAGAATTTCGAAATATGAAGTGAGGGAAAGCAATAATTTTTTTACAGGTTAACTAAATTCTGCACAAAAAAAAAATCGCTTCTCTAGAGGTTTAATGTTGCAATAATTTAAATTAACACCTGAACTCAGGCATTGATAATCATTTTGAAATCTATATTTCTCATGCCTTCATTAAAAAAGAAAGTTGTACGCAACCCTTTTAAAAAATTGTAAACTAAAATCAGCTATGAGTTACACCGAAAAACCATAATAATAATTACTTTAGTCAAACTGTTGTTTGCTTATCAAAGACGAATACATGATTTACTAATACTACATACAAAGTAACGTTGACTAACTGAACTTTTTTAAAAAGTGAAAAACATAGAAAGTCAAAGTAAATCAAAAATTTGGATACCGAAGAACATTGATTAGTGTTCGGAAATAGAATCCTATTAAAAATCAATAGTAACTTTGATAAAACGTGAAAAAATATAATTTCTTAAATATTTTTACGTTTATTTAATCCAATTTCAAATTTCTATTATTTATCAATCAGAAGATAACCATACCTTTACCTATTTGCTCGTACAAAGTAGAACAGTCTTAACACATTTTCATTATTTAATAAAACTATTACTAATTTTATAACTTAAACTAATAAATAAGTTAGAACTTAATTCATTTTTCATAATATTTTTATGGGATCCTAACAAATTACACTATATGTATCTTCTATCGTAAATGTAACAAATCCTAGTACTAGTCATCTACTATCATAAGACTAAATAAAATACCATTTTACAACGTACACTAAAACTTTCAGTAATCAGTACTGCCAACACAATAGAATTTATAAAAATATTTTTATTTCACTTTAAACTTTGAATTAACTAATGTTTTAATAAAATCATAAAATAGATTAATTTCTTTCCATATACATTAAAAACAATGTGGTGTTGACGGTAGTCTAATGATTACCATACAAGCCCTTTTCTAAAATAATTTTCCCTGGTGCATAAGACTTTCTTGAGACAGATAGGCAATAAGTTCTGTAATAATTATTTTAATTTATGCAGAATAATACATTACAATTAAATTAAATTTAAATTTGTATTTAATAATTCATTGCCTGCTCAAGGTTCGGCCTGGCTTTCAAGCAAATTTCTAAAAAAAAAAGTGCCTACAGAAATTATAAGTAACAGTTATCAATCTATTAACGAAAAACAGATACATTTTCTGCTCATAACCACAAAATTATAAATGAGAAGTTCGCACAAATATTTAATAACTGATAAAGATCTATATGTACATAATACTTTTTTTATAGTCAGATATGTAATCATTTGATCTCCAACCTTCAAATTTTGGGGGGAGAAAGTGATCGTGTCTGAATAGGTAACTAAGTGCCCTCTTATATAGCCTTATTGGCGGGCAAATTTATCACTACTGTCGCCAATTAATATTTGCACAGGCCAACAACCAAAGGCTGCAACCGAAGACTTAAAAGCACCTTTTTTCTGGTTTAGCAAAAGATAAATTTGCCGAACTTAAACACATTATCATAAATCAGGAAATTGAAATTTATGGAATAATTGAGGCAGGAACTACATACATTAACAACTTGCAGCTCACATCCAGTTAAAGTTAGATATTGCACTTCCTCGAGAGCGACAAGCTACTTCGGGGATAATAATAGCTGCTAAGGTATCCATAGTCATCAACTACGAAATAAAAACAGAACATTTGGATAGGGACAGATTGGTAGAGGTATAAATTAATAAATAAAAACGTAAATTTCAAAGACAATTATTTATGCAGTACAATCCGCGTCAGAACGTCTCGAATTTAACAAGGCTCGAAAAAGTATGGAGCGAAGTAAGCATATTATGAAAAACGTAGGAGGGCAGTTGTCAACTTGTTAATTTATATTTCCTAAACAAGTGTACTTTTGAAAAACTCCCAAATTGACAGTTTTTTCCTCTTTCCCTAAAAAAGATATTCCCAAATTTTTTTAAAAATTAACAGTATATTCAGGTTCGTTTCTTGAAATTACTCACATAAAATAGATTTCGAGAAAAACTTACTAAAAATGTTAAAAATTGCATTTTCAGAAATTTTATTATGGCTTTCCAAGTATGTAAACGTCGACTGTAAACATTGTTTTAATGTATCCTTACATAAAATGTACTTTTGGACATTTTATAACATTCAGATCATTCAATAATTTTACTGCATTAAATTTGGGTTAATATTTTTTAGAATGCATTAGATATTACTGATCCTTATGCCGACCATTTTTATTTATAAAATATTTATCATTGATTTTATCCATCTTTGAACGCACATTTATTGCACCCCCCGGTTTCGAAGTTCCATTCATTATCAAAGATAGCTTAATCAGTTTTGTTGAGATTTCTAACTCACTTATGTTTCCGTTCCGCACTATACTTCTTGAAATCCTGCCAGTGAAAATAATTTATGCAATATGTATTTAAACCTCATCTAAAATAATAGTGCAGATTAATTTTTACAGCGCATTCCGTGTCACTATAGAGAGTCTATATGTGTCGCAATGGGTAATGAGATGGCCGACAAGATAGAGAGAGAAGGATCCTGGTTGGTTAAGCCTAACAAACATCTCACTTGCACGGTGACGAAAAGACCTGCAAGGAGAGCATCTCAGTCAGACCTGCAGCGGGAAATCAAAGGGAGGCACTGACCGAAATATACGACAGAGTAATCATAAAATTTACTGAAGGTCAAATTTGCTGCTTCCTTTAGAGCGCACACCAGTAATGATTATTTATTTAAATGGTCATTTACTCCGAATAAGAGTTGAAACTCTTATGGGTAATAACGACGTTTACATGAAAATACCCAATAAACTGCCATTCAGAAACAATGGTGAACTGGAGTTTGTTCATTTCATTATGAGAAATGGTACAGCGAGAGATCCAACTTGACAGAAGATGACTGATCACCATTAATTAAGAAAAGACAATAAATATTTGCTTCTCTAAATTTAAAAACACCCTTGTTTACGCACTTTATGCACGAAGTTCAACTTATAAGTACTTTAATTATTCAAATGTAAAACAATATGAGTTGTATTCTCCAAAGTTGCACAGATGGATCTAAGGATACTATTCTACAGGACTCCTGCAAGGATATGGAAGGAATAATAAGTATTAATAGCTATTTAAAAAAAAACTCTCTAAACATATAAGTAAATAAATTTGAATAAATCTTTCATTACTTTTTATATTATTCTCTGTTAATACATAACATATGACAATACACAATATATTTATAAATTCAGTTTAATACAGTTTGATTCCAACAATAATAACGTGTTCAATAATTACAACTTTCATATACACAATTTCACCTATAAACTTATAATCTCCACTATATTTGGTACAGAAAATTATATTTTTGTCATTCTTTTTTTTTTAATTTGTATAATAGTGGAATATATATATATATATATACCATGACTCACAGAGAAAAAGAATAGCAATTTGGGGTATAATAAACATTAATTAGCATTCAAAAAAATAAAATAATAGTAATATTAATTATTAGAGAAATAATTTTTACATAACAACTTTGTTACATATATATTTTATACATAATCGTGGTCATTAAATGATAGGTCAACTGCATCTTTTAAGTAAAAAAAAAACAAACAAACTAACAAAAAAAAAAAAAAATATATATATATATATATATGGAATGCTTAATTATACAACTAAATAATATTAAATAGAAAGAAATAACAATACAAAATAGGTATGCTAAATTTGGAAAGAGATAGTACTCTACCAGGAGAATTTTAAATTTCATCACCGTTTGATATTAAAATCTAGATTTCAAGCATTATTACTTTTTGTTTTTCTTTATTATTGTTTATTTAAATAATACAATCTTTTAAATAACACGATTTAATTTAATTTTTCATTTATACAAACACATTTATAAAAGGCAAGTGAGTCTGACGGTGAAGGACCAACCCTAGGGCTGCTAAGTAGGATCTTTGTCTCTACATGCCGTAACCCTGGTATGGCATTCCTGGAGTGGTGTATGTATTTGGATAGGCCGGGGAGAATCCTGGGGCCATCATGCCTGGCCCTGCGGTTAGCATCAGTTGTGGTTCAGCTGTTTCCAAACAAAAAAAAACATAAATAACAACATAAACAAATATGGTGCCACATGAATGCATTAATTACAGTAATAAAATCCACTTACGCATCATCATAGGTTTGTGATCTTGTTCGGCTCTCTCTTCCAGTCTTCTTGCTTCCGCCTCTTCCAGCTTGTCCACCTTACAGACAAAGTATGTTATTCAGAGTTAAAAATGGAAAGGCAACTCTGTTCCACATAATTTGCAGGAATATAATTCTAAAAATTACATTCTGGCTAAAACGTGTATGTAATTTTAAGCTTACCTTAGTTATATACTCTCTTATAACTTGTATAATATATGGCATAGCAAAATCTATAATATTGTGGCGCCATGCAAGCTCCAAAATTACATCAGGATGTAATAGATCATAACACTGAAACAGACAAGCTGCAAAGCAATCATGATTTCCTTTATCTAAGAACCATGCAAGCAGATCCTCGGCTACCTCAGAACTTTTTGATTCTGCAGCGTATTCCATTGCATCCTGTAAAGGTGATATTATAAGTCAATTCAACAAACTGCCTATATGATATATTTAAATATTTCATTTGCAATATTTCATTAGTGTTTCACCTTGAAAAGTCTGTCCTTTTTGCACAGTTGTACACTTTGTTTCCATCTATTGTTACCTTTATACAGATAAGCTGCAATTCTTCTAAACTCTATTAATTCATGTTTCTCTAATTTTTGAGCAAGGACAATATTATCAAAATTATCGAAAGCATCAATAGATGTCCTTACTCCCTACAAACAAATACAAAATAAAAATAGTAGGTTTTAAAATTTCCTAAAACAGCATTTCAGTCAACATTTGATCATGAGTGGTTCCAATGATTTATTCAGTCATAAAAATCATTACGAAACAGAGTAATCTCATCTTTTAAAAAATGAAAAGAGATAAGTGGTAGAAGCGATTAACCTTGCACCTTGTTTTCTACCATACACCTCAATTTATTTATTTATTTTTTCTAAAAACTTTTAAAATTAACATTTGAATGGTTAACATTTAGTAGAAACAACTTTTTAAATACATTTTTTCATAAAGTTTTCGTAAAATGACACTGATTTTTATCAATCGTAGCAAGCATGTTTTTTATGCTGCCGATCAGTTTCGATTTTCATCCATCATCAGAAATTGATTTATCATTTTGGTGCAGAGAATTTGACTTCAACTAAGTATTCGTCTCACACTACATTTTGTAACTGAGTAAAATAAAAATAAAATAACTAAAAGATTAAAGATAACTCGAATAAATTTTTGGAAGAAAAGTTTTCATATCTATTCACTCATATAGTCCCCGCAAAAGACTTACTGCCTAGATATACGTATGGTATATAAAATTAAAAATAACGAAGGGGGTACGAAGGAAGGTTAAAGGTCAGTAAGCACACCCTGACCTGGCGGCTTTCGAGATTAACGGTAATCCAGCAATGGAAGTTATAATAAGCTACTACAGCAAACTTCGAACTTGTAATGTTTTATTCTATTATTTAATTGGGACAGTTTTAATCGAGTATGGGGATTCTAGGTTAGTAGTTTGTAATGTGAAAATTACGTATTTGGATTTGTATTTTGTTTACTTTTAATTTTTCTCTTGCAGAACCAAGTAATGAAGGATATTAAGAGATATTTCTAATAAAGTATAGTAAAAATAAAATAATTACCTGAAAATCTTCTTCTTCAATAAGAAGATTGTTCAAAGCTTCATTTATTGCTTTATTATTTAATGACTGTACAGAACGTAGATATGGTTTGACAAGTTGCAAATGATTTACCTAAAAAAAAGTTATAAAAACATTATCTTTAGGTACTGTGACATTGAAGAGAGTTATTCTGTGAGAAAATAAGGGCAATTAATATTTTTCAATTAAATCTTTACTGCGATCATTCATCTGACTGCACGCAGCACCATGCAACGCAATGCTTTTTACCGATTACCCGGTCTGACAAAACCTATTCAGCCTTGTTTATTATGGTGATGTATCATTTTCAGTTGAAGCTAGGTAGCTTTTTCAATTACTTAATATTATGCAATAAATACTGTTAAAAATAATTAATTGATTTGAGTTAAAAAGAGTTTATTTTTGTTTACTACTTCTTCATTATGTATTAATTAATACATAATAACAAATTTATGTTGCTCTTCCACAGAAAAATTGTATTTCGAGCTTAAAGCATACTAGACGTAGATTTTTGTAGGCAATTAGGTTTATAAGTAAGAATTAATTAACTTTACATAAATAACCATAGAATAAATTCAGTTAAGGGGTATAACTATATTTAACTACTTTAGTAGGAAGAAGGGTATTTTAGACATTATTAATAATCTCTTTATTTAATGCCCCTACTACACTGCTGACGCGGTAGAAAGGGAATAGATTATGATGATGATGATGATGACTTTATTTAATAAAATTGTTCCGTACAAATAGTGAATTAGAATTAGTATTAGATAGATTAACTGTTAATTATTTTCTTAGGGACTAATTTTTAATTTATTTTTGGTTCACTGTCCCAAAAAAAATTGAAAGAATTGAAATGAAAAAGTGAAAAGTGGATAAAGAAAAAGCCCACACTACTTTTTTCAGTCTACTAACTATTCCTTTCCTTATTGAAGCTCTTCTTTCTTCACTAAGTTAGTCTGGGTCCTCCGAACTCGAGAAGAGGGTCACACATGTTTTAACAAATAAATCCTAATATAAATCTATTTTTTTAAAAATACAGGTACTAACCTTGCTAAAGAAATTAACTGCCCTAGTATGATCCATACGTGGTGCCAAAACTAGTAATATATCGTTGAGTAGGAGTGGTTTGTAGTCCAAATAGAATTGTATAGCTTTGTAATATAATTCAATATTGGCCACCTAAACAAGAAGAAAAAGAAATATATGAATTCTACACACACACAAAAAAAAATATATATATATATATATACCTAAATAAATAAAAAATAAAAATAAAAACGTATTCAAACAAACAATAAAATTGCTAGGCAGTGCACGGTGCAACCGTTCACGAGAGCAACAGTGATTTCTGTAGCGAATATATTTTAATATAATGCAATAATTTTTGCTAGTAATTACTGGGTTGTCCGGTAAATAATGCAGAATTTTATGTTTTCTTTAAAATACCCCTCCAAATAGTAAACTGTTTGTTTGTTGGACTTATGCCTTTCATAAATGTAAACACTTATTAATCCTCTTTCAAACAAAAATGTTTGTTTACCTCTGAAACATTGCATAATTTTGATTTACGAGTTCAAATTAGGCCAGGCCCAAACGGCCAGAAATATCAACGATGTCTGGGGCGAAGGCAGTATAAGTGAGTGCACTGTTCAACGGTGGTTCCAGAGATTTCGGGAGGGAGACTTGAGCCTTGAAGACAAAGAAGGCCGTGGAAGAAGTTCTGCCCTTGATGACGATGTTCTCCGTGCTTTGGTGGAAGAAAATCCCAGAACAACTGTTCGAGAACTGGTAGGGAAACTCGAAGTCAGCAAATCAACCGTCGATGACCATCTCAAGGCGATTAGAAAGGTGAAAAAGCTTGAAAGTTGGGTTCCTCACACATTAAACGACCGCCAAAAAAATCAGCAGTATGAAATTTGTGCTGCACTTCTTTGTCAAAACAACAGCGATCCTTTTCTCTCCAGAATTGTGACTTGCGAAGAAAGTGGATCCTCTACGACCACAGCAGACGCTCTAGACAGTGGCTTGACAAAGGAGAAGCAGCACGACATTTTCCAAAGCCATCAAATCATCAAAAAAAGAAGATGGCGGGCTTCATTTGGTCTGATTCATTACAGCTTCTTGAATCCTGGCGAAACCATCAATGCCGAATCGTATTGTAATCAAATTGACGTAACGCATCAGAAATTGGCAATAATGAAGCCGTCTTTAGTCAATCGAAAGGGGCCCATTTTCTTGTATGACAATGCTCGGCCACATATCTCACGTCTGACTTCCCGAAAATTGTTGGAGCTTGGCTATGAGACTCTGCCACACACGCCCTTCTCAACGGACCTCTCGCCTATTGGTTACCATTTTTTTTAGACACCTGGACCGCTATTTACAAAATAAAAAAATTATTGGGGTGTAATGTAGGCCGCCTCTTTAGGGTGCACCCTAGGTAATGCTAAATGACCTGCATGGGTTGACAAGACTCATAGCCATGGTGAAGGTCACTTGTCTAGGGGGTGATGACCCCCGAAATCAAACATCCTGGTCCTCCAGGATGGGGGTTGATGCATCGGGCCAGCTCCCCGATCATCGCAAAAAAAAAAAAAAAAACACATTGCTAAGAAGCAGAAAAGCCGGACTGATATCTAGGTTACGACCAGTCAAACGGACACGGATTACAAATTTTTGTTGCTGGAATGTTCAGGGGATCTCGAATAAAAAAGATATATTACCTAAAAAGCTGAATGAATATAGAGTGGATGTAGCCGTGCTGACAGAAACCAAAAAGAAAGGACATGGAGAGGAATATACGGGTGATTTTGTACACTTCTGGAGTGGAGTGGATAGAAATCTGAGAGCAAAGGCGGGCGTCTCGATAGTAATTAAGAAGAGCTTAAAGAATAGAATAAGAGATTGGAGGTTTATTTCTGAGAGAATTTTGACTATGGAAGTTTCGATAAATGGAAGAGAAGGGTAATAGTGGGTACTTACGCACCAACTGAAGACTCGACGTCGGTGTAAAAAGACGATTTTTGGAACAGATTGACACAGGTGATACAGGATACGCCTAGAAGGAAAAAGATCTTTATAATGGGTGATATGAATGGAAGAGTCGGAAAAGAAGATAATAGTAAGGTGGTAGGGAAGTTTGGAGAGGAAGTACGTAGTAGAGGGAAAATGGCGGTTCTGGCGCACCTAAATTGTGCAAGATCCAAACACCTCAAAATCTGACCGGGTAATCATCGAGTTCAACGAAGATGTAAGCCATACCCATCAGAACCATTCTACCCCCCCCTATCATCGAATTTGACGAGGCTGAAATCCGCACCATCACAAAAAAAAAGAGGAATCGTTTTAAAAGATCTAAAGATTTAAAAGATTTAAATCGGTACAGATATACACAAAACTGTTAAATAATAATTTTGTTCAGAATAATGTTTGAAATAAATAAGTTTATGATAGAGAAGTTTAAAATAAACAACAAACTAAAGGATTTTTTTTTAAGCGTATGCTTATTATTTTTGAAAAATGAGTTTAAAAAAGCACTCACACAAAACAAATAGGGTGAAGGTAGCTTAAGAAAAAAATTGAGTTTCGTTTAGAATATCTTCCGTTATTTTAGCTCCAAGTGTTGGTTGGTACAATTGTGCCGCTCCATTAGATTGTATGTTGTATTCAGTATATTCGATTTTTATGTCATCCAAAAATTATTACTTTTTTTAAAGTATTTTAATGACCCGGTGATTGACATACCGACTTTTCGGTGGTACCAGTGTTTGACATGGGGTGGGACCAGTGATTGAAAACAAGTATATTCCCGAAACGACCTAAAAAATTCAAAATACCTAAATCACTGTTCCACTTAGATTTTTAACAAAAACATCAGTCTTATTCATAATTAATAACAATCCGTTTTTCAATTGGCCTACCGAAATAATGTAATATTTTTCAACATTACGCTTTTTCAAGCAGTTATTGACGATCAATCCTTATACAACTATTCTACAGGAGAGTTTTAATTTCGTTCAAACCTTCTAGGGCATCTGCGTCATTCAATTATCGAGAAACTTCACCTTCCGCAGAGGAGAGTACTGTACAAGGCTCCATTCGTCTGCAGACTGTAGATTTACCTTTCACTTTGTACAGTAGGATAACTACAGCGACTGGGAGCTTTTTAGCAGCTTTACTAATTGATGTTCCTTGACCTACAACTACCTCCCACAGTTAACAACACATTATTGCCATGAAATTTTGTTCACTTATATACTAAACATTACTGAATTATTAGTTATATAATGTAGTTTCCTTGGGTACATCTTCTCAACTAATGGATCTATACTCAAAAAAACTATAGCATACTACTCAGTAAAACAGAGTGTGTAACAGCACAAAATTTGATACGAATAATCTGTTGTTTACTGTGGGAATTAAAAAGGCCCGATTTCACAGCAAAACCATGACCCAAAAAAATTTCAACTCTCAATATCTGCTCAACTAATAGATCTGTACTCAACCAAACTATAGCATATTACTCAGTAAAACAGTGTGTGTAAGAGCACAAAATTTCATACGAATAATCTGTTGTTTACTGTGGGAATTAAAAGGGCCCGATTTCACAGCAAAACCATGACCTAAAAAAATTTCAACTCTCAATATCTTCTCAACTAATGGATCTATACTCAAAAAACTATAGCATACTACTCAGTAAAACAGAGTTTGTAAGAGCACAAAATTTCATACGAATAATCTGTTGTTTACTGTGGGAATTAAAAGGGCCCGATTTCACAGCAAAACCATGACCCAAAAAAATTTCAACTCTCCATATCTTCTCAACTAATAGATCTGTACTCAACAAAACTATAGCATACTACTCAGTAAAACAGAGTGTGTAAACGCACAAAATTTCATACGCATAATTTGTTGTTTACTGAGGGAATTAAAAGGGCCCCATTTCACAGCAAAACCATGACCCAAAAAAATTTTAACTCTCAATATATTCTCAACTAATGGATCTGTACTCAACAAAACTATAGTATACTACTCAGTAAAACAGAGTGTGTAAGAGCAAAAAATTTCATACGAATAATCTGTTGTTTACTGTGGGAATTATAAGGGCCCAATTTCACCGCAAAACCATAACCCAAAAAAATTTCAACTCTCCATATCTTCTCATCTAATGGATCAGTACTCAACCAAACTATAGTATACTACTCAGTAAAACAGAGTGTGTAAGAGCACAAAATTTCATACGAATAATCTGTTGTTTACTGTGGGAATTAAAAAGCCCGATTTCACAGCAAAACCATGACACAAAAAAATTTCAACTCTCAATATCTTCTCAACTAATGGATCTCTACTCAACAAAACTATAGCATACTACTCAATAAAACAGAGTGTATAAGAGCACAAAATTTCATACGAATAATCGGTTGTTTACTGTAAAAATTAAAAGGGCCTAATTTCACAGCAAAATCATGACCCAAAAAAATTTCAACTCTCAATATCTTCTCAACTAATGGATCTGTACTCAACAAAACTATAGTATACTACTCAGTAAAACAGAGTGTGTAAGAACACAAAATTTCATACGAATAATCTGTTGTTTACTGTGGGAATTATGAGGGCCCAATTTCACAGCAAAACCATGACCCAAAAAAATTTCAACTCTCAATATCTTCTCAACTAATGGATCTGTACTCAACCAAACTATAGTATACTACTCAGAAAACAGAGTGTATAAGAGCACAAAATTTCATACGAATAATCTGTTGTTTACTGTGGAAATTAAAAGGGCCCGATTTCACAGCAAAACCATGACCCAAAAAAATTTCAACCCTCAATATCTTCTCAACTAATGGATCTGTACTCAACAAAACTATAGTATACTACTCAGTAAAACAGAGTGTGTAAGAGCAAAATATATCATACGAATAATCTGTTGTTTACTGTGGGAATTATAAGGGCCCAATTTCACCGCAAAACCATAACCCAAAAAAATTTCAACTCTCCATATCTTCTCATCTAATGGATCAGTACTCAACCAAACTATAGTATACTACTCAGTAAAACAGAGTGTGTAAGAGCACAAAATTTCATACGAATAATCTGTTGTTTACTGTGGGAATTAAAAGGGCCCGATTTCACAGCAAAACCATGACCCAAAAAAATTTCAACTCTCAATATCTTCTCAACTAATAGATCTGTACTCAACAAAACTATAGCATACTACTCAGTAAAACAGAGTGTGTAAGAGCACAAAATTTCATACGAATAATCTGTTGTTTACTGTGGGAATTAAAAGGGCCCGATTTCACAGCAAAACCATGACCTAAAAAAATTTCAACACTCAATATCTTCTCAACTAATGGATCTATACTCAACAAACTATAGCATACTACTCAGTAAAACAGAGTGTTTAAGAGCACAAAATTTCATACGAATAATCTGTTGTTTACTGTGGGAATTAAAAGGGCCCGATTTCACAGCAAATCCATGACCCAAAAAAAGTTCAACTCTCAATATCTTCTCAACTAATAGATCTGTACTCAACAAAACTATAGCATACTACTCAGTAAAACAGAGTGTGTAAGAGCACAAAATTTCATACGAATAATCTGTTGTTTACTGTGGGAATTAAAAGGGCCCGATTTCACAGCAAAACCATGACCCAAAAAAATTTCAACTCTCAATATCTTCTCAACTAATAGATCTGTACTCAACAAAACTATAGCATACTACTCAGTAAAACAGTGTGTGTAAGAGCACAAAATTCCATACGCATAATTTGTTGTTTACTGAGGGAATTAAAAGGGCCCGATTTCACAGCAAAACCATGACCGAAAAAAATTTCAACTCTCAATATATTCTCAACTAATAAATCTGTACTCAACAAAACTATAGCATACTACTCAGTAAAACAGAGTGTGTAAGAGCACAAAATTTCATACGAATAATCTGTGGTTTACAGTGGGAATTAAAAGGGCCCGATTTCACAGCAAAACCATGACCCAAAAAAATTTCAACTCTCAATATCTTCTCAACTAATGGATCTGTACTCAAAAAAACTATAGCATACTACTCAGTAAAACAGAGTGTGTAAGAGCACAAAATTTCATACGAATAATCTGTTGTTTACTGTGGGAATTAAAAGGGCCCAATTTCACAGCAAAATCATGACCCAAAAAAATTTCAACTCTCAATATCTTTTCAACTAATGGATCTATACTCAAAAAACTATAGCATACTACTCAGTAAAAGAGAGTGTGGAAGAGCACAAAATTTCATACGAATAATCTGTTGTTTACTGTGGGAATTAAAAGGACCCGATTTCACAGCAAAACCATGACCCAAAAATATTTCAACTCCCAATATCTTCTCAACTAATGGATCTATACTCAACAAAACTATAGCATACTACTCAGCAAAACAGAGGGTGTAAGAGCACATAATTTCATACGAATAATCTATTGTTTACTGTGGGAATTATGAGGGCCCAATTTCACAGCAAAACCATGACCCAAAAAAATTTCAACTCTCAATATCTTCTCAACTAATAGATCTGTACTCAACAAAACTATAGCATACTACTCAGTAAAACAGAGTGTGTAAGAACACAAAATTTCATACGAATAATCTGTTGTTTACTGTGGGAATTATGAGGGCCCGATTTCACAGCAAAACCATGACCGAAAAAAATTTCAACTCTCAATATATTCTCAACTAATAAATCTGTACTCAACAAAACTATAGCATACTACTCAGTAAAACAGAGTGTGTAAGAGCACAAAATTTCATACGAATAATCTGTGGTTTACAGTGGGAATTAAAAGGGCCCGATTTCACAGCAAAACCATGACCTAAAAAAATTTCAACTCTCAATATCTTCTCAACTAATGGATCTGTACTCAAAAAAACTATAGCATACTACTCAGTAAAACAGAGTGTGTAAGAGCACAAAATTTCATACGAATAATCTGTTGTTTACTGTGGGAATTAAAAGGGCCCAATTTCACAGCAAAATCATGACCCAAAAAAATTTCAACTCTCAATATCTTTTCAACTAATGGATCTATACTCAAAAAACTATAGCATACTACTCAGTAAAAGAGAGTGTGGAAGAGCACAAAATTTCATACGAATAATCTGTTGTTTACTGTGGGAATTAAAAGGACCCGATTTCACAGCAAAACCATGACCCAAAAATATTTCAACTCCCAATATCTTCTCAACTAATGGATCTATACTCAACAAAACTATAGCATACTACTCAGCAAAACAGAGGGTGTAAGAGCACATAATTTCATACGAATAATCTATTGTTTACTGTGGGAATTATGAGGGCCCAATTTCACAGCAAAACCATGACCCAAAAAAATTTCAACTCTCAATATCTTCTCAACTAATAGATCTGTACTCAACAAAACTATAGCATACTACTCAGTAAAACAGAGTGTGTAAGAACACAAAATTTCATACGAATAATCTGTTGTTTACTGTGGGAATTATGAGGGCCCAATTTCACAGCAAAACTATGACCCAAAAAAATTTCAACTCTCAATATCTTCTCAACTAATGGATCTGTACTCAACCAAACTATAGTATACTACTCAGTAAAACAGAGTGTATAAGAGCACAAAATTTCATAGGAATAATCTGTTGTTTACTGTGGAAATTAAAAGGGCCCGATTTCACAGCAAAACCATGACCCAAAAAAATTTCAACTCTCAATATCTTCTCAACTAATGGATCTGTACTCAACAAAACTATAGTATACTACTCAGTAAAACAGAGTGTGTAAGAGCAAAAAATATCATACGAATAATCTGTTGTTTACTGTGGGAATTATAAGGGCCCAATTTCACCGCAAAACCATAACCCAAAAAAATTTCAACTCTCCATATCTTCTCATCTAATGGATCAGTACTCAACCAAACTATAGTATACTACTCAGTAAAACAGAGTGTGTAAGAACACAAAATTTCATACGAATAATCTTTTGTTTACTGCGGGAATTATGAGGGCCCAATTTCACAGCAAAACCATGACCCAAAAAAATTTCAACTCTCAATATCTTCTCAACTAATGGATCTGTACTCAACCAAACTATAGTATACTACTCAGTAAAACCGAGTGTATAAGAGCACAAAATTTCATACGAATAATCTGTTGTTTACTGTGGAAATTAAAAGGGCCCGATTTCACAGCAAAACCATGACCCAAAAAAATTTCAACTCTCAATATCTTCTCAACTAATGGATCTGTACTCAACAAAACTATAGTATACTACTCAGTAAAACAGAGTGTGTAAGAGCAAAAAATATCATACGAATAATCTGTTGTTTACTGTGGGAATTATAAGGGCCCAATTTCACCGCAAAACCATAACCCAAAAAAATTTCAACTCTCCATATCTTCTCATCTAATGGATCAGTACTCAACCAAACTATAGTATACTACTCAGTAAAACAGAGTGTGTAAGAGCACAAAATTTCATACGAATAATCTGTTGTTTAATGTGGGAATTAAAAGGGTCCGATTTCACAGCAAAACCATGACCCAAAAAAATTTCAACTCTCAATATCTTCTCAACTAATAGATCTGTACTCAACAAAACTATAGCATACTACTCAGTAAAACAGAGTGTGTAAGAGCACAAAATTTCATACGCATAATTTGTTGGTTACTGAGGGAATTAAAAGGGCCCGATTTCACAGCGAAACCATGACCCAAAAAAATTTCAACTCTCAATATCTTCTCAACTAATGGATCTGTACTCAACAAAACTATAGCATACTACTCAGTAAAACAGACTGTGTAGGAGCACAAAATTTCATACGAATAATCTGTTGTTTACTGTGGGAATTAAAAGGGCCCGATTTAACAGCAAAACCATGACCTAAAAAAATTTCAACACTCAATATCTTCTCAACTAATGGATCTATACTCAACAAACTATAGCATACTACTCAGTAAAACAGAGTGTGTAAGAGCACAAAATTTCATACGAATAATCTGTTGTTTACTGTGGGAATTAAAAGGGCCCGATTTCACAGCAAATCCATGACCTAAAAAAATTTCAACTCTCAATATCTTATCAACTAATAGATCTGTACTCAACAAAACTATAGCATACTACTCAGTAAAGCAGAGTGTGTAAGAGCACAAAATTTCATACGAATAATCTTTTGTTTACTGTGGGAATTAAAAGGGCCCGATTTCACAGCAACACCATGACCCAAAAAAATTTCAACTCTCAATATCTTCTCAACTAATAGATCTGTACTCAACAAAACTATAGCATACTACTCAGTAAAACAGAGTGTGTAAGAGCACAAAATTCCATACGCATAATTTGTTGTTTACTGAGGGAATTAAAAGTGCCCGATTTCACAGCAAAACCATGACCGAAAAAAATTTCAACTCTCAATATATTCTCAACTAATAAATCTGTACTCAACAAAACTATAGCATACTACTCAGTAAAACAGAGTGTGTAAGAGCACAAAATTTCATACGAATAATCTGTGGTTTACAGTGGGAATTAAAAGGGCCCGATTTCACAGCAAAACCATGACCCAAAAAAATTTCAACTCTCAATATCTTCTCAACTAATGGATCTGTACTCAACCAAACTATAGTATACTACTCAGTAAAACAGAGTGTATAAGAGCACAAAATTTCATAGGAATAATCTGTTGTTTACTGTGGAAATTAAAAGGGCCCGATTTCACAGCAAAACCATGACCCAAAAAAATTTCAACTCTCAATATCTTCTCAACTAATGGATCTGTACTCAACAAAACTATAGTATACTACTCAGTAAAACAGAGTGTGTAAGAGCAAAAAATATCATACGAATAATCTGTTGTTTACTGTGGGAATTATAAGGGCCCAATTTCACCGCAAAACCATAACCCAAAAAAATTTCAACTCTCCATATCTTCTCATCTAATGGATCAGTACTCAACCAAACTATAGTATACTACTCAGTAAAACAGAGTGTGTAAGAGCACAAAATTTCATACGAATAATCTGTTGTTTACTGTGGGAATTAAAAGGGCCCGATTTCACAGCAAAACCATGACCCAAAAAAATTTCAACTCTCAATATCTTCTCAACTAATAGATCTGTACTCAACAAAACTATAGCATACTACTCAGTAAAACAGAGTGTGTAAGAACACAAAATTTCATACGAATAATCTGTTGTTTACTGCGGGAATTATGAGGGCCCAATTTCACAGCAAAACCATGACCCAAAAAAATTTCAACTCTCAATATCTTCTCAACTAATGGATCTGTACTCAACCAAACTATAGTATACTACTCAGTAAAACCGAGTGTATAAGAGCACAAAATTTCATACGAATAATCTGTTGTTTACTGTGGAAATTAAAAGGGCCCGATTTCACAGCAAAACCATGACCCAAAAAAATTTCAACTCTCAATATCTTCTCAACTAATGGATCTGTACTCAACAAAACTATAGTATACTACTCAGTAAAACAGAGTGTGTAAGAGCAAAAAATATCATACGAATAATCTGTTGTTTACTGTGGGAATTATAAGGGCCCAATTTCACCGCAAAAACATAACCCAAAAAAATTTCAACTCTCCATATCTTCTCATCTAATGGATCAGTACTCAACCAAACTATAGTATACTACTCAGTAAAACAGAGTGTGTAAGAGCACAAAATTTCATACGAATAATCTGTTGTTTAATGTGGGAATTAAAAGGGTCCGATTTCACAGCAAAACCATGACCCAAAAAAATTTCAACTCTCAATATCTTCTCAACTAATAGATCTGTACTCAACAAAACTATAGCATACTACTCAGTAAAACAGAGTGTGTAAGAGCACAAAATTTCATACGCATAATTTGTTGGTTACTGAGGGAATTAAAAGGGCCCGATTTCACAGCGAAACCATGACCCAAAAAAATTTCAACTCTCAATATCTTCTCAACTAATGGATCTGTACTCAACAAAACTATAGCATACTACTCAGTAAAACAGACTGTGTAGGAGCACAAAATTTCATACGAATAATCTGTTGTTTACTGTGGGAATTAAAAGGGCCCGATTTAACAGCAAAACCATGACCTAAAAAAATTTCAACACTCAATATCTTCTCAACTAATGGATCTATACTCAACAAACTATAGCATACTACTCAGTAAAACAGAGTGTGTAAGAGCACAAAATTTCATACGAATAATCTGTTGTTTACTGTGGGAATTAAAAGGGCCCGATTTCACAGCAAATCCATGACCTAAAAAAATTTCAACTCTCAATATCTTCTCAACTAATAGATCTGTACTCAACAAAACTATAGCATACTACTCAGTAAAGCAGAGTGTGTAAGAGCACAAAATTTCATACGAATAATCTTTTGTTTACTGTGGGAATTAAAAGGGCCCGATTTCACAGCAACACCATGACCCAAAAAAATTTCAACTCTCAATATCTTCTCAACTAATAGATCTGTACTCAACAAAACTATAGCATACTACTCAGTAAAACAGAGTGTGTAAGAGCACAAAATTCCATACGCATAATTTGTTGTTTACTGAGGGAATTAAAAGGGCCCGATTTCACAGCAAAACCATGACCGAAAAAAATTTCAACTCTCAATATATTCTCAACTAATAAATCTGTACTCAACAAAACTATAGCATACTACTCAGTAAAACAGAGTGTGTAAGAGCACAAAATTTCATACGAATAATCTGTGGTTTACAGTGGGAATTAAAAGGGCCCGATTTCACAGCAAAACCATGACCCAAAAAAATTTCAACTCTCAATATCTTCTCAACTAATGGATCTGTACTCAAAAAAACTATAGCATACTACTCAGTAAAACAGAATGTGTAAGAGCACAAAATTTCATACGAATAATCTGTTGATTACTGTGGGAATTAAAAGGGCCCAATTTCACAGCAAAACCATGACCCAAAAAAAATTTCAACTCTCAATATCTTCTCAACTAATGGATCTGTACTCAAAAAAACTATAGCATACTACTCAGTAAAACAGAGTGTGTAAGAGCACAAAATTTCATACGAATAATCTGTTGTTTACTGTGGGAATTAAAAGGGCCCGATTTCACAGCAAATCCATGACCTAAAAAAATTTCAACTCTCAATATCTTCTCAACTAATAGATCTGTACTCAACAAAACTATAGCATACTACTCAGTAAAGCAGAGTGTGTAAGAGCACAAAATTTTATACGAATAATCTTTTGTTTACTGTGGGAATTAAAAGGGCCCGATTTCACAGCAACACCATGACCCAAAAAAATTTCAACTCTCAATATCTTCTCAACTAATAGATCTGTACTCAACAAAACTATAGCATACTACTCAGTAAAACAGAGTGTGTAAGAGCACAAAATTCCATACGCATAATTTGTTGTTTACTGAGGGAATTAAAAGGGCCCGATTTCACAGCAAAACCATGACCGAAAAAAATTTCAACTCTCAATATATTCTCAACTAATAAATCTGTACTCAACAAAACTATAGCATACTACTCAGTAAAACAGAGTGTGTAAGAGCACAAAATTTCATACGAATAATCTGTGGTTTACAGTGGGAATTAAAAGGGCCCGATTTCACAGCAAAACCATGACCCAAAAAAATTTCAACTCTCAATATCTTCTCAACTAATGGATCTGTACTCAAAAAAACTATAGCATACTACTCAGTAAAACAGAATGTGTAAGAGCACAAAATTTCATACGAATAATCTGTTGATTACTGTGGGAATTAAAAGGGCCCAATTTCACAGCAAAACCATGACCCAAAAAAATTTCAACTCTCAATATCTTTTCAACTAATGGATCTGTACTCAAAAAAACTATAGCATACTACTCAGTAAAACAGAATGTGTAAGAGCACAAAATTTCATACGAATAATCTGTTGTTTACTGTGGGAATTAAAAGGGCCCAATTTCACAGCAAAATCATGACCCAAAAAAATTTCAACTCTCAATATCTTTTCAACTAATGGATCTATACTCAAAAAACTATAGCATACTACTCAGTAAAAGAGAGTGTGGAAGAGCACAAAATTTCATACGAATAATCGGTTGTTTACTGTGGAAATTAAAAGGGCCCAATTTCACAGCAAAACCATATCCCAAAAAAATTTCAACTCTCAATATCTTCTCAACTAATGGATCTGTACTCAACAAAACTATAGTATACTACTTAGTAAAATAGAGTTTGTAAGTGCACAAAATTTCATACGAATAATCTGTTGTTTACTGTGGGAATTATAAGTGCCTAATTTCACAGCATAACCATGACCCAAAAAAATTTCAACTCTCGTTATCTTCTCAACTAATGGATCAGTACTCAACAAAACTACAGTATACTACTCAGTAAAAGAAAGTGTGTAAGAGCAAAAAATCTCATACGAATAATCTGTTGTTTACTGTGGGAATTATGAGGGCTTAATTTCACAGCCAAACCATGACCCAAACAAATTTCAACCCTCAATATCTTCTCAACTAATGGATCTGTACTCAGCTAACTATAGCATACTACTCAGTAAAACAGAGTGTGTAAGAGCACAAAATTTCATACGAATAATGTGTTGTTTACTGTGGAAATTAAAAGGGCCCGATTTCATAGCGAAACCATGACCCAAAAAAATTTCAACTCTCAATATCTTCTCAACTAATGGATCGGTACTCAACAAAACTATAGTATACTACTCAGTAAAACAGAGTGTATTAGAGCACAAAATTTCATACGAATAATCGGTTGTTTACTGTGGAAATTAAAAGGGCCCGATTTCACAGCGAAACCATGACCCAAAAAAATTTCAACTCTCCTTATCTTCTCAACTAATGGATCAGTACTCAACAAAACTATAGTATACTACTCAGTAAAATAGAGTTTGTAAGTGCACAAAATTTCATACGAATAATCTGTTGTTTACTGTAGAAATTAAAAGGGCCCAATTTCACAGCAAAACCATGACCCGAAAAAATTTCAACTCTCAATATCTTCTCAACTAATGGATCTGTACTCAACACAACTATAGCATACTACTCAGAAAAACAGAGTGTGTAAGAGCACAAAATTTCATACGAATAATCGGTTGTTTACTGCGGGAATTAAAAGGGCCCGATTTCACAGCAAAACCATGACCCAAAAAAATTTCAACTCTCAATATCTTCTCAACAAATGGATCTGCACTGAACAAAACTATAGTATACTACTCAGTAAAACAGATTGTATAAGAGCACAAAATTTCATACGAATAATCGGTTGTTAATGTGGAAATTAAAAGGGCCCAATTTCACAGCAAAGCCATGACCCAAAAAAATTTCCACTCTCAATATTTTCTCAACTAATGGATCGGTACTCAACAAAACTATAGTATACTACTCAGTAAAACAAAGTGTATAAGAGCAAAAAATTTCATACGAATAATCGGTTGTTTACTGTGGAAATTAAAAGGGCCCGATTTCACAGCAAAACCATGACCCAAAAAAATTTCAACTCTCAATATCTTCTCAACTAATGGATCAGTACTCAACAAAACTATAGTATACTACTCAGTAAAATAGAGTTTGTAAGTGCACAAAATTTCATACGAATAATCTGTTGTTTACTGTAGAAATTAAAAGGGCCCAATTTCACAGCAAAACCATGACCCGAAAAAATTTCAACTCTCAATATCTTCTCAACTAATGGATCTGTACTCAACACAACTATAGCATACTACTCAGAAAAACAGAGTGTGTAAGAGCACAAAATTTCATACGAATAATCGGTTGTTTACTGCGGGAATTAAAAGGGCCCAATTTCACAGCAAAACCATGACCCAAAAAAATTTCAACTCTCAATATCATCTCAACAAATGGATCTGCACTGAACAAAACTATAGTATACTACTCAGTAAAACAGATTGTATAAGAGCACAAAATTTCATACGAATAATCGGTTGTTAATGTGGAAATTAAAAGGGCCCAATTTCACAGCAAAGCCATGACCCAAAAAAATTTCCACTCTCAATATCTTCTCAATTAATGGATCTGTACTCAACAAAACTATAGCATACTACTCAGTAAAACAGAGTGTGGAAGAGCACAAAATTTCATACGAATAATCTGTCGTTTACTATGGGAATTATGAGGGCCCAATTTCACAGCAAACCCATGACCCAAAAAAATTTCAACTCTCAATATCTTCTCAACTAATGGATCTATACTCAGCAAACTATAGCATACTACTCAGTAAAACAGAGTGTGTAAGAGCACAAAATTTCATACGAATAATCTGTTGTTTACTGTGGGAATTATAACGGCCCAATTTCACAGCAAAACCATGACCCAAAAAAATTTCAACTCTCCTTATCTTCTCAACTAATGGATCAGTACTCAAAAAACTATAGCATACTACTCAGTAAAAGAGAGTGTGCAAGAGCACAAAATTTCATACGAATAATCTGTTGTTTACTGTGGGAATTAAAAGGACCCGATTTCACAGCAAATCCATGACCCAAAAAAATTTCAACTCTCAATATCTTCTCAACTAATGGATCAGTACTCAACAAAACTATAGTATACTACTCAGTAAAATAGAGTTTGTAAGTGCACAAAATTTCATACGAATAATGTGTTGATCACTGTGGGAATTATAAGGGCCTTATTTCTCAGCAAAACCATGACCCAAAAAAATTTCAACTCTCCTTATCTTCTCAATTAATGGATCAGTTCTCAACAAAACTATAGTATACTACTCAGTAAAACAGAGTGTGTATGAGCACAAAATTTCATACGAATAATCTGTTGTTTACTGTGGGAATTATGAGGGCCCAATTTCACAGTAAAACCATGACCCAAAAAAATTTCAACTCTCCTTATCTTCTTAATTAATGGATCAGTACTCAACAAAACTATAGTATACTACTCAGTAAAACAGAGTGTGTATGAGCACAAAATTTCATACGAATAATCTGTTGTTTACTGTGGGAATTATGAGGGCCTATTTTCACAGCAAAACCATGACCCAAACTAATTTCAACTCTCAATATCTTCTCAACTAATGGATCAGTACTCAACAAAACTATAGTATACTACTCAGTAAAATAGAGTTTGTAAGAGCACAAAATTTCATACGAATAATCGGTTGTTAATGTGGAAATTAAAAGAGCCCAATTTCACAGCAAAGCCATGACCAAAAAAAAATTCAACTCTCAATATCTTCTCAACTAATTGATCTGTACTCAACAAAATTATAGTATACTCCTCAGTAAAACAGAGTGTATAAGAGCACAAAATTTCATACGTATAATCGGTTGTTTACTGTGGGAATTATAAGGGCCCGTTTTCACAGCAAAACCATGACCCAAAAAAATTTCCACTCTCAATATCTTCTCAATTAATGGATCTGTACTCAACAAAACTATAGCATACTACTCAGTAAAACAGAGTGTGGAAGAGCACAAAATTTTATACGAATAATCTGTCGTTTACTATGGGAATTATGAGGGCCCAATTTCACAGCAAAACCATGACCCAAACAAATTTCAACTCTCAATATCTTCTCAACTAATGGATCTATACTCAACAAAACTATAGCATACTACTCAGTAAAACAGAGTGTGTAAGAGCACAAAATTTCATACGAATAATCTGTTGTTTACTGTGGAAATTAAAAGGGCCCAATTTCACAGCAAAACCATGACCCAAAAAAATTTCAACTATCAATATCTTCTCAACTAATGGATCTGTACTCAACAAAACTATAGCATTCTACTCAGTAAAACAGAGTGTGTAAGAGCACAAAATTTCATAGGAATAATCGGTTGTTTACTGTGGGAATTAAGAGGGCCTAATTTCACAGCAAAGCCATGACCCAAAAAAATTTCAACTCTCAATATCTTCTCAACTAATGGATCTGTACTCAACAAAACTATAGTATACTACTCAGTAAAACAGAGTGTGTAAGAGCACAAAATTTCATACGAATAATCTGTCGTTAACTATGGGAATTATGAGGGCCCAATTTCACAGCAAAACCATGACCCAAACAAATTTCAACTCTCAATATCTTCTCAACTAATGGATCAGTACTCAACAAAACTATAGTATACTACTCAGTAAAATAGAGTTTGTAAGTGCACAAAAATTCATACGAATAATCGGTTGTTTACTGCGGGAATTAAAAGGGCCCAATTTTACAGCAAAACCATGACCCAAAAAAATTTCAACTCTCAATATCTTCTCAACAAATGGATCTGCACTGAACAAAACTATAGTATACTACTCAGTAAAACAGATTGTATAAGAGCACAAAATTTCATACGAATAATCGGTTGTTAATGTGGAAATTAAAAGAGCCCAATTTCACAGCAAAGCCATGACCCAAAAAAATTTCCACTCTCAATATCTTCTCAATTAATGGATCTGTACTCAACAAAACTATAGCATACTACTCAGTAAAACAGAGTGTGGAAGAGCACAAAATTTTATACGAATAATCAGTCGTTTACTATGGGAATTATGAGGGCCAAATTTCACAGCAAAACCATGACCCAAACAAATTTCAACTCTCAATATCTTCTCAACTAATGGATCAATACTCAACAAAACTATAGTATACTACTCAGTAAAACAGAGTGTGTAAAAGCACAAAATTTCATACGAATAATCTGTTGTTTACTGTGGAAATTATGAGGGCCCAATTTCACAGTAAAACCATGACCCAAAAAAATTTCAACTCACAATATCTTCTCAACTAATGGATCTGTACTCAACAAACTATAGCATACTACTCAGTAAAACAGAGTGTGTAAGAGCACAAAATTTCATACGAATAATCGGTTGTTTACTATGGAAATTAAAAGGGCCCAATTTCACAGCAAAACCATGACCCAAACAAATTTCAACTCTCAATATCTTCTCAACTAATGGATCTATACTCAACAAAACTATAGCATTCTACTCAGTAAAACAGAGTGTGTAAGAGCACAAAATTTCATACGAATAATCGGTTGTTTACTGTGGGAATTAAGAAGGCCCAATTTCACAGCAAAACCATGACCCAAAAAAATTTCAACTCTCAATATCTTCTCAACTAATGGATCAGTACTCAACAAAACTATAGTATACTACTCAGTAAAATAGAGTTTGTAAATGCACAAAAATTCATACGAATAATCTGTTGTTTACTGTGGGAATTATAAGGGCCCAATTTCACAGCAAAACCATGACCAAAAAAAATTTCAACTCTCAATATCTTCTCAACTAATGGATCTGTACTCAACAAAACTATAGCATACTACTCAGTAAAACAGTGTTTAAGAGCAAAAAATTTCATACGAATAATCGGTCGTTTACTATGGGAATTATGAGGGCCCAATTTCACAGCAAAACCATGACCCAAACAAATTTCAACTCTCAATATCTTCTCAACTAATGGATCAGTACTCAACAAAACTATAGTATACTACTCAGTAAAATAGAGTGTATAAGAGCACAAAATTTCATACGAATAATCTGTTGTTTACTGTGGGAATTATGAGGGCCCAATTTCACAGTAAAACCATGACCTAAAAAAATTTCAACTCTCAATATCTTCTCAACTAATGGATCTGTACTCAACAAACTATAGCATACTACTCAGTAAAACAGAGTGTATAAGAGCACAAAATTTCATACGAATAATCGGTTGTTAATGTGGAAATTAATATGGCCCAATTTCACAGTAAAACCATGACCTAAAAAAATTTCAACTCTCAATATCTTCTCAACTAATGGATCTGTACTCAACAAACTATAGCATACTACTCAGTAAAACAGAGTGTATAAGAGCACAAAATTTCATACGAATAATCGGTTGTTAATGTGGAAATTAATATGGCCCAATTTCACAGTAAAACCATGACCTAAAAAAATTTCAACTCTCAATATCTTCTCAACTAATGGATCTGTACTCAACAAACTATAGCATACTACTCAGTAAAACAGAGTGTATAAGAGCACAAAATTTCATACGAATAATCGGTTGTTAATGTGGAAATTAATATGGCCCAATTTCACAGTAAAACCATGACCTAAAAAAATTTCAACTCTCAATATCTTCTCAACTAATGGATCGGTACTCAACATAACTATAGTATACTACTCAGTAAAACAGAGTGTGTAAGAGCACAAAATTTCATACGAATAATCTGTTGTTTACTGTGGAAATTAAAAGGGCACAATTTCACAGCAAAACCATAACCCAAAAAAATTTCAACTCTCAATATTTTCTCAACTAATGGATCTGTACTCAACAAAACTATAGCATTCTGCTCAGTAAAACAGAGTGTATAAGAGTACAAAATTTCATACGACTAATCGGTTGTTAATGTGGAAATTAAAAGGGCCCAATTTCACAGCAAAACCATGACCCAACAAAATTTCAACTCTCAATATCTTCTCAACAAATGGATCTGCACTGAACAAAACTATAGTATACTACTCAGTAAAACAGATTGTATAAGAGCACAAAATTTCATACGAATAATCGGTTGTTAATGTGGAAATTAAAAGGGCCCAATTTCACAGCAAAGCCATGACCCAAAAAAATTTCAACTCTCAATATCTTCTCAACTAATAGATCTGTACTCAACAAAACTATAGCATACTACTCAGTAAAAAAGAGTGTGTAAAAGCACAAAATTTCATACGAATAATCTGTCGTTTACTATGGGAATTATGAGGGCCTAATTTCACAGCAAAACCATGACCCAAACAAATTTCAACTCTCAATATCTTCTCAACTAATGGATCAGTACTCAACAAAACTATAGTATACTACTCAGTAAAATAGAGTTTGTAAGTGCACAAAATTTCATATGAATAATCTGTTGTTTACAGTGGGAATTATAAGGGGCCAATTTTACAGCAAAACCATGACCCAAAAAAATTTCAACTCTCCATATCTTCTCAACAAATGGATCTGCTTTGAACAAAACTGTAGTATACTACTCAGTAAAACAGATTGTATAAGAGCACAAAATTTCATACGAATAATCGGTTGTTAATGTGGAAATTAAAAGGGCCCAATTTCACAGTAAAACCATGACCTAAAAAAATTTCAACTCTCAATATCTTCTCAACTAATGGATCTGTACTCAACAAACTATAGCATACTACTCAGTAAAACCGAGTGTGTAAGAGCACAAAATTTCATACGAATAATCTGTTGTTTACTGTGGAAATTAAAAGGGGCCGTTTTCACAGCAAAACCATGACCCGAAAAAATTTCAACTCTCAATAGCTTCTCAACTAATGGATCGGTACTCAACAAAACTATAGTATACTACTCAGTAAAACAGAGTGTGTAAGAGCACAAAATTTCATACGAATAATCTGTTGTTTACTGTGGAAATTAAAAGGGCACAATTTCACAGCAAAACCATGACCCAAAAAAATTTCAACTCTCAATATTTTCTCAACTAATGAATCTGTACTCAACAAAACTATAGCATTCTACTCAGTAAAACAGAGTGTGTAAAAGCACAAAATTTCATACGAATAATCGGTTGTTAATGTGGAAATTAAAAGGGCCCAATTTCACAGCAAAGCCATGACCCAAAAAAATTTCAACTCTCAATATCTTCTCAACTAATAGATCTGTACTCAACAAAACTATAGCATACTACTCAGTAAAACAGAGTGTGTAAAAGCACAAAATTTCATACGAATAATCTGTCGTTTACTATGGGAATTATGAGGGCCCAATTTCACAGCAAAACCATGACCCAAAAAAATTTCAACTCTCAATATCTTCTCAACTAATGGATCAGTACTCAACAAAACTATAGTATACTACTCAGTAAAATAGAGTTTGTAAGTGCACAAAATTTCATATGAATAATCTGTTGTTTACAGTGGGAATTATAAGGGGCCAATTTTACAGCAAAACCATGACCCAAAAAAATTTCAACTCTCCATATCTTCTCAACAAATGGATCTGCTTTGAACAAAACTATAGTATACTACTCAGTAAAACAGATTGTATAAGAGCACAAAATTTCATACGAATAATCGGTTGTTAATGTGGAAATTAAAAGGGCCCAATTTCACAGTAAAACCATGACCTAAAAAAATTTCAACTCTCAATATCTTCTCAACTAATGGATCTGTACTCAACAAACTATAGTATACTACTCAGTAAAACAGATTGTATAAGAGCACAAAATTTCATACGAATAATCGGTTGTTAATGTGGAAATTAAAAGGGCCCAATTTCACAGCAATGCCATGACCCAAAAAAATTTCAACTCTCAATATCTTCTCAACTAATGGATCTGTACTCAACAAAACTATAGCATACTACTGAGTAAAACAGAGTGTGTAAGAGCACAAAATTTCATACGATTAATCTGTCGTTTACTATGGGAATTATGAGGGCCCAATTTCACAGCAAAACCATGACGCAAACAAATTTCAACTCTCAATATCTTCTCAACTAATGGATCTGTACTCAACAAAACTATAGTATACTACTCAGTAAAACAAAGTGTGGAAGTGCAAAAAATTTCATACGAATAATCGGTTGTATACTGTGGGAATTATAAGGGCCCATTTTCACAGCAAAACCATGACCCAAAAAAATTTCAACTCTCAATATCTTCTCAACTAATGGATCTATACTCAACAAAACTATAGCATACTACTCAGTAAAACAGAGTGTGTAAGAGCACAAAATTTCATACGAATAATTTGTTGTTTATTGTGGGAATGAAAATGGCCCGATTTCACAGCGAAACCATGACCCGAAAAAATTTCAACTCTCAATATCTTCTCAACTAATGGATCTATACTCAACAAAACTATAGCATACTACTCAGTAAAACAGAGCGTGTAAGAGCACAAAATTTCATACGAATAATCTGTCGTTTACTATGGGAATTATGAGGGCCCAATTTCACAGCAAAACCATGACCCAAACAAATTTCAACTCTCAATATCTTCTCAACTAATGGATCAGTACCCAAGGAAACTACATTGTATAACTGATAATTCAGTAATGTTTAGTATATAAGTGTACAAAATTTCATGGCAATAATGTGTTGTTAACTGTGGGAGGTAGTTGTAGGTCAAGGAACATCAATTAGTAAAGCTGCTAAAAAGCTCCCAGTCGCTGGAGTTATCCTACTGTACAAAGTGAAAGGTAAATCTACAGTCTGCAGACGAATGGATCCTTGTACAGTACTCTCCTCTGCGGAAGATGAAGTTTCTCGATAATTGAATGACGCAGATGTCCTAGAAGGTTTGAACGAAATTAAACTCTCCGGTAGAATAGTTGTATAAGGATTGATCGTCAATAACTGCATGAAAAAGCGTAATGTTGAAAAATATTACATTATTTAGGTAGGCCAATTTAAAAACCGATTGTTATTAATTATGAATAAGACTGATTTTTTTGTTAAAAATCTAAGTGGAACAGTGATTTAGGTATTTTGAATTTTTTAGGTCGTTTCAGGAATATACTTGTTTTCAATCACTGGTCCCACCCCATGTCAAACACTGGTACCACCGAAAAGTCGGTATGTCAATCACCGGGTCATTGAAATACTTTAAAAAAAGTAATAATTTTTGGATGATATAAAAATCGAATATACTGAATACATAATACAATCTAATGGAGCGGCACAATTGTACCAACCAACACCTGGAGCCAAAATAACGGAAGATATTCTAAACGAAACTCGATTTTTTTCTTAAGCTACCTTCACCCTATTTGTTTTGTGTGAGTGCTTTTTTAAACTCATTTTTCAAAAATAATAAGTATACACTTAAAAAAAAACCTTTAGTCTGTTGTTTATTTTAAACTTCTCTATCATAAACTTATTTATTTCAAACATTATTCTGAACAAAATTATTATTTAACAGTTCTGAGATCTGTGTATATCTGTACCGATTTAAATCTTTTAAATCTTTAGATCTTTTAAAACGATTCCTCTTTTTTTTTGTGATGGTGCGGATGTCAGCCTCGTCAAATTCGTTGATAGGTGGGGGTAGAATGGTTCTGATGGGTATGGCTTACATCTTCGTTGAACTCGATGATTACCCAGTCAGATTTGGAGGTGTTTGGATCTTGCACAATTTAGGTGCGCCAGAACTGCCATTTTCCCTCTACTACTATGCGAACAGTATGAATTAAAGATTAACAATACATTCTTCGCCCATAAAAATATACATAAATTTACTTGGTGTCAAAAAACCAAAAATTTACAATCTATAATAGAATATATCGTTTCGAAAAAAGAAGTTCCGTGAAGATCTTACAGAGGAGCAGAGTGCGGTTCAGACCATTATCTCCTAAAAGCTAGCATAGAATGGTACTGGATTAAGCGTAGTAAGTAGAGTGTCCGAAAGGAACAGAATGAGATGGGAAATATTTTAAATGAGCGATTTGATACAGCACTGCTGAAAGAGGAGAGTATAAGAACGCCATTCAGGCAAAGATTAAAAATGGAAATCAATGAGGAATTTAAAGGCTCAAAAGAGGAAATGTATTTGTACGTGAATTCAGTGGTCAGGGAGGTTGCAAAAGAGGTGCTAGGAGCAAAGATTACAACAAGAAGAAGGACGAGCTGGCTGAAGTACTGCAACTTACAGAGGAGTAAAAGAGGGCTTTTAGGAAACGGTTATCGGCTAAAGATGTAGCTAGTAGAGGAGAATATGTATCGAGGAAAAGAGAGGTGAACAGGAGAGTGAGAGAGGAGAAGAACCGGATGTGGGAAGAGATTTGCGCTGATGTTAACAGCAAGTTGGGTTTCGGAAGGTCAGAGGAGGAATGGGGGTACTGAGGAGTTTAAGGTAAGAGTAAAAATAATTAAACTAAAATGTTCGTCATTTTAGAAGGGCAAAATATACCGGAGGAAATGAAGGCTGGGTACCTGACACCTATCTATAAAAAAGGGAACAGGAGACTATGTTCTAACTATAGAGGGATCTGTGTGACTGACCCATACACAAAGCTGCTGGGAAGAATCGTTAGAAAAAGGTTAGAAGAAGAATTTCAGAGTGCTGAGGAACAGTGTGGATTCAGCGCAGGGCGGTCCTGCATAGACCACATGTATATAATCAGGCAGATTCTGGAAAAGCAATATGTAAAAGGGAAAGACCTGGAAATGTCTTTATAGACCTTGAAAAAGCTTATGATAGCGTTCCAAGGAAAAGGTTATAGGAAGCCCTAAAGACAGGAGGCATTACTGAACCTATTATAAAGATGGTCAAAGAGATTTATGATAATTTCAGGTACCAAGTTAAAATCGCCTCAACCCTCTCCCGGCCATTCACAACATCAAAGGGACTGTATCCAGGGATGCTGTATGTCGCCCACCCTTTTTAAAATATACCTTGACTCTGCTCTCAAGAGGATGGAATGAGAAGTGTAAGAGAATGGGAATGAAGATTACTGATAATCTGTACATTTCTAAATCTTCTGTTCGCAGACGACTAGGTCATTATTGCGGAAGATGTAGATGATGCATGCTACATGCTGAGGAAGTTGATGGAAAGTTATACTGAATGGGGACTGGGTATAAATTTTGATAAGACGGAGCACCTATCCACTTTGAATGCAAGTACCTTAGAAATAGAAGATAGACGCCTTAAAAGAGGGGATCATCTTAAAAACTTTGAGTCAATACTAGAAAAGGATGGTTCCTCCCAGCAGGAAGTAGAGAGGAGAATCAGGGAGGGGAAAAAAGTAATAGGACTATTGAACCCAGTGCAATGGAGCGGAAATTTGTTACCCAGAACCAAGAGGCTGATCTTTACATCAATTCTCCAAAGTATCCTATTGTTTGCCGCAGAAACATGGGTGTTAAACTGAAGACAGCGCGAGAGACTCCTGGCAGTAGATGTGGATTTTTGGAGATCTGCAGGATGTTCGAGGCGGGGCAAAGTGAGGAATGTGGATATCAGGGAAAGGATGGGAGTGGAGAGAAACGTCTTGGGGATTAGAGAGACTAAGGTGCTCACATGGTATGGACATGTAAGGAGGATGGGTCCAGAGAGATTGCCTATGGTGGTGATGGACTGCGAGGTGGAGAGGAAGACCCAAAAGTGGGTGGAGGGATCAGGTGAAGGAGATTATGGCGGGGTATGGTCTGATAGAGAAACAGGCAGAGGATCGTGCCGCTTGGAAGCAGGCATTTACTCGCAATGCTGAAGGGAACCACGAGTTGTGGAGAAACTTTGAAAAAAAAAAAAAAAAAAAAAAAAAAAATTATTGACCAAAGAACATTAGAAATGCGTTTTCTGAATTTATAAATTCTAAGGATTCCAAATTCTATACAGAGGGTATGGAAAAGTTACCTACACGTTGGCAGAAATATATAGAAAGTAATGGAGACTTTTGATTAATAAAAACAGTTATAAATCATTAATTTTTATTTTTTTTTCTTTTAAAGCCATAATCCTGCATTATTTTCCGGACAAGCCAATATGTAACTAGTATCCCTCTACGAAGTGGGTTTCACAATTTTATTTACTACGAAACATCTTTACAACACACCACCGGGAGTTTTGTCTAGACCAATTGCACCAATGAATTGACTAGGCTAAAAGAAAGTACGTATAATATAACGGGAATAGTTTAGACTGACAAAAAATAATCGGAAACAAAAATAAAAAGCTAAAATAGTATTTTCGTTTAATTTTTACGTCCAAATCAATAAGTTAATAATCAATGGATTGATTCAATGTTTGCAAATACAATAAATATAACATAGAAAGCAGTAGGCCCATTTACTCCATGATTTGGATCTTTGTTCAACTGAGACGATTAGACAACAAATTAGTGTTTTAAAATACTAAAGGAGTCTTCACTTCATATCTAGAATATATTCTGGGCTAAAAAGATTAATGAAACTTTTTATAACACGAAAAATCTCGACATCGCAAAGCAATCTACAAGACAAAATGGGCCAGCGGCGACACATATCTGGCTATGCTGACTTATTTATCCCTGCACTCAACACCATGCATCAATACAGAACAATCACTGTCTTACAAAATAAGAAAGTTACAGTTAACACGTATTTAAATGTCAATGCTACATTACAAAAGATTTCCTGAATTAAATTTGTTTTTGATAACAAAATTTATATAATCAGTGAAGTTAATTAATTACCTTAGTTATAATGTCTTTGAAATGTCCTTCTCGCCATGCTTCTGTCGGATGATTCATCATGGCTGAAACGGCGTTGTCATATTCTTCATACTTATCATATAAGAATACTAATTCTGCCCATAAATGAGCTTGTTCAGCAGCTCGTAATACCTGCGCGAGTAAACCTCATTAAATATCTTCATTAATATAATTAACACCATTTAACTTCCTTGGTTTACTTTTGATAATGATAAAAATTAACACTTTTTCTGGTTGACGTTACTTACTTTAGGAATGTTAACTCTGGACCAAAAAAGTTCTAAATGTTCTCTCATTTTTGCTGGCTTATATTTAGAATATAATATCGCCAGTTCTGTGAACATACCCATATGGGCTCTTTCTAATCCCAAAGCAGCTTCTAAAAGATTGATTAATTCTTCAAAATAACCTCGATCCTGAAAACAATTTGCATTTCAAATTATTCTCTTTGTAAATAAAAACAACTTTCTGTAGAATAAACTTATTTCCAATTATTACGTTTCATATCACAATTACACACAACGTTTAAAATATAAATTATTATTTTCATCAGGCTTTTTATTTAGGTTATTATTTTTTTCATTATTTTACTAGGTAAGGAAAGTATTGCGATCGTGTCAAATTTTTGATTTTGATATTTCACCTAAAATATTCGACACGATATCCCTTTGGATCAGAAACATGGTTATTGAAAAAGTTGTGTGTGCGATCGAATGAAGGAGAAACAAAGCAAAATATCGAAAACTAAAAACCGCAGGAAGCTCAAACTTTTAATTTTGATGGGGTCCTGAATGCGACCTAGCAATAAACACCCCTAATAACTGCTGTTTTTAAAAATAAAATGGGTACATTATTAGACTTTTATATGAAGCACTCTTTTACTGACGGATTGAATTCAAAATACGAATTAGTGTATTGAGCCAATATGCTCTAACATTAGAATACTGCAAACAGTTCGACATCAAATACATTAGAGCCATCTATGAACAGTTGATATCAACTGGGAAAGAAGCAATGAAATTTGTTGAAAGCATTGCACTGTTAACACAATTTGAATAAAATTGAATTCAGTAAAACTGTCGGGAGTACTACGTGGGTTTTTTCGAGGTTTACATAACCTCCCACTAGTGCGAGATGAAAGGGATTTACACACGTAGTGTACAATTCTGGAAGAAACTCATGTGAAGATCATAATGCGAATAAGAATGGGAATGGACGTGGTTGTACGTATATGTAACAATAACAGATTTTTTGTGTTACTGCATTTAGCACGTTAGTTGCTTTACATTAATAGTTTTAATGAGAGAGATATGTTTAAACATTTCTTTTATGTCCGTTTTTTGTTAACATCCTCTAAGCTGGTGCTGTGAATCCGAAAATTTGTTACCTATGATAATTTTTAACTTCCTTTCAGCATGTCTAACGATAGTAGTTCATTAGCCGCCTGTAGGCTCTTACAATTTTTTGTTTTTGTCCGTCACTGCTATGTACAAAATATCGTCCCTGTCAATTATTGACGCCCTAAGCAGCCATTTACCTCATGTTCATGATGAACTTTGCCTGGAATCTCTTTGTGAACTAGGTTGACAACATATGTACGGGCCTTGTCGTCATTGTATCATCTTGTCATTGTTAATTTTATGGAACTGCCTTTTTTTTGGACATAAGTTCTTTCATTCGGGCTTTAATTTCTCTTTAGTTTAGTAATAAATAATAACAATAAATAAAGCCTTTATTCCAAAAAAATACAAAAATATAACATTACAAAAAAATACCATTCTTTCTTTTTTTTCTCTCTCTATTTATATTCTTTATAGTACCTACTGAAATTAAATTAAATTCTGACTGTATAGAAAAAAATAAAATAAATAGAGAACAAAAATATAAAACCAAAGAATAAAATAACACAAAAAATAAAGAAATTTCTGCTTTCGGAATTAGGCCCATTTCTGGGCAAAGGCCTCTCCCAATTTTCTCCATATCTCTGGAACTCCAGTTAGATCCAACGAATTTCTGGATCTCGTCTCTCCACCTTAAGAACTGCCTACCTCTATTCCTCTTCTTATCCAATGAACACCAATCAGTTACAATGTTTGTCCAGGTGTTTCTAGCTCGAGATACGTGTCCTGTCCACCTCCACTTCAACTTTTTTGCCGTTTGCACTGCTTGTAGAAAGCCAGCCCTGCTCTGAATCTCTGTGTTCCTAACTTTATATTCCCTTTTAATATTCAAAATACTTCTTTCCACTTGCGTGCTTCTCAGCTGATGTTCATTTCTTCAAGTCTGCGACCCGTACAGAAGGCATGAAATTATACAGGCATCAAACACCTTCCTCTTTTTTACTATATTCAAATTAGATTTGAAAATTTGCTTCATGGACCAATACTTACTCCAACTGATAGAAATCCTCCTGTTAATTTTCTTTGTAGTTTTATTCCTAAAAGAGGTCAGTTGTCCCAAGTACACTGCACTTTCTACCCAATCTACTTTCTCTCCATTTATAGTAATACATTTTTCCGGCCCGTTTGATATCAACTTTGTTTTTTTGGCATTTATCTTCAAGCCCGCTTTACCTGTTTGATCAAGAAGTTGCTTTATCATGAGAGATAATTCGTCAACTGAGGAAGCGAAAAGACAAACATCATCTGCGAACCTCAAATGGTTCAACTTGCCTCCATTAATATTAATACCAACCTCTTCCCAGTTTAGACCTCTAAAAACTTGCTCTAGGACGGCATTAAATATGTTGGGGGATAATGGATCTCCTTGTTTAACTCTTCTAGCCAATCTAAAAGTAGGACCAGATCTATCCATCACAATACGTGCTACTAAATCTTTATACATATTGTAGAAAATTCTAACCCATTTTGGATGTACACCTTGATCAAGCAAGGTTCGATAAAGAAAATCGTGTCGAATACTATCAAAGGCTTTTTCAAAGTCAATTAAAGCGATATCGTAATGATATTATACTCCTTAGCTTTTTCAACTACTTGATTTATCACCTGTAGATGATCCATAGTTAAGTAGCCAGAGAGGAACCCCACTTGTTCTACAGGTTGGTTATCGTTTAATACCGTTATTATTCTCTCTTTTAAAGTCATCATAAAAAGTTTGCAAAAGTTCGAAATCAGACTAATTGGGCAATAGTTATTTAAATCTTGAGTACTTCCTTTTTTATGAACAAGTATAATATTAATTTCATTCCACTGCTCCGGTATTTTTCCAGAAGACAGAATTTTATTGAACAACAAGGTTAACTATTTAATAAAATAAGGTGCAGTTAACTTTATGATTTCATTAGTAATGCCATCGCTACCCGGGGTTTTCTCTTTTTTTAACTTCTTAATGTTAGCCACAATTTCCTCTTCCAAGAAATCGTCTATTTTTTCTTCTTTATTTTCTATTGTCTCACATACCCAATCACATATTTGATGCTGCAGGTTTTTCCTCTCCTTTTTTCCCTGTAATTCAATCCTCCTCACCTAACTTTTCTCTTTCTTCACTAGTTAAGAAGGTAAAAATGTATAATACAATACATTTATACTTCTGTATTTATTTTATGTATATATTTATAGTAATAAATATTTATTTATTCATTCATTCAAATATTTGATTTTCGCACATAGAATATAACTTTTTGTAAAAAAAATGTTGCACTTTCAATGATCTGATTGCGATTTCAGATTAGCCTTCCCTCATCATTCTGAACTCCCGTCATCCATTACTTATCCGGAAATAGAGCCTTCTTGACTTTCTTCGTTGAGTTAGCTTCTTCTATAATTTCTCGTGTAATCCTTTCATTATATTTCTCTATATCTCGCCTTATATTGCATCTTGTTAACTTACAAATTAAATTAGTTTCATTTCTTTCTTCAGCCGTTTTTTTCTTCTTTCTTTTCATCTGATCTCTTCTTTGTATCATTTCTGGCGTATCTTTGGTTAGCTTTGATTTTCTTTTACTGTTTATACCCGATTGACTATTTATCACTTCCTTGACATCACTTGTACATCCTACATCCATTTCTTTTGTTAAATGTAGCAGTTTTGGAAAATTTTCCATTTCTATTTTAATATTTTCTTCGTTCAAATTTTTTTGTATTTCCAGATTGTTTTTACTTGGATGAGGATTATTTTTATTTATCTTAAGAGAACGGGTTACAGCTCGGTGGTCGGAATAGAATCCAAACTTAGCTTAGTAGGGTTAGTGTTATTTTCCACCTCAATTGTTTAAGACTTAATTGTATCCATCGAGTTTAACAAATAATCTCTTAAAAAGTTAACCTAAGTACTAAAATGATTCAAAACAAAAAAGCTTCTCTGTTCTTAGTGTGATTTCCAAGGGTGCAGAAATTTCACTAGTTAACGAAATTCTCCTAAATATAAGTATTCAACAGTTAAAAACAATGTTTACAAAAGAAGAGAAAGAAGCCAAAAAATAAAAATTCACAGAATTAAGAACTAATTACTTTTACAAAAGACTGCAAATGCACTCTTGAAAAAATTAAACAAATAAAAAAGTACGAAATATTACATTTACAAAATTGAACCGTAGAGTTAAGATTGTTTTGAATTCCAACGGAAAAATTTTATTTTCTTACTTGATAGTAGTTAATTAGATCTTCCAACTCATCTGCATGTACAACAATGTGAAGTCCACACATCTGTGCCAAACGGAATTCTTCACTGTCCACACATGCAAAACAAACTTCCTTCCAAGTTCGAGTGCTAAAATAAGAGGATACAATAAATTTGTTAACAATTCGACTTTTTTCGTCTATACTCTTATTGTATAAAATATTAATTATACCTATTTGCTTTTCTAGCACTGTCAACAGCTCCTTGGAATTCTTTCAAATGAACCAATGTGATAGCCAGTCTAGCAAAATTTGATACATTGTTATACAATAATTTTGCTGGCTCATACATTTTATCATCAAAACACCTATCACCGATCTAAAACACACAAAAAAAAAATTTTTTTAACTGACTTAAAATCTGCTTTGGTATAAACCTATATAAGCACAAATTTATGCACATTAACTAAGGATGTGTTACTTTACACTACAAAACAAAAGTTAATTATTGTTAAATAGTGATTCCAATCGCTACGGTCTTAAGAACTCGGATTACCGAATCTGCAGTTTCAAGATGCACTTAAAAATTCAATGGTAATTGTAATAATTCTTTACACACAGAGGGAGTTAGCTCAGTGGTTAATGCATAGGTTCCCAAGCCCAGATTCCAGGTTCAAATCAGTTGCCGGCTCTTAGATTTTCTGTTCCTAGAAGCTTCTTATAGCTCACTGTCAAGTGATAGACGGTGTAATCTGCCACTAAGAGTGTCCAGAAGTCAGCAGGGCAATGAAAAGGCTTCGGGCTCTAATGACCATACATGTTGACGCACCTTAAATTCTTAAATTAAATAATAACAATTTATAGAAAAGCTAGTTTAAATGAGCAACGTGTAGAGTGCCTTCTGATAAGGACTACTCTACTTCGCACTTCTGCAGCTGAATTATTTTCCCATCTATAGCTTTTATTGCTTTCAAACGTTTCATTCCAGAATCTTGATTGAACTGCAACAGATCTTTCTCTTAAAATGATTAGATCCGACAGAAAAAAAGAATGCTTCAAACAACCCCATTTGTACAATACTGAGACTCGTAAACATCTATGTATTTTGGCGCAACAGACAAAAACTACATTGTTTTAAGTATCAAAGTTGAATACATTTCTTGTACACAGAGTTAGCCAGATCACTGAAAATGGATTTTGTGATGAACAAAAATCTTGGCCTCACGATGTTCTTTTTTTAGCAGCCGGAAGATGCTCTGCGTCTAGAGCAACTCAGTAGTGCGTCGTAACTTAAGCTAAGCCATTAGAAAATGTTAATTTTTGACCTGGTGACTCGCGCAGAAGTTTGAAGATTTAGAGCAAAGGGTATGCCCCATTTTGTTATTGTTATTATTTTTTTAAATCACCTTTTGAATATCAGCATGATTTGGACCAGAAATAAACTCTTCAAGATCCGCCAATCTGTTAGTACGGGCATAAGCATAAATTAATTCACTTTCTATGTAAGATTCGCGAGCTTTTTTCCTTGCCATTTGTAGATATCTAACGAGATCTTCCCAACTCTCTGAAAATCATATGTCACTATCAGATTAATGATACTCAAAGTTTTATAATTAATGTTACCATAGTATTTTTTATGCCTCACCAGATTTATGGGCAGTTAGTACAACATCGATATAAGCTGAAGGATCATCAGCTTTGATAAATGAATCTATAGCTTCTTTCACCAGACCATGTTGAAGTTGGGCTTTGGCTAATTGACTCCAAACGGCTGGTTCATTGCAGCGTTCAGCGAATTCGTACGCTCGATCAAGATTATTTACATTTTCAATTAGTACCTGCAAAATGTAAATCATACACCAACCATAAATAATGAAGTTAAATACACAAGGTTCAATAAAGAATTTAAAAGCTGCATCGTTTGTCTCATTATCTAAGTAATGCACCCTTTTGGTACATCTTTAAAACTAGTCAGTACGAATTTTGTAATTCAATTCATTACCAAGTAAAAAGAAAACCGTTTTATTAAAATAGCTCATCACAAGATGGGCCAATAAACTCAAAAATTTGAAATAGTTCAGAGCCACGAATTGTGGCTTTAAAGAGGATATTTTGAATGGACTGTTCGTTCCCAAATTAAGTTTTGTGGTATTCCAAACAAGTTAATATCTTCTGCAAACAACTGTATTAATAACGACAAGCTGCGAGCTGAATGACTAAATATGATGGCGCGTCTCTCCCCTGAAAAATGATATGTTTATTTTACATTACCTGAATAGCAGATGTGTTCACATCAAACTTCTTAAAAATCGCAAATGCCTCTTCATAAAGCTGATTGTTAATAGCGATGTTAGCAATGTCAGGGGCATCATAATTATCTAATCTATTTATGTATTCCATCACTCGTGAACGATCAGCTTTAATGGCCGTCAAAATCAAAAGGTTTTGTAAATTCCTAAAAGAATTAAATCAAAATATTATTTAGGCAACAACATAACTTAGGTAATGTTTCTTTTACTTAATAACAACTATACCTATGATCACTGAATACTGAATTATCCAAAACAATTTTTTCCAGTAATTCAATCAGTTCATTGGGCAGATCTGCTGTCATAAATGCTTTAACAGTAACTGAGATGTCCTCAGGATCTTGTGTCTCCGATAAAGCTGTTTGAACTACCTAAACAGAGTTAGAAGACTCCTAGGTTTTTTTTTTCACTGCTACCAACACAAAAGTTTCAAACAAAAGCTCAAATGTTCACATCCACTGATGAATTTAATTTGAAATTAAAAACATTTTTAGCGGGTTTTAAGAAATATTTATTTTGCTGGTTTAGATGTGTGTACAATACAGGCGTAAAACACTCACTGAACTTTTTCTTAGTGCAATTATTAAAACTTTAATAGATGAATTTTCTTCAGGTGTCCTACAATTAAATATACATAGATTAGTTAAGAACACAGTTGCTTCTCTCTATAATCTGAACTGTCCATCATGTTACAAACCTCCGTCAAAACATTACGCGACTTACTCTTACTGCAATTGTTATATTTACAAATTTTCTAAAAATCAATTTTACTGATCATGCTCGGTTACCTATAAGTTACAAGTGATATACATGGGATGACTATTTGTTACATAAGATAATAAGTAAGTCTTTGATTGGGTGACACACAGATCAGCCTACCACATCCCGATCAGGGGATACTATTTCACTTTCAGTGCAAAACCCCCAATGGCACCTCTAAAATCTACTTTCTTTCCATATGGCTAGATCTTATTGTTGATAAATGTTTGCCGAACGTTCATTATTTGACACTTGTGATGAATTTCCATATCAATACATGTTACCATAGCTAAATTTCTGTTGGCCCGGACAATATCGCATCTAAAAAAGTTTCAATTTTTCTTCTTTTTAAGTCAAGTTTTATGGCGACATCAACGCTACTATCACGTTCGGGAAATTCGGTTTTAATTACAAAGCATCACTCCCCTGAATGTCTCTAAAACCTAGTTTGCCAGAAATAAATGCTTACAATAAAAGTATTGCTACATATGTAATAAGCACTAAACATTTAATAAAATTCGTTAGAATCGCTTTAAAGAGACTAGCAATTTCAAAAAAGCGAATTTTTTTACAATTTTGAAATTCTAAAATTCTGATAATGCGTAAAGATTTATATTTATTTTAATGAAAAATTGTGCACACTTCAGAGTAAGTGGCATTCTTCATCCTTTACAGTAACAGTTCCCAAGAAATAAAAACTTCTGTTTGAAAACATTTCAAACAAAAGTTTTAAATATGAAAATAATGTATCAAAAGTGACAAGAAATTATGGGGCGCCACCTTCGAGTATCTTACTAAATGTAAGAAAAAAAATCATTCACTTAAGTGGCAATCGAGTTGATTAAAACTAAAAGTTTAGTATCTAAAGCGACGAAAGTACCTAAAGGTCTACTAAGTTAGTGCTTCAAAATTAGTTTTTTATTTTACCAATGAATAAATACCGTGGCATCCGCCAAAACGTCGAGATGTGACTAATGTTTACATTGTTACTATAGAAAAAATACTGGTGCGTAGCTCCACTCACAGGATGTTCTCTACTCTTACTGCAATTAATGCGATTCTAATGCATCTTACCTCTTTAACACGAATGAACCGGCTCCATTCACCAGTTTCTCACGTAGGCATTGCACAGCTTCGTTAAAGCAAAAGCAGTTTGCACATCTATTTTAGAAATAATTACATTTCGTCATCATTTTAAATTACATTTTTCGCCGACCGGCCCTCTCCTCCTTTAAACAATAAAGTTGTTGGACAATGCGAAATCCAATATCAACGACTTTCTTCATTGGGATATTATTACAAGCACAGCAAGAATAGTCGTATTTAAAGATAGTTACTCCATTGTTTCATGTATACTTCTTAACTCAGCCTTAACAATTTTGAAGAGCAACTATGTTTTTAAGTGTTTATAAATGTTCTCCCACCAAAAAATGATCGCACGAAAGGATCTCTTTAACAATCGCCTTGTGAACAGTGAGTCCTTCAAAATTACAGAAAATCTTAGCTCTAAAATCTATTACGCCCATTGCTATGTAAGACTGAAAAATGAACTACAACTAACACTCTCAATGTTTAAATGCAGAGGTATATTACTACACAGTTAACAAAAGACCTAGAAAAATAAATGGAACATTTCTTAAAATTTTATTGAAAATGTAACTACTTTTATATTTTTAAATTTATCTTGAAACTTTCTGAAGAGCTGTTGCATCAGAAAAAATGAAATGAACTCAAGAAGAGAGGGCAGGTTTAATGCGTGAAAAATTGTGTGTGTCAACTACTGGAGAATGCGCTTCAAGAGGGCTAGGTAAATCAATCATGCTAGAAACAACTGAATGTATACACTATCCGGATTTGTATAATTAAGGAAGTAAAGAACAAGAATGGTGTGTTTTTTGCCAATAATAAAATTCACATGGCATTCATTCAAAGGACCGGAGATCATTTACTTTGATTAAAAAGGAAGAGGACACAAAAAAGTCAAAGGATGGATGGGAATAAACTGTCAATGTAAATTATCATAAAAAAAAACCTGACGTGAACACTCACACGACATGTCCTTACTGCAATTTTCATATTGACATCACCATTCATCGTGCATCATAACGCCTAAAAATAATTATATTATCCGAAAGGAGTTTTCAAATAAAAGTGTTAAAATACATGGTTGGAATAATTCAAATTAATCCCTGTTATTAATATCTGTGATTTCATCTTACGGTATGACGAATGAATCACTGAAACGTAAGAGACCTTCATGTAGTATGTTTGCAAAGTTTATTCAAAATTATTTGTTCTATTTTACAGAAAATAAAAAAACAAAAAAATAAATAAATACTGTGAATCACTCACGCGACTTCATCTTTCATCAAATAATAAAATTACAATTCAATGTTTTTTTTAAACTGGTCTTAAAATATTGACGGCGGGGATTAGAACTCTTAATCATTTTGTTCATTCTTATATTCTCTAATTGTACCTTAATATAAATAGTGAATACTATACAGGATCCTAAACTAAAACATACAGTTTAAAAAGGTAAATATAAGGGTTGATTAAACGCCAAAAGGTTCACAAATAAGCAAGTACCCAACATTTCATTAATACTTCATTGATATCATTTAAGTAATTTTATTGCAATTATTTTCATTAATATTTTTTAGAATTTATTAGATGTCACAGACCTGGCTATTTTCATCTACAAGATATTTGTTCAAGTAGCACAACATTTAACTTAGATTGGCAGTAATATCTATTTATTTACAATAATCAAACTATTAATCACAGATTAAAAATAAAAACGTTATAATAAATCAAAAAAATTCAAACTTTTTTTTTAAATGTTTACACCAACTTACATCAATGATTTTGTTTATTTTATTTATTTATTTTTATTTTTAAATAAAAATCGTTCATTCTTCGATTAAATTGATCGTTACTTTACTTTATGTAGTAGTCATGCATTAAAAATACGTAAAATTATTGTTGAATAATTTACTTGTTATTAACTGTGTTATTTGTGCTCTCGTAACACTTCGGTAAGACGAATTCATTTCTAAAATGATGTTTTAAATCCGTGATTCAAATTTAAACAGTAGCCAACTCTGTCTTTTTCTACTTTAACGTGCATGTATGTGTGACTTCTCAAAATAAAGGGCGTAATAAAGATAAATCATAAGAATAATTTGGAATAGAGTTAAAATGAAGTGCCTATTTATTTATGAAGATGTAATAATGTACATTTTATCCTTAATATAACAAAACAATTATGAGTGAACTGGCCAGCACAAGGGTCTGTGAAATCTAATAAAATAAATTCTAAAAAATATTAATGAAAATTATTGCAGTAAAATTACTTAAATGATATCAATGAAGGTTTACAGAGTTATTAGTAATAATAATTTTGGAGGGGACCTTACATACATGGGGCTAATTCCTCTCCCATTCGATGTACAGCGTCGAGTCCCCCCAAAAGGCACAACTACAAAATTCCGAATCGAATGACACCTCATTCATTAAAATCGGTTCGCGCGTTTAGGCGCTACGCAGTTTACAAAAAAGGTAACAACAAGAACAATTTCTGAAAATGCCGTTTTTTCTCAAAATCTATCAGACCTAGGTTGTTGCAAAAAAAATTACAGTTATAAAGAAGGATTTGCCCTATGTTATAAAGAAAATTTGGGAATTTTATCTTCTGTAAAAGAAAATAAAATAAAATTGTCAAAGTTGGGTGTTTTTCAACGTTACGCTTTTTCGTGCACTTTTTGGCGATCAACCCTTACACAACAGTCCTACCGGACAGTTTTAATAATATTGACTAGGACTAGACCAATCACTTCAGTAGGACGCACTTTAGAGAGAAGCCTAACTTCCTCTTTCCCAGACTCTTCAAAATAAATCTTGAAGTAGTTGAAATAGTTAACATTTTTGTAATGTGTTTACAAAGTTTCAAGAAAATATTAACCAGATAAAGATAATGCATATTAAATTGAAAATAATGTTATGGTAATAATTAAATGTTATTTCAATGTACAAAGCAAGAGCCTTTAAGCGATCGATGACAAACCGAAACTGTTGACTCGTAGTAAGTACTATTCCGTTTGAAAGTTGTCGTATTTTGCTTGATTGTGGGAACTGAGACAGAAGTGGTGAATGGACAGAATTATCATGTGACAGAGCTTGAATGATAACTATGTAAAAATCTGCTTAAAGAGAGTGATTACAATGAGTAAGCTCTTCCAAGCTACATTAAATTTTATTGGTACTTAAAGGGAGTTGAATGCTTAAAAGAAATTAATTTAGAAGATTTGGGACAAATAGAATAATCCTAAAGAAGAACTATGTAAATTAATTAATAATTTTGAAGAGAAAAATATGTGCGCAATTTTTAATTATTTAAAAAAAGTTTTAAAACTAAGATCTTACACTTTACAAAGTGAACATGAACTTGGAACTCCTTTGTAACAGATACATTGTATCTCTATTCAAATAAAGATGATAATAACAAATTTCACGAAATACAATCATTTTTACGAAGTGGTACAATTTAGCATGATGTACTACCAAGTGGTACGCGAGCCAAACAAGGTTGGGAAACGCTGTATTAAACTATTATGATTAGGCTTATAAGTAAGTTCACTAATAATTAATCAGTCACGTTAACAGGGTTCTTTCTAATCAAAGAGCTACTTTCCCTAAGAATAAACTATTGTTAGAATGTTACACCATTTGCAGCAGATTGGTATTGCTTAGCTTTTTTATTTCATTAAATATTTTTTATTAGAATTGTAGTATTTGTTATTTTGCAGACTGATAATATATATATATATATATATACTACAAAAAATGAAAGGGCCACTGGAAGAAGTCACACAGTACAACCTGTTTAGAAGAATAACGCTGACAACACTTTGTTATTAGTGCAGAGAGGAGTGTTAATACGAGGGTCGTTTGAGAAGTCCGAGCAAAGTCAGAGAGATAGCACGACTGGCGCGTATCGAGATTATGTTTAGTTAGTAGCATCTCTTGGAAGACACCAAGTTTCGGCCAGATCGGTCTATTTCTTTGTGTTTGGCATTCGTTTGAATCGAGGAAGTCGAGTGATTTTCAAAAAATGGACGAAAAACAATTTCGTGTGTTGATGAAACACTACTTTATGAAAGGCAAAACGCCTCAGGAGACTAAAGAGAAGCTTGATAAACATTATGGTGACTCTGCACCTTCGATTAGTACAGTTTATAAGTGGTTTCAAAATTTTCGGAGTGGCCATATGGGCACAAGTGACGCTGAACGTTCTGGACGCCCTGTTAGGTTACTACTCCAGAAATCATTGATAAAATCCATGATATGGTGATGGATGACAGAAGAGTGAAGGTGCGTGAGATTGCTAGTGCTGTGGGCATCTCGAATGAACGGGTACATAATATTTTGCATCAACATTTGGACATGACAAAGCTATCCGCAAGATGGGTGCCGCGATTGCTCACGCTTGACCAAAAACGAAATCGTGTGAAGTGTTGCAAGGACGGTTTGCAGCTGTTCCAGAAGAATCCGCAGGACTTTAAGCGTCGTTTCGTCACTGTGAATGAAACATGGATAAATCACTACACTCCTGAGACCAAAGAACAATCTAAACAATGGGTTACCAAGGGGGAATCTGCGCCAAAAAAGGCGAAGACCGTTCCTTCGGCCGGAAAGATTATGGCGACTGTCTTTTGGGATTCGCAAGGAATAATTCTCATCGACTATCTGGAAAAGGGTAAAACTATTACAGGTGCATATTATTCATCGTTATTGGACCGTTTGAAAACCGAGCTGCAAGAAAAACGCCCACGATTGGCCCACAAAAAAGTCCTTTTCCATCACGACAACGCACCAGCTCACACCTCAGCAGTTGTGATCGCAAAATTAATGGAAATAGGGTTCCAACTCGTTTCACATCCCCCCTACTCTCCAGACTTGGCTCCCTCGGACTACTATTTGTTCCCCAATATGAAGAAATGGCTGGCGGGAAAAAGATTTTATTCAAACGAGGAGGTGATTGCAGAAACGAATGGCTATTTTTCAGACTTGGACAAATCCTATTATTCGGAAGGGATCAACAAACTAGAGCAGCGTTGGACGAAGTGTATAAGCCTAAAAGGAGACTATGTTGAAAAATAAAAAAGGTTTACCCCAAAAAATTAAGTAGTTTTTATTTTTGCCCGGACTTTTCAAACGACCCTCGTAGTGATGGGGAAAAGAAGTTATGCCAATTTATGATAAATTTTTACACAAGACGAAATCTATTACAATTGGTAAAAATTTAAAAAAAGTTAATACAGAAAAATGTGAAATTCTTTTTGATTGCGTGCTTATTACCTCGTATTGCCACCGTGAGCTTGAATACATGCATACGTTTTGGCATGCTCATTATTATTAGGAGCCTGATGTTTTATTATGGAATTCTTTCCCATTCTTCTCTTAGGATTTTTCTACCTCTGGTAATGTCCGTGGCGGGTCAGGACGCTTGTGTATGTTTTGCCCCAGCTGGTTCCATAAGTGTTCAATCGAATTCAAATCTGGGCTACAAGCTGGCCAGTCGAGAGTCTGAATGTTATTGGAATTAAAGAACTCACGTACCACATTTGCAGTAAGAGGGCGGGCTCCATCATGCATGAAATGAATGGATCTCCACCAGTAAGTGCTCTTCCGCAGACGTGTATTCGTAACACTTCATTGATGTACCGCTGAGCTGTCAAACTTCCATTCGCGAACACAACCAAGTCACTTTTGTCGGTGAAAGAAATTCCTGCCCAAACCTAATTTGATCCGCCGCCAAATGGTAACGTTGGTTGTAGTGCACCAAGGGAGAAAACGTTCGTTTCCTCGTCTCCATACTCTCATTCGTTCATCATTTCTATACAGAGTAAATTTGGACTCATTAGAGAAAAAAACTTTCCTCAATTGCGATGGTCCCTGGCAAACAGATGTCTGGCGATTTTGTGCCTTCTGGTCAACCGTAGCACTTTTATGGGGTACCTGGAACGCAGGCCACCTTCCCTCAACCGATTACGAACGGTTTGAGCAGAAATCGCGGTTCCTGTAGCACGCCTGAGGTCACTTTGGATAGCAGGTGAGGTGGTACGGCGATTTCTGAGGGCTCGTAGCCGCATGAATCGGTCCTCATTTAATGAAGTGGATCTTGACCGACCCTGCCCTGGACGTCTTGTGAATCTTCCTATCTCCTGGTATCTCCCCCATAATCGCTGGATTACAGTATAACTCACTCCCAATCGCCGGCTTGCTTCCCGCACTCCTATGCCTTCCTCAATTAATGTTACAGCCCTACGAACGTTAAATTCGGAAAGATGCCGCCTTAAACCTTGCAGGGGATCCATAACACATAAAACAATAGCAAACACCAGTAAAAACTGCACGACACAACGTTAAAGACTGATAGAGATAGAGAAGAAATAGCCCCATATCGGTCAACACGAACAAAGTTCAAGATAACAAAGTGAAAAAATGGTCAAAGAAAATAATGGCCTCTTGAGACAGGTCTGAGGGTTTGTCTTAATCCTAACCACAATTATATCTCTTCAAAACATGCTCCAGAGTGCACTCATTTACTTGGAAGAACGACAATATAAAATGTCCCTTTAATTTTTTTGCCGTGTGTATATCTGAGTACTAAGATATATTTAATTATTTATTTAATAGGGAAACGTTTGCAGCTATTGTACATTCGTTAGGGTAGGATTCATGATAATTCGGAATATTAACGCTTATGAATTTATTATTATTTAAAAATGAATGGTAATGTTTTTTGTATGAATAGTGTATCTTAAGAAAAATTACTCCTCCGACCCTTGCCCAAGATATTTGAAGAATTGTTGAGAAAATCAAAAAAATTAAAAACATAAATCGGTGAAAATCTCAATATCGAAAATTTGTCACAATTGCAAAACGTCTGGAAAAAGTTACCGTTTACCTTTTCTCTGTCATCATACATGAACAAACACAGTCTCACAAATTTTGATACTACACACTATTTCTTGACCAAAAATGCTCATACTTAGGGGACCTCAGCAACTTGATTTCTGATATAAATTGAATTTTGTCACTCTGACAGGTGAGAGATCTTCTACTACTAATACAAATATTTTTAATGAAGAAACTAAACTTCCAATCAGGGTTTTATTTAATAAATAACAAAATCATCATACATTGAAATTATTTCGCTTTTCTTCAACGTTTGGGTGGAGATGGGTTCTAACTCAAATTCCATGAGGTTTTTTTTTATACAGGATTGAACTAAGCACACTTTATCACTAATTGATAGATCAATTTATTGTGATATTGCTTGTTTTGTGAGATCAGTTTGATAACTATTACGCAAACATTGACAGTTTTAAGGTCGTTAGAGGGGAGGATTAATGGAATTTTTAATTTTCAGAGGACTAGTGAAAATACCTTTTCAGGTCAGTGAAACGGAAGCCCCCTAAGTTATTCTCGAACAGTAACCTCCACACACCATTTTTCACCAGAGACATCAAAACGTTTTACACCTGTGAACAGAATTCACTGCTATGAAAATCTATAATTGTTTTAGCTATATGGTGATAATTACATCAATACACTAGGCCTGCAAGGGGCAAGGTAAATTTACCACAATTGAATTGAGAGTTACCCAGTAGCCTAGCGTTTAATCAACAGATGGTGGATATGTTTTTCTCCTGCCATAAATAATCTGATGGAATGGGGATAGCCCTGTTTAACTGTTCATTTCGTGTGGGTAAAAATTTGTCATTTAAATTGTTTCTAGACAGTTTTAATTTCTGAAAAGTTGCAAGCTACTAGTTCACTGTGTGAGAATTGTTTGTGTGAAGTTGAAAAGTTTTCAGTCGAGCTGTTTTATACTACTGGAAAAAGTAAAAAGTAATTTAATGCTGAACTGTACATGTTCAGGTAGGTTTGTATGACGTAAGGATAAGTGGGAGACATACCTCATTTTAATCCGTGTCTTATCTCTTACATATGTATTTACCAAGTGGTGAAGGAGGCTCGCCTAGCAACGATACCTTATTTATTGGACTTAAACCTTACCTGCAATCCTTATACAACACATTAAAAGTATAAAATTAAACAATACTCATTGTATCTATTTCATTTTTGAATTGCTACGGAGGAATTAAAAAGGGGAGGAAAGTAAAAGGAATAAATTCACTCCCTCTTTTACTGAAGTTGATTACTTTTCGAACTAAGTTAATGATAGTGAAAAACTCCTTTAAGTTGAAAGGGTGTAGTGTTTTTATAAATGAAGATTAGATTATGCAAGAGAAGAAAGGGTGAGTACAAAACTATTATACCCGCAGTTATTGGAAGCTCGGAAGCAAGGCAAGTATGCAATATTAAGGCATGATAAACTGAAATTAGAGATTTTAGATCCGGTCGTGATACTTTGGGTTCGGCAAAAAAGGGATTGCTTTCCGGTTCCCCACCATCACTGTTAAGTGGCAGCGTAGAAAACCAGGGTGACAAAATTTCTAAAAGAAATAAATCTGGGCAATCTAAGAACAATGACCAATAGCAATCAATTGAACTGTGGTCTATATTGGCATTTAATGTGCTTGGCCTCAAGTATAAGAATGACAACCTATACTTCCGTTCATATCTCAGTTCATTTGATAGTACCTTAATTTTTGAAACTTTTGTCGAACAAAAGGATTTCTACAAATTCTAAGTTTTGTTTCAAGATTATCATATTTCATAGATATCTGCGCAAAGAAGAAGCAACATTCGCAGAGCATCTGGAGGCTATGTGTACGGTTACAAAAAAGTATATAGTAGTGGTTCAAGTAAGATTAAATTTGTTTCTCTAAATAATCGTAATGTAATTGAATTACTGTACAGTGATAAAATATTACATCTAATTCCAATTTATATCAATTGTAGCAGCTGGGAGCATGATTTGAGTTTGCTAACTAGCTTAATGTACGAATGCTTAGGGAAAAGTTGTTTGATGTTGGGAGATTTTAATTGTAGAATTGGGGAAGAACAAATTTTGTCTAAACATAGTATGAAAGTATTATATTGTTAGGGAAATTCCAATAGATGTACTAAAGATAAAGTAGTTAATACCAATGGATTTAAATTGTTAGAGCTTCTAGGTGACTTTGATAAAACTGTATATGGAAGAGTGGCTGGCGATATGGATGGGTGATTTCACATATGTAAGTAAGATTTGTTCAACCGTTATCGATTACGCGTGTATTAGCTCGGATTCGATTCCTTCATTTCACTCATTTAAGATTGATAACCAGTTATTCTCAGATCACGTCAATTATAATTCCCTATCGTTTTCGAACGAACAATCAGCTCCATAATCTTTAGATCGTGTCTTACCGGAATATCCAAAATTAAAGTGGGTAGAACAAAATAGAAATGGTTACAATTGAAAGTTGCAGTTTTTTCTAAGGTCGGTAGATTACGTCACGAGTGATTTAGATCAGAGAATAAATTATTTATGTGATTCTATAAAACTGGGGGCTAATTATAACTCAAATCCCAGGCAAACAATAGTGCATAAGCAGAATTGATTCAATAAGGAATGTTATGAAGTACGTCGTAAATCATTTAAGTATTTAATGAAATATGTAAGAACAAACCGAGTAGAGGACAAAATGTTGTACTTACAATACAACGAAAACTAAAGGGTGTTGCGTTTAGATAAGCGTAAGGAGTACAATATAATTATGATGCATAAACTAAATTCGGCGAATAATTCAAAGGACTTCTGACTTCTGGGATGCAGTTAGGTATATGAAGAAGAAAAACAGTTTTTCATTTGGTAATATCTCTGCATCAGTGAAAGAACCGTATATTATAAATGATTTTTTAGATAAACAATTTACGTTAAATGAATTACCATGTGTCTAGTTCAAGTAAAAGTAAACAAAACCCCGGGACTAGATCGTATTACGTCACAGTTTTTCAAATAGGCTACAAATGATTTTATAATTGAATTGCTTAGTACTTTTAATATAATTTTTGAGTCAGGATATATCCCTTCGCCATTTAAGGAAAGTATTATATTTTTAATTATTTAAAAAGAGGAGTATTAATGATGTGTCAAATTATAGAGGCATATCGTTTAATAATGACTCAGGCAAAAACTCTATTCAGGGTTGCTATTGGATAGAATAACCACCTGGGCTGAGCAACACGGAGAATTAAAACAAATTTCAAACAGGCTTTAGAAAGAGTTACTCTACGCTGGATAATATACTCGTATTGTAACGAAGTTGACCTGAGCAGAGAAGAAAGGCCTAGATTGTTCTGGGAGTTGGCTGACCAAAGTCTATAACGGTCCACCACTGTGTAAACAAAAGGCCAGGCTTCACCTGAGCCGGAGAAGAAAGGGCTAGGTTGTTCTAGGAGTTTAGTGACCGTAGCCTATAACGGTCCACCACTGTGTAAAAGCAAGATAAGGGAGCGGCCCCAGTTGGGGTGGGGGCAGTATGTTATAAGTAATGTTAATAAATTAAATTACTACTTATAAGTTTAGCGAGTTTTGTTATTAATCAAACCCACTTATTATTAAATTAACTAGTGGCAGTCACTAATTGTAGTTGTAGTTTTTAGTAAAAGGACAAAAACTTTAGAATATTTAATTTAACAAATATAGTTAATATAAAATTAAAAATGAAAAGACAGAAAGTATATGCCTTTTTCGTAGATCTCACACAGAGATAGTATTAATAGAGATTCATTATTCTTTAAACTGTATCAATTGATTATTTCCTCGAACATTATGCTTTCTACAAAAGATTTCTTAACTGACCCTAGATGTTCTGTATGGTCTCAACACGGTTTAACTGAAGAGTTTGAAACTACAACCGATCTCGAGCAAGGCTGTATCCTATCCCCCATAATTTTTTCTTTTTATCTCAATGATATTGAGGATTATATTAATACTGAAGGTGTAAGCATTGGGGGAGAACATATTAAATAATGGCATTTGCGATGTTATTGTACTAATAGCTAGTGAACCGAATTCCCTGCAAAGAATGATTCAGTGTTTGAAGCGATACGCCCTTCTCTGCTCTTAAAATTGTGAAACTTGAATCTAAATATACAGAAGTCAAAAATAATGGTTTTCTGTAAAGATGGTAAATGAGGGAGAAATGAGAAATGGAATTTTAAAAATGAATTAATTGAAATTGTAAATGATATGATATCTTTGGTTAACATTGACGCCACAGTTGTCGTTTAAGAAACATTTCATGGAAAAGGTAGATAGTGCTGTAGAAAGTCAATAATGTAGAGAACCGACGTATAAGACGGACCAGAAGAGGGCAGCAGAGTAGGTCGTAGTTGGAATGGGGCAGAGATGGCCAGGCTCTAGAGAGGGAGGAGTCAGTTATGTCCAGAGCCAGCGCGAGGTCGTATTGTAAGCAGAACTTTTACTCTGCCCACTGTCGACGCTGACTTCAGCTGACGAAGACGGGCGAGGGACTTTCCCTTTAGGGACTTCGTGAGATTATAAAGTAGTACAAATCCAAAGTCAGAACCAACCCCAAAAGGAAGTGGGCCCAGGGGTGCCCACCAGTGGGTCCAGAATGCTAATTCCAACCGTAACATTTGGGGAGGGGCAAAAGGGAGTCACGATACGGATGAACCTAGCAGGCTAGCGAAGAACGTTGTTGGTTGACAGCGGGTTCGAAGTGTCAATATTAAGACAACCGCTCGAGAAGGTACCTCTTGTGGGAACCGCGTGTAAGGGCGACTCACAGGAAAAGCCCTTCCGACTGAAGGGGAGCAGGAAACACTGTGCCAATTAGGATACGAGTATCCATCCTCATAGCGGAAGTTCATACCATAGGACATGGATTGAAAGGACTAGACTTAATGGCCATATTAGATGCACGTGAGAGAAAGATACGCCTCCCTCAGGTCCCTGACAGTAGTGCCCGAGCAGAGTGGTTAAACGAAACTCCGTCAAATGAAGATCTACCTGGGAAGGGAGATCCCTGGAGGGTTGTGAGGGTAACCAGGCGCCTAGAGGTACGCCTCACTCCGAGCAAATGGTTGAGGGTAAACTCGGAGGGGAAGGAATGAGTGAAATATTGGATTGTCCGGAAAATAATGCAGGATTATGGTTTTAAAAGAAAAAAATAAAAATTAATGATTTATAACTGTTTTTATTAATCAAAAGTCTCCTCAGTTACCCTCAGATTGCATCATAATTATATCGGTAAAGTTCTTCGGTTATCAGATGACCAGCTTACTAAAATACTGGCAATAGATATTATCGAAAATAAACTATCGTGGTTCAATGAAATTAATACCATGATTAGTAATTTAACCTTAGAACGACAAGACTGTCATGAGGCAAATTTAGCAAGTAGGTGTCATGTATGTATGACACCTACCTCAACTTTTTCATTTTTTCTACACTTATGACTTAAATCAACCATTTACTGGGTTTAGAAGTATATCTCATGTGAATAAATAAATGTGATATGGGTAAATGATATGACAAACCAAAAAGATGTGATTTTTTTTATAAAATTCATTTGTCAAACGCAAAACAAAAAAAAAAAGGCGGATAAAAATATACAACAATAAAAAAAGTATCCAAATTAGAATGATTTTACTGTAAGAGTAAAATCATCTATCAACCACACAATCATGAAAATGTAGCAATTATTGGCAACAAGGCAGTGTCAAGTATGACACCTACCAGGAGAAACGCAAAATAACTTCAAAACCACGTAATGAAAATGACCTTGCCACTTAGTTTATGACTGAATAAGAGGGTACTGAACGCGAAAGGGCTGTCCTACTATTTTACCTTCGCATGCACTGAAACTAAGATCGTAGGTGTCATATATGACACAGCCTTGTCGTTCTAGGGTTAAATATGAGTAAGATGCTATCTATAGAGAATATACAAGAGTGGGGAAATGTATTTATGGAAATATGTAAAAACCTAGAAAATATGTTTAAGGAAAAACTTGTTTTGGATCTTAATAATTTAGAGTCCTATGACCATTATGGAGAGCTGCAATTTGATTTGGGACTAAGAACTATATAACTGTTCTACCGGACAGTTTTAATTTAAATAGTAGCCTCCCCTTAGAAAGTGTAAGGTTTTTTATAAAGATTAGGAGTGGCACTCTAAGGTTGAACCAGGCAGCTTTTAAATTAACTACAAAAATGTATGCTCCCTTTGTCATTTAAATGAAGTAGAGTCGTTATATCACTTCTTAGATGCGTGTCCGCGTTATATTGATATTAAAAGTAAATGTTTAAAGAAAAAAAAATGCATTGGTTGAAGGAATGTAGATCTTCTTAATGGAGCTCACAGGATCGGCTTGATAAATTATTGTAAACAGGCTTATGAACTTCGAGGGATGTAAATGTAAAATTATTTTAATAAAACATAGTGCTGTGTATTGTTGTTAAGATAGTATACATTTATGTTTTCGAGTTTAGTTTAGTATTACTTTGGATGTCCTCTTTATTAGATTGATTGGTTAATAAAGGAGTACGTGACTAATTTATGTTACATTATTTTATGAAATTATTAAGATCATCTTAATATGACCTCCAGGACGTATGTTGTATTAATATTATCATTTATTATCATTATTACTATTTACGTAGGCATATGCTCGTTTGTCTAAAGTAGATTAAGAGAATAAACTTGAAGATTGAATTTAATATTTAACAGTATGTAAGTTGCAGTGATCCACACTCCGGTGACGCTTGCAAGCAGTTGTGTCTTCTGGTTTTTAATAGTTATTAAGATAATATGCTTTTAGTTTATATAATAAATTGTATGAATACTTGAAATAAAAAAATAATCTGATGATTGATAATACTAAGTGAAAACCTTCGTTAGGTCGATGGAATTTGAATACAAAAAGTTAATACATAATTTCTACCTACAAACTTATCATCTACATACAACCTTTGACTTCTAAAAATTGAATATATATATAATTTTCAACTCTAGCATACTCTCATTGAATATTAAAACCTTGCCACGCTGATGCCAACGAGAAATTTTTTATTCCATATATTTTGAGAGAGTTCGGAGAATAGAGTACTGGATTTTTGTTTAAAATGCCTTTAAAAATTATAGTGAGGAAAGTAGAGAGCGCTGAGAATTCTCTTCAAGTAAAGTCAGAAACAGTATTTCCCTAAAAAAAATCATCTTCAGTAGTGAAATAATTAAAATTCTGTGATATCTTACAGTGATCTGAGGGGACTAATCATATGAGAAGATGAACATGTAAGAATGATATACCAAGAGCAAACTATATATTAAATATAGCAAACTATAAAAACCTGATCTATTAGTGGTCTTTTAAAGGGGTTATTTTCATGTAGAACTTCAGCCCATAATTCTGGATCTCTTCTTCGCACTAAATACCTATGAAAATAGAATACACATTAAAATGATAATAAAAACATAAATTAATGGAAATGATAGAATTTAAAGTTACCTCGCTTCAGATTTAAAAAGAGAATTATCGTTGCACACGTTTATTAGCTCCCGATCACACTGACCTCTCTCGTACGCCATACAAGCTAAATGAGGATCCCTTTTCTCACAATATTTTCCTACTACCCTACTGTCGTAGAATTGATTCTCTCTAAAAAAACAAAAATATGATTTGAATAATAATTAATATAAATATATTATTATTACTATCATTTATGAGAGTTATTACTCCAGTCATGTTTAATTAAATTTAGGAGTCTAGAAAAAGGCTAATAATGATGCACGAAGCTTGAAAGCTTGTTTCTCCCCCCCCCCCCCAAAAAAAAGAAAAACTTTTAAGACATACAAGCCACAGCTGACAAAATCTAACAGAATTTTTTTTCTTTTCTAGACAAAAACTACTAGTCTAACAATACCAAATGAACGGAACGATTTTTTTTTGTAACATTCAGCTCAAAATAGAGTTGTTTTCAATTTAAAAACTCTTGAATATCACAGCAATTAATAAATACGTACTTGGCACTACAATATCGACACACTATTTATATCTACAAACTTAACGAGCTTTATGTTTAAAAATATTTATTGGAAAACAAATACATATTCCTAAGCTATCCAAATAGCCCGCTCAGCCTTGTTAGAGTAATTTTGTGGTAAACGTAGGCGAGATGATAAAATTTGTATAGAGAATGGCTACAAAGCCAAATCCAGTATAAATTAATACACCAATCCTAGATCTCTGAAATGTCAAGAGCTTCTTTATAGAATTCGGTCGGCTATAAAAAGTGCAATATGGATGCGGGAAGCCATCAAGCGAGAAACGCGCACACGCTTTTGTGGGTGGTAATAAGCAAATTTGCCTGAGGGTTTGTTAAATGGAAGCTGTTGCGAAGTTTAGTAATTTGGAGGTTTTGTCGAAGCGGTATAAAGTGTCAAACTAGAAAAGCTAACCTTCTTCATATAGGCTTTATATGCTTCGCTATTGCTAAGACCGATAAGAGCTAGTCTTATCAGGAACCTGATATCTAACAGCTCTAGATTCCAGTTTGGATGTAGATGTAGGGTAGGGTTATATTTTATATTAATACCATAAACCAACAAAGATAAACCTACAAACATAAAACTTACTTCAAGAATCGTTCAGGATTGTTATTTGAATCAATATAAATCTTTGCAAGCGCATTATGCGTGGCTGGTTCCACAGATCCTTCATGTACTCTAGTTTCTAGCCATGGTAATAACAATTTAAGTCTATTTCTTTTTTCAACTTCTGCAACCAGTTCTTCAGTAGAAAACTGTCCACGTACTACCATCATGAGATTCTTAATAATATCTTCCGAACAATCAACGTCAAGAAGACCACCAATGACAACTGGCAAACGAGATGGATTTACCTGCATAAACAAAATTAAAAATAATATAATAAATTCATTTCAATGGGTACATAAGGAGGGGAAGCAGATTTTAAATAAGAGAAATTGAGGGCATTGTACACATCTTTTAAGGGAAACTTGCGCAATTGTCTCTCTTAAAATGGCAGAGGCTGAAAGGTCAAGTTCAATGCGCAGGATGGTACTGAGTATATGTGGGATCATTTGGCTTGATTCCAAAAAACAAGTTAGTTCGTTTCACTGTGTAAAACAGATATGCGGAATATCGCTCGTTTAACCACGATAGGGCTCAAGTGGATTACCTGTATCAAGCCGGCTAAAGGCTGCCGGCCTGTTGTACCTGAAGTAGAAGAAGAAGATTCTAGAGCAAAGAAATACTTAAAAATAATTTCTGCCCACAACTTAAAATATTTTACATGTCCTTGTCATAAATACTGCTACGTATCCCTGCTAGATTTTCCTAGTACAGCAAGGATAACTGAAGTTATCGGGGTTATCACCTTATGTAAAATGAATGGTATTACTGATTTCAGTAATATGTGCATGGTGACTAAAAAAATCATTGTCGTGATAATAGAGCTTCACAACGAAATTAGTATTTATCCAGCAAGATTTAGCGGGAACCCTCTCAATCATCGACCATTTTCCTACAATTCGAACAGAAACGTCAATCAAGTTGATCAGAAGAATCCCTCTAACAAAGAAAAAATATGTCTAGTAGTTTTTTTTTTTTTAAAAAAAAAAAAAAGGCTGTGGTAATGGGTGTTTAACAATACATTCTTTATAAAGCAAATCCAACTAGGAGAGATCAAAGTTTTATTGCGCTAGAGAGACTTTAGTACCCCACAGACCCTCTAAACGAGAGATTAGGAAGTATAGATAGAAAAAAAAAAAAAAAAAAAAAAATTATCAAAAGAACCCTTTGAACGACATAATTAAAAGAGTCATTAGGTACTATTTTCATAAAACGTTTCAACAAATTTTCATTAAAATAATTGAAAATAAAAATTACTTACCTTCTGTACATAAATTTCAATATATTTTTGTAGGTTGTTTCTGTAAAGATACAGTACAAGATCGTGGACAAAATCAAACCTATCGCACACTATTATAAGAGGTAGTTGATCTGTTAATTTGGCTTCTTTTAAGAAATTTTTTACTCTCTCAGGATTATAGCAATTTGATTCACGACATATTCTCTCAACTTCTTTAATTTGCCCTGTTTTACACGCAGCCTGAAAAAAAAAAATTAAATAATATAAGTTAAAATTATTTTAGCTCTCAAATAGGAAAAATGGGACAGTGATTTTCTGGGCTCTTGGCGCCCTGCGGGTATCCCAACACAATAATACACCAATACTTACATTGTATGCCCCCTCAAAACTCACACATAAACAGTATATGTATGTCAGTGAAGCATTAACACCTGTGGGCACAGTATTGGTTAATATTATAATCGTTCTTCAATGATTTCGCATTTGGTTTACATAAACAGGATTACTTACGAATTCTATAAAAAGCACCACATTTTTTTTTTTTTTTCTATGAAAGATTTTAAATTTTATTTAAGAAATTATTCTTAACAGGTAACAGGTATCCTCTTGAAAATATTTACATTTATAAATATATATATATTACATAAATTTCCGCTTTAAAAAAAGGTAAGAACAGAACTAGTTACAGAAAAGAATCATTTATTAATGCTATTTGTAAATTGTAACAGGATTAATTTTAGGCACATTGTCGCGATGGGCGGAACATATCATAGTTTCTTAATCAGGTTTTAGATCAAACTACTTCACTAAAGATATCGATCTAATGATTGGTTTAGCCTGATAAATAAACTACAAACTTCTGGGTCTCTACTAATCTAAGGTGATAATGGTTAATCATTGAATCTGATAATTTGTTTAAATGAGCATTGTAATACGTGAAATTTAAAAATAAGTAGACTACAATCGTCTTTAGAGATTTAGAACTGGCTTGGAACTTCATTTTTTACTACTGCCTAGTAAAGGTGGAGAATATGTGTTAAGTATTTTAATTAATCTGTCCTTTTCTAAGACAATGTAATAAATTAACTACCTGAAAGATACAAAATGGCATTATCTGGTTAATTATTTTAGATCAGCATACGACCAAAAAAAAAATTTAAAATTAAAGAACAATATTTTTTGTTTCCCTTCATTTGGATACATTTATTTATTAAAAGTTTATTAGCTTATTACAGTTCAAAGTTAACTTCATTTATTAACAGGTATGAAAAGAAATAGCTTTTCTCTAAACTATTAAATGAGATATTTTTTAAAAAAATGAGATTCACTAACACTACTGAAGACCTTTATGGCAAAGCAATTTGTTTATGCTCTTCTAGTATTTTTTGGTTGATGTTTTCGTTTAAATTTTACATTTTAATTTTATTAATGTGAATTACTGATACTGTATTAAATTTTATTAGTCATTTATAACTCTTATTTTGAAAATGAAATTATTTTGAAAAATTCTTCTTTATCCTCACACTATCAAAGACGCAATTGATATGTGCAACAATTTAAATTTAGTGAACTCGAAGTCAAACATCAGTTCACTACACTCATTTCTACACACATAAATTTAATACACTTTACATTTAAATTGATTGCTTCCTATAAATAAACCCTAACGTCCTAGGGGGCTACAATAGAAATTTTAGTGCTAAGTAGATTTATCATTAAGGAACGGATTTTTATGTATTTAAAAATGCCAAATATTTAATTAAAATATGCATTTATTTTCATCAATTATGTGGAAAATATGTGATTTTCTTAAAATATTTTCTGGAATATTTAAGTAAAATGGACATTTTTTTTATGAAAATGGATTTTTTTTGGGGGGGGCAAGTTATAATTATTTATACAAGAAAAGAACATTTTTACAATTTATAATAATTTATTAGGAACAAAATTATTTGTTTTTACAAGTTATAATGATTTATACAACAAAGAACATTTTTACTATTTATAAAAAGATGTGTTAAATTTTCAATTTTGAAAACTTCACTCTTCAAAATTGTTTGCAACCACATGAAATTTCAAATGGACTTGTAACGACTAAAAGATCGTTCAACATCTACAGATGTTATAGGTGCCTTGCTGAAAGAAGTTATCTCGTTGGTTGTAAAGGGTACACGATGTTCTGAGGTGACTTCTGTTCCACTGATAATATCAGAAATCTGGCAGATGGTCTCCCACTCTTTGTTCTTGCTCAGTACTTCTACCAGTTTTGATCTGATCAGATCTCCCTTACTCCCAGGTATTCCTTCCACCTTTTCGATGACTTTTTTAACGTTGGGTACTTTTTCTGTCAGTCGAACATTTTGGGACTCAAGTTGGGTAATGGCTTGTGCAAGAAATACGCAACTGTCAGAAATGAATGCAAGGTCGTTCCTTAAATTAGGTTTCTCGAATAAAGACTTGGCTGTATTTATCGCTACTGCTTCGTCTTCGAGATGTGAAAGGACATTCTTGATTTTATTGTAGTTTTCATAGTAATACTGAGCTGCTTCCAGCCAAGTACCCCATCTTGTCAATATTGGTTCTGGTGGAAGGCACCAGTCTGGATAGAGATCTTTTAGCATTTTAATGCGACTTGGTGCTTTTAAGAACACTTTTTTAACCGAGGAGATTAAGGAATCTACGTCACTGAACAAAGATCGGACAGTTTCTGCTACTCGATGCAAGGCATGAGCAATACACGTCACATGAATTATCTAAGGATAAAATACCTGAATAGATTGCCCAGCCTTGACCATGTTGGGGGCAGCATCAGAGAGAAACAAAAGAACTTTTTCGTTCAAAACTCCACTAGGCCATAGGATATGCATTGAGGCATCGAAGAATCGTGAAATAGTGGAATGATTGCATTTTTCGAGAACCTCACAGTTCAAAAAGAATGGCTTTGAATCCACATCAGCATCACTGTCAAGTTTTCCAATAACTGCATTGGCAATATACCTGCCCTCAACGTCAGTGGTTTCATCAATTGACACCCAAATCGGTCCATCTTTGATATGTTCTCGAATTTTGGTTAGTGTATCTTTATAGATATCTTCCAGGTAGTTTTTCCGCAGAGTGCTCTCGTCAGGCATTTTTTTCCCCAATATAGGTCTCTAAGAATCCTTTGAAATGAGGATTTTTAAATTTGTGGAAAGGGATATCTGCTCTAACCAAAGCCCCACACAAATCTGTACTCTGTGCAGTAAGAGTAGACTTACTTGATGATGGAGATGTAAGGAAGGCTTGATAGGACGTCCTCTCTTTCTTTCTGTTTTTATTCTCTATGTGCGATCCGGTGGCAATATGTTGGGTGACTTGGGAACGTTGAGAGCAAGAAACGCGCTTGTCACAAGCTGTGCAGTACAAAATGTCTCCATCACTTCGAAAAAGTTCTGCTGGAAACTCGCCAAGATATTTAGCAACCAGTTGTTTGTTTGGAGGCCGATGTTCGTGGCATTTCACCCAAAAAAGAATACACTAAGTGACCGAACGAAATGAATTGGACACTTCAACGAACGAGCTGAAAGAGCAGACAACGTCAGACAACTTCAAAGAACTAACAAGTGCCCGTCACTGTTTAGCAGCATTCTGTGTAAATTACAATAACCATTGTACCCACTGTGATTCACAGCCCTACAGTCTGTGGTTCACAGTTCCTGTCAACCACCTCCCAATTATGAAAATATGCCCAAAATGAAAAATATGTACATATTTGATTAAATATGTAGAAATATTTATTTATTTTAATCAAATATGTATAAATATGCGATAACATCCAAATATGAGGAAATATGTGAAATAAAAGTAGACTCAAACGGCTTAAAAAGTGTCAGTATGAATACTTCTAGTTGAAAAACGTCTGTAAATTGCCTAGAAAAAAATATGTAAATACATACGAATCCGTTCCCTATTTATCATATTTATCAGCTTACTTCTTATAAACTATCTACATTAATTTTGAAAACAGTGCTTTAAAAATAAAATTAAATACCTGTATATACTTAAAATGGACTTCTTGGTCCTGACTAAAGTTAACTATTGAACCAAGAAAGTAAAATAAACCTTCATAGCTTTTAAAAGATTCAAAAAGATCTATTAGAGCTTTAGTTGTTAATTGTTCATGATACTTAGTAGCAATCTGTAACAAAAAATAGATGTATCACTTTTACTTTTGAAAAGATATTGGAATTTAAAAAAATTGTAGGAAAAAAAGTTTACCTGCACGCAAATTTGAAGATTCTGGCGAATGTTAGCCGTGAGCATAGCTTTGATACATTCAAGAGAATCTTCAACGGACAATGTGCCAAAATAACCAACTAACCAGTCCGGACTTAGGAGATGAGTGTGTACAACAGCTCTCTTGATGTCATATAAATCTATGAAATAGTTATTTTTGTTACTAAAGTGAGAAAGAAGAAATTGAAAATATTTCCGAACTAATTAAATATAATTACACACATTTTTCCTACAGTAAAAAAATTGAAAACAATTTAAAAATTTAATTACTTGAAATACAAACATAACTTAAAATGATGAACAAGGTTACAATGCAGCAATTGCACACAACTGTAATAGCAAAATGAATTTAAATAATTCCATACGTAAAATAAAAATCACTATTGTTTTATCATGTTAAGAAACGATTCAAATCACTATTGATTTATCATGTTAAGAAACGATTCAATACTAAATACTAACTTGCAAAATTGGTTAAATTGTAATAATACGTTCCATTCAAACTAACAAACGCTTAAGTTAACTTGAATTTCTTTGATGTAACGGAAAAATTAAATAAATTAGAATGCTTTCTTATTTTCGTGTATACTTCTAGAGGAAGAAGCCGTTTGAACTAAAAAATATTCAATATACGGAATATTGCACTTAATATGAAATATAAATTAGAATTTAATTTCATTAATTGGCGATTTATTACATGATATTAATAAGCGTGCTTAAGATTATTAGCAAGAAAGTACTTTTCCCAACCCAGAGAGCGCATTAATGCATAACCGAGGGGAAAATATTTTTATCGCTTTAATTTCTCATAATAGGCTACTTAAAACAAAAATATACCTGTGTAATGTTCCAATGCTCTCTGGAGTAGACCAGCTTTTTCACAAAGCTGAGCTATATGCGCACGATCATAATGTGTAAACATCTGATTACCAAGTATGGCGTCGGCTACCTGCAATAAATGGACAAAATACTATCAGTTATGAAACACTCATAGAACTTACAGCAAATCTAAAGTTAGTCACATTTTCTACAGACTGATTTAATAAAATTTACCGTTAATGGTAAAGCTATTTCTTAGGAACCAGTATCTTACTTCCCCGAAAGCAAATGTTTTCTCAAACTCAAAAAATTAGCAACACAATTCCACTAATGATTTTTTTTCTAAAAGAAGTGTTAGAAATAAAAGTGAGGGAGACTTTAATTAATTTATGTTACGTGCTTCGGTAGCATGAGAAAATCAAACAATTTTTGAGAACATAACTTAAGTCGCAGTACCGGTAGAATGTTAGGTGCAGATCTTAGCAACGAAAGTGACAAAAAATCAGTACCATGTACCAACTTTCTGCTATATATTCTGTTCACCAACACATACTACGCAATTTTTTTTTGTTTATTCTAAAGCCATCAAAACACATGTTTCTTGTGAAAGCTTAATTTTTAAAAATCTGATAACAATACAGCTAGTAGAGAAGTTAAATGAAAAAGATAAAACTCAGAAGAGTTTTTTATTTATACACTTTTACCTGTGGGGCCGAAATTAGATTCATTTCGAGAAGCCTTGTCTGCAGAGGCCCCTCAGATGGACGGTTATTCTTTAAGGCATCTAGAAGGAAAGCTGTACACTGTTGTACCATATTCTGCTCCATAAGTATATCAACTATCTGTATAAGAAATAAATAATTGTAGATAGCAATATTTTCTTCCCAAATATCGTCAAAACTAATTTTTATTCTGTAATTCATATGCCATACCTGATTAATATCGGCCAATGGCTCTTCATCTTGGACTAACATCTGAGCAAATCCTACACCTTGATCAGGATTTACTCTCATAACATTACGCAAAAGAAAAATATAATCCGGCGTGTAGCCAACTTTTTTTGCATATAATACAATTTTCTGAAACTGACCAGTCTCGGCGAAACATTGTATAACCTGGATAATTTCAACAATTATTAAATTATAAATCTGTTTATTATCGAAATATAATAATTTATTTGGAAAAAATAAGTTACGGGGGGGAGAACATAATTTATTTGATTTTGAAGAAAAGGCTTTAGTCTAAAAATTTATTCAAGACTCCAATGACTTAGTATTATCCAGAGACGCTCAGACCTTACATCAAATGATTCCTACAAGTTTCTAAAAGTGAGTTTATTCAAACAACTCTACAAAGAGAGCAGGGGAGAAACAGCTTCGTAAATTCTTGAAATTTTATTCACAATGAAATCATAACCCTACCGTTTCGTGTGATTATTAATTAACAGTTTTATATGAATTGTTCCCTAGCTTAGGAGCTCTGTTCCATTTAGTTTTCACTTAGCTTGCTAATAATAGTCTGTTTAGATAGTAAGGCACGAGTAAACACCAAAAGGAAACCTCCTGCAGCTTATTACTTCTTAACAAACACTTGCAGTTTAAAAAGTACAGTATAAGTTAATGATTAAAGGACCAAATGTACACATACAGAAAATACCTAACATTTCATTCATTCTTCAGCCCAGATATTTAAATTAAATTTCAGACATTTAAAAACGTTCACAAAAACATTTGCTTTATCTAAATTTGTTTTTAATTTTCTATTTATTTTTCTGAACTAATTTTTGTTACTTCTAATGAGGCTATTAATGTACTTTAACTTCGCCTTTGAACAATATTTTCATTCTACTTTTGAAAATGTTATAAAAATGGTTATCATTAAGTAATTTTACAGCATTAAATCTTCATTAATAGATCTTAAAATTTATTAAATACAGATTTTTATATGGGCCATCCCTGCTATGTAGCCAGGGTGGCACTTTAATATTACTTAGGGAAACCCTAACCACTTGTGCTAGCTAAATTTTATCAAAACCTTTGGTTAAAATTTACAGATATTACTAATAATAGTTTAAAGGACACATACGTGAAACAAACTCCCCTCGTTAAGCATGAAAGGCGTCGAGACAACCAAGAGGCACATTTACATAAAACTTTAAATCTAATGAATAATACCTTATTTAAGAAAATAGATTTGCTCGTTTAGGTTCTGCACTGTTCAGAAAAAATGAAAATATCAATTTCTGAAAACTCTGTTATTGCTTTTTTGGAAAAGAATTTCTCAAAGTCTATTTGATCTGAGTTGTTGCAAAAAATTACTTTATATATACAGGGTGACCAAAGTTATATGCTCCACCCACTTTTTTTTTAAACTGCGGGAAATTTTGAAAAAATAAAAAAACACATATTTAATCATTTTTAGTCTAGTTTATTTTTCAGTGATTGACCCATTTTTTTAAACCCCAATATCTCGAGATGCAGCATTTAACTTTTTTTTTCAAATGGAACGTTATATTTTTTTTGCATATTTTTATATCACTTGGAGCTCGTTTCAAAAGTTATGGTAATTTAAAATATGAAAAACTAATTTCAGTTTAATGTCAAAATTACTTTTATTTTTTTAAAAAAAGAAGCTGTTCAAACAGGACGCCATCAACGGATAGGCAAGCCAAAGCTCTGGACTCCCACGCTTTGTTTGTAGCATCACTTATGGTGGTGAAGTCAAGATCTAGGCAGGATAGAGTTATTCGACGTTCCAGATCTTCGTCTGAAGCCACGGGATTAAGGTTACTGTACACTTTATTTTTTAGATATCCACACAAAATAGTCACATTGGAGTTAACTCCGGAGATTGAGGTGGCCATTGAATCGGACAATAAGTTCCTAAGCACTTTTCATCGAAATTTCTGTCCAGGTAACGTCGAAGAACTCTCGCATTATGTGCCAGCCAACAATCTTGTTGAAAATACATATCTAGCCGAAGTTGTAGAGGAACATCTTCAAGCAGAACTGGCAAAATGTTTCTTAAAAAAAGTTAGATACCTTGCACCAGTTAAGTTCTCTCTGTAGAAGTATGGGCCGATTAGTTGATTTCATAAAACTCTACACCAAACGTTTGTAGAAAAAACTACCTGAACGTCGAATAACTCTAGCCTGCCTAAATCTTGACTTCGCCACCATAAGTGCTGCTGCAAACAGAGCGTGGGAGTCCAGTGCTTTGGCTTGCCTATCCGTTGATGGTGTCCAGTTTGAACAGCTTCTTTTAAAAAAATATGGTAATTTTGACAAACTGAAATTTGTTTTTCATATTTTGAATTACCATAACTTTTGAAAAAACCTAACCAATTTAAAAATGTTTTTTGGTTTTTTTTAGGAGCTCAAACACTATAAAAAAGCAAAAAAAAAAACAAAAAAACGTTCCATTTGAAAAAAAAGTTGGATGCTGTACCTCAGGATATTGGGGTTTAAAAAAAAAATGGTCAATCACTGAAAATAAACTAGACTAAAAATTATTAAATACGTGTTTATTTTTTCGAAATTTCCCGCGGTTTAAAAAAAAAAAGTGGGTGGAGCATATAACTCTGGTTACCCTATATATATATAAGGTGCCACGGTAGCCGAGCGGTTAGAGGCGAGACCTGTAAAGCTAATATGTATTGTTTACTGGGTTCCATTCCCGGTCTTAGGCCTTGGATTTTATTTAATGGTTAATAGAAGAAATTTACAGTAAAATATGTTTGCTAGTCGCCTCCGTCCACGAAACCTACATAATTGGTAGTTGGACGTAAAGCCCGCCAGAAAAAAAGACATTACTTTACTTTACTTTAAACTAAAATATACTTGATATAACAAAAAAAATTGAGAACTCAATCTTAAATGAAAAAATAAAATTGTCTATTAAAATTACGTTTCTTCGTTCAGTTTTTGGTAATCAATCCTTATAAACTACCGGGAAGTTTCCACTATAAGGTCAGGCCAGTTCCTGTTTTCCAAGGCACAGCGACCAGAGAGGCTCCCGCTCCCACTTACACTCCCTCCCTCGCATCTCACAAATCCACCGTTAAGATTTTCATCGTGAATTCGTTTCCTCAGAGTGAATCAACCAAAATGACCGGTTTCCTTTATGTACAGTCATATACTATATCTTACCTTGTTGGGGACATTTGCTCTCAAGTATACTGAAAGAGCTAATGTTGGATCAGTTTGTTTTACAAGATCACCTAATTCTTCCGAACATTCCAGTTTATCCTCTTTCAACCATTTCTCTAAAAGTTGCTTCTTACCCTGAGCAAGAACTGGTTTACACAGTTCCAGGGATTCATATTTATTTAACTGACCCTGAAATAACCTTTTTACATTATCAAATGGACCAATTTACATAAAGAAAAGGGTTTAAACTGTACACCTGAATTAGTTACCTGATCAAGGAGTATACCAAAATATTGCAGGAGAGGTGAAGCTTGGCCTTGTGAATTGGGAATCTGTTGAAACTGTTGAATTGTTTGTGGTGTTCTCAGTATTCCTTTAGGAGCGTTTGCAGCAACCTTAATAAAAAAATAATAAAATTTAAGTTGCAATTAAAACAATTTTTTTGAAATATAATTAATTACGTCACATTTAAAGGTAAGATTATTTCGAAAGAGGCTGCTCAGAGAATATATTCATCAAATGGACAAAGAGCTGGAAGTTTGGGCAAAACTTCTTTAAAGGTACTGACACTCATCGAGTGAGTTTTATCAAATTTTTCTCTTTTGGTAGGCCAAAGTTCTTAAAATTACAAAACGAGAACGTCATTGTTAGAGTTTCAATTTGAAGAGAATTCAAATCATGTATTGTCACAATATAAACATAAGTTTATCAATTGAATTTTCCGTCCAATGTTCATCAAGCCATCCAATCCAGTCTACTCATAAACTAGTAGTATATATGCTAAATATTAAGATTATAATTATTGTTAGGAGTTGGTTTCAGATAAACTCTGATAAGTTAATAATTTTTTCTGTTTAATCTCTTCATTAAACCTTACCTTAGCTGCTTCAGCGTATTGACCATTCTGGAAAAGCATATTGAATTTTCGTACGAAAAGATCTTCAGCACCTGCTAAATTATTTCTAACGGCAATCCTTAAAGCAAGATCTGGATTTTGTAAGACATTATTTATGTACGGAATTATATGATCTTCTTCTACACTAACTGATAAAACCTGTATAATATTTACAAAATTAATAACGATGTTTTTTAATTATTCT